>NC_135502.1:38175559-38500559 GCF_052857255.1 Amblyomma americanum
ACAAAAATATTAGTTGGTGAAGAATAAATACACACAGTGCATACTAATCGCGCCATACAGGTGAATATCAAACAAATGCACTAATAGTCAGACCTCAACGTACCACTACTGTACCACCGGGTATGCACTGATAGTCAGCCTGCCTCAGTAAAATCTACTTGTTTTGAAGCCTCCGTTTCAACTGTCTTGTTTGCGTTTCGTTGGAGGATGATAGTATACGCTCGCCACACATCCGGGAAAGCGCCGCTTTGTGACGGCTTACATCACATTCGGCTTAGGCTTTATCTCATGCATATTTAGAAAAACAGCCGAATGCTTACGTTGCAAAATGATCCTCCCCCCCCCCCCCCCCCCCCAAATAAAAAAGAAAGAAAACAATATGAAAGTGACGCAGCAGATGCGCGCCTCTGCCGCACTTTGACGTAATGCTTTGGCTACATCTACGATTATATGCGAAATCGTTACGACAAGCATTAAGGTTGCTCATAATGTTGATGAATATTGACTAATCGTCATACTACCGATTCTGCTTCAAATATACGCACTATAAATTGTCCTGACGTATAAGTACGAGGTACGTCGAAACAATAAAATGCAGCTAGCCACCGATGGCCCCGTGTTATCTAAAGTCCATCGAATTATAGTTTGGTCGGGCAACTTCGAAATACATGTTAAACCGCTGAACCAACAGACGTACAATTCATGGCAGTTTTCTCTTTATTCTAGGTGAGCAGAGCCTGCAAGCAGAGCATTTTTCATGCTTTTTCCAAAATGGACGTTTCTCCGATTTCGTTAAAATTACGAAATGTCAGAGGCGACTAGACAGTAAAACGGCAGCTAAAATGTATGCGCTATTTCCTGCAGCATGTGTGCAGAGCTTCTGGACACCGGTGCCCTATTCTAAGTTCTCCAGTCAGAGCGGCTCAACCGGCAACCAAAACTTGAGCCCATTTCGGTAACAACTGACAGTCCGAAACGCCGGAAGTTGACGAGTCGCTGTATCCACTTCCGGAGTTTCGGCCAATCAGGTGTCGCCAAAAGGGACGTCCTCGAAAGGGATGCAAGTTGTTAAATGGGCCCAGCAGTGAGTCATTCACAGCGAACTCACCCAGTCATCGGAGTGCTATGTAATTAGCGACACACGAAGTAACAGAAGTACGCCCGCCAGCTTCTCACCATGAGGCTTCCCTGCGTGATTCTGTGCACAGAAGCACGTAGTCAATGGGCTAGGAAGTGCTGGTATAATTTTTCGCACAAGCAAAGCAGTGAGACAGTCCGGGGCGTCAATCACTGCAACAAACATCGACAAAAGCAAAACATAAAATGAAATATACGAAGTAAAAATATTTCTCTCGCGCACGTACAAACAACGTTCAGCAAAGCAATCGCTATAAAGGTTCCAGAAACGTCGAGAAATCAGTTGAGACGAAAAATCCCTGCAGAAAATGCTTTTCCCAAACGGGAAAGCGGATAAGGTGTAATTAGTGGAGTGCGGCTGCCAATCAACCCACCCCTTGCGGAGGAAATGAGGGACCGAATCCAGTAGACTTACCGAACTGACTCGCCGGCGTTTACATGAACCCAGTAACCAGTTTTCTACCCGACAACTCGACTCAACCCCGCCCTGTCAAGTTCATGTAAACGCCGCTAGTGAGAGGAACTACCCATGCGTCTTTGCAGTGAAAGCGCGGTTTGCTCCACGCGGCTGACTTATCCCAGTCCCCTCGCCCACCGCTTCGCAGAACACAAACAATGCCTTATCACTACACGCAGTCATCACCACTAGTGAAAATGTTGCCTGAGTTACACGAATGCGACAGAAGCTTCTTGAGAGAAAGAGCAGGTTTTGAGAAGGAAAGGCCTGACTCGTCCTCTACTCTCTTCCTCGACGTTTTTGCACTTCCCCTCAGAAAGTGGACTGGAGTCGACTTCTGTCGCATTCATGTAAACGCGGATAGTGTGGTGCACTCCCGGTACGACGTGCGGTCGGGAAAATTCGCTGGCCTTTTCTAGTCAATTTCCTAACAGGGCCGTTCCATTACTGAAACATTCTAAAGGATTTGGCCGCAAGTGTTTCGCTCGTAAGCTTGCCTATAGTTCAAACGACTGTGAGATAAGTGGTAGAAGGCTTTGTGCGGCGTGCCCAACCACATTCACCCTCCAAGTTGTAGGAACCTGGCTCACATCGCATGTTCGTTTAGGAGGAATGGCGTGCCATCGGGGTGCCCTTTTAGGATTAGCCCATGTTTGCCCCCACTGAACAAAGCATGGAAGAGCAAAAAAGGAAAGGAGGTTGTGCTTATAGGCTCCTCAATAGTAGGAAACCAGGGCCACGTGCGGATAGCTTCCTCTCAACGCGTTCACGAGCATAAAGTGGAGAAAAACGAACCCGTCGCTTTTGCATTGATGTACAAGCAATCACGGAAACTTTCATTTACAGCAGGTTGTCTCTGATAGCATGAAAATCAGGAGTAACAATTGCCTTTACCGAGCTAAGCGAAGCCATTTTTTATTTTAGTGAAGAAAAAGACGTTGAGGCGGCGGACCGGCCATGGCAGGATGCAAGGCAGGAACGCTCCGGAAAATTCCCTTTAAAGGAGGCCTTCCAGCCAATGGCATCCACCTATTGTCATGGCGTTGAAATAGCGTGAAATACCAGATGACTGGAAAGTGCCTCCGTGAAATGGGATTAACCGCAACGTCATGAGAACTGGTCGATGTCATTGGCAGGAGGACCTCCTTCAAAGTGCGTTCACCGTTGCCTTCTTCAGCTGTGTCCGACAATAGACAGTTTTTTATTACACGGCGCATGTAGCTTTAATCTGCAGTGTTGACAAGTTTCATCTAATTCTTATTATGAAAGAAAAATAACAATTACAAACAAAAATGTCAGCGAACCATTATCTCAAACTTTCTGCATTGCAGTGAAATACAGTGCGGTAGAAACAGGACACAGAAGAAGGACTAGGACAAGCACTCGTCCGTCTCTCACATGTGTCCCGTGTCTACCGACCTGTACTTCTTCGCTATGTCTGCGAATCGTTTGCGAAAGTGCATGTAGTAGGAGACGACCAAAGGGAAGCAGACCTTTCAGCAGAGCTCGTGAATCATGACAAATTGATTTACGGAAGAAAGCGTCGCGCCATGCAAAGCTCGAGTTTTTTTTTTTTTTTTGGGGGGGGGGGGGGGGTCTAAATTAGGGCCGCCATCATGCAAGCATAGATTCGTCGTCTAGGAACACAAGGAACAAAGGTGAAGGCGAGGCACATTATTGAAAGCATGCGCTATGCCGTTTCTCGTCTTCGTCCTTGTTTCTTGCGTGGTGCTCCGTTTCTAAATGGAATCGTCTACACTATTTGCTGCGTTTGCGTCCAAGTCTCGTTAGTATCATCAGCGTCCCGTCATTATATCGCATCTGCATGCACGGTGGTGGCAGGGTTGGTGATGCTGACACTGTGAGCTCACTCGACACCGCGACTCCTCACTGTTCTTTGCACGCGGCATCCCAGGTTATACTTTGTTAAGCACCACGCCTCACAGCGATATACTACTTTCGTGCCACGCGCCGCGTACAGCACATCCACACGTGTTTTCCTCGCCACTGCATTGCATGCTGCGACGGGCATTAGGAAAAGTGGCAGACACTAAAACCAAGCTAGCCGACCAGTCCAACAAAAGCAGCAAAAATCGCCCTCTATCACGCGAGGGCCAGGATAAGGGTGCGTCGTCCGCGAAAGGTCACTGCTCTGTTCGGCCAGAGCGGAGCATTCGCCGCACGAGACCTCCGAACCATACCCCGCTGTGCCGACCTCACTTCTCAGCTGCCACGGAGAGAGAAAGACCGTTATATTGCGTGAGCCCCGCGGGATATGGGGGGGATTGCACTGTATGCAACGCACGCGCATTCAAACGAGCAAAGGACGAGGGGGATTAGGAGGGCAAGAGATCCATTGCGGTTCAAGGTCATTATCCCTTTTCGCAACGTAAACTCCGGACAACACCGCATAGCCTCGCTGGTGCGGAGAAGGACGGCGAAGGCGAACGAGAGGGGGGGGGGGGGGGGGGTGGGGGGGGGGGGTGGGGGGGGGGGGGGGGCTAGGCCGGCTGGCGAAGGCGACGAAAAAGTGGCACAGCGAAACCTTTCGGAAACGCGGCGAAGCTCCTCCACCGCCGTCGTCCAGCCTCCGAAGAGAGGTAGGGCCTCCAACAAGCGCAAGCGCCCCAGCGTGCCTCTCGATGAAGAAACAGAAGCAACAGCACAAAAGGACAACCGTGAAGCAAAAAAACACACGTGCTGGCGAGCGGGAACAGCAGCCGTGAACGTTATGTGGCAGCGAGAAGATAGTCGCAAAAGTAAGGAGGAAGGAGGGAGGTGGTGGGAGAGGACACTCGGAATGGTTTCAGTGGGGCATCCGCATATAGGTCGCTGCCGCCGCCGCCGCCGAAAAGAAGACGGCGCGCGTTGCTTTTACAAAAGGAAGCCCCTCTCCTTCGCCCCAGCGTGCGCCTCCTGTTCGCTCTGGTCTGGATTTCACGCACGAAAGCGGCTTCTCTCCGAATGCGGCAACGAGCCGAGTCCGCCTTCGCTTCTGTGTGCTCGGTCCGTCCGTGGGTATCGCATACATCTGCGCCCGCAGTCGGGGAGGCGGGTCTGGCTGGCCGTATAGGCTATTCGTCACAACGAAGACGTGCCTACACGCCCGTGCAATTTTCATGTCCGCGCCATTGTTTCGGTTTCCATTGCTGCGATACGCCCGACGATCAATGAAATTATTGCGTTTCAGGAAAGAAATAATGTGTCTACGGCCCAAGGCTACACTACAATTTGATACACGCCTTTGAAGAGGTCTCTGGATTAATTTCGGTGGTTGACCCGCTGCGATGGTTCAGTGGCTTTGGAGTTGAGCAGCTGAGCACAAGGCTGCCATATAGAAAGCTCGGAAGCACAGACCCGTACTAGATAAAGCTGGGTGAACGCGTCGAACAACGAAGCATGCCCGTGGTGGACTGAGTGCGACTGGGTGCGGAACATTGAGAGAGAGTTATAGAGCATTGTAAGCATTCATATAGAAATTACCAGCTCTCTGTATAGGGGGACACTTTTTTCATCGGTACAACGGAATAGTCAGGCTGCGGTTCGCCTACAGCTGTGGTCCTGTGCGATTTTTATTAGCGGGCATTGGAGCTGGCTACTTACGCTGCTGGTAAGGGTCGCAGCATCACGAAGTGTTTACATATTCTTGGTAATCACCTGGTTTGCTTGCAGTCAACTGATTCCGTCAGTGGTAGATACGGTGAAGTGTTTATCACCAGACGGGTGACAGTCAGCGTAGGACGAATCATGCCAGTTTAATCAGTTATGATCACTTTCTTTGTTGCGCGGCAGCAGACGCCAGACCGCTGTTCATCGTTGCAGCCAAAATGGGATGGAAAGAAGCATGTGACGTGTGCGACACCTGCCCAGAGGGGTGATATTCTTGCGCAGCAGAATTATGGTTTTGAAAGCCTAGAAAACAGGTGTGCGTATGGCCATTACTGATGGATAGCTACCAATCTCTATTTACGATAGGGTCCAGAACTCCATTGATTGAGAAGTTAGCGGTTAGATATCATTTAATGAGGTCAGTAACTAACCCCTCTCGTCCAGTGTTTATAATATACTTCAATAAGCGTTGTTCTCGTCTGTGTCCTAATGTCTGTCGCTTCGGAAAGTTCTGAGGCTAAGAAATGATTCGGCGACATGAAAAATACATTTTTATATATTAATGAAAGTATTGGATCAAAAGCAGCGGTATGAACGATCCCATTTCCCCCTCGCATAATTAGCAGTCGTTAGAAGCGCTTAACCCGCCGCGGTGGCTCAGTGGTTAGGGCGCTCGACTACTGATCCGGAGTTCCCGGGTTCGAACCCGACCGCGGCGGCTGCGTTTTTATGGAGGAAGAACGCTAAGGCGCCCGTGTGCTGTGCGATGTCAGTGCACGTTAAAGATCCCCAGGTGGTCGAAATTATTCCGGAGCCCTCCACTACGGCACCTCCTTCTTCCTTTCTTCTTTCACTCCCTCCTTTATCCCTTCCCTTACGGCGCGGTTCAGGTGTCCAACGATATATGAGACAGATACTGCGCCATTTCCTTTCCCCCAAAACCAATTATTATTATTAATAGAAGCGCTTAACATTCGTGTACTCAAGGTGTTGTCCGGTCCTTTCTTGCGCTAGTGATTCCATGACTGCAGCACTGGCCCGTCAGACAGGCATGCGTCATTTAAGGGTCTGTCTGGAACGCAGTATTAAACCATAAAAGTGAACGTTGCGAGTTTTACAATTAACACAGCGAAGCAAACGTGTGTCATTGTTTCCTAACGAACTCAGGCCTCGGAAGTTATCATTGTGTCATAAATGATATCGCGCGGATGTGTACAGGAAGAACTCAGTGTCATGGGGTGTATTTCTCGCACCAATCCGCTGCAATGGCCCGCCGTGTCGATTTTGCAGAGGGCTGGTTGGGAATACCACAGGAGAATCATAATGGCTGAGTTCTTTTTCGGTACATCTTGTCAAAGGGCGCTAGAACTTGATTCCCAAGATATTAAAGATTTGCTGAAGTGAATCTTCGGGTAGAAGAAAAAAATAAACGAAGAATTAACATTGCCTAGCTTCCAGCTCTAGACAGTGACGCGCTCGTGATAACTAATGGGCCTAAGGTCGTCGCGAGCAGTTGAGCAGGAACGTGACCAAACAGGTCGAGGATCATAACAGGAGTTGAATGCCATGAATTATGTACAGTTGTACCACATGGTAAGGTTGCGAAGGAATAAGAAAAAAAAAAGTGCACGTTGCGTGAGTAAACCACGCGGCAACGTCACTCTGACGAAGGCGTTGAAATACTTATATTTAAAACCTATGAGCCTAAACCCGCAACGTGCTTGGAACAAAATTTGGCGTTTATAGCAATGGACATCTCGTCTTACCGCTTTATTCGGCCTGGAAATCGCCGTCAAAATGGCGATAGTCGCGGTAGCAAATTCTTGGAAAGCAAAAATCAAGAAGGGACGCTGCCAAACATTGCTCTTGAGTCCACTTTTAGAGAAAGGAAACACAAACCATCGTTCAGTTCCCGTTTTGTTACGCCGCTGGCGAACGTGTTCAGAGTCGCCGGCATGAATGCGTGCAGTTTTTCTTCCTCCACAAAATTAATTTACCCTCACGTATGGGGTGCATCCGAGAAATCGGCGTGGCAACTGCTCGCGAAACTGACAGACTCGCCATCTTATAGCAACCTGCTGCACAGTGCACAGTAGATCATATCAGAGTTGAGACACAGAAAGAGAATTTTATTCTCCTTTAGTTGTAGTCGCGTGATCGGCGGTATTTGATGCGTCTGTTTTACGCCATACGTACAGAAGAAACAAAATCTCTTGTCTGTTTTCTTGCTCTATCTATCAAGTATGCTTTGTTCTGTGCATATAATTTAACTGCAAGTTCATGTTACGTTGGCCTCATACGGCCAACAGCGTTGATAAATAAATATGAAAATAAATGCATAGATTTCTCCCTGTTTTGTTGCCAAACAAGAGCTGTAGCTGCAGAATATCCCCCCCCCCTTCCCCCCTGCCCGAGTGTGCAGCACCATAAGTACGTTTTTTCCCCCTTCTGCATCCGTTCATAAGCTTTGAGCTGGCTTAAACTTTCTGCATGTATTGTTATCCAAATTTTTTCTCAGATAATAAACCGATCAAATCAGGCCAAACCTTAAACTGCATATACGTGGCACTATAAATCGAGCCGATGTAAGCCAAGAAATAGACCGACGAGAGAGCCGTCTTAATCCGCTCTAACCACTTGCCCCTAATCTACCCTGAAGACCAGGCAGCACAACAAAGCAGCGAACAACATAACCCATAAGAAAAACAAAGGCGGCGCGCTGTCAGATGTTATACGTGCATGTCAACTTGTTAATGCAACAAGGCTCGCACCCCCCCACCCGCGTTCCTTTAGCACCGCTGGTTCATCGTGTGAACCTCCTCGTTCGACCTTCGAACACCATCGTGAAGGGGGTGGAGGGGGAGGGGGTTTCTATAAGCGAAGCAGGCAACACAGTTTCAATAAACAAAAGCGAGCCGCTGCACTGCCAGCGACGTGAGCGGGAACCTCGCACGCGAATCAACCTACTCCACTTTTACCGCCGACAAAACGCATCACGCAGCCAACGCGCGCTGTTATAAACGCGTCAAAGCTGTCCGCTCCAATTTGATTTACATTCTTTTGTTTCTTACCTCGCGCACGCGCGACCGGAGGCATAATAAAATATAAATACGGCCGGCAGATGGCGCCGTGCGTTGCCCACATCCACGACTTCCGTGCAGTGCTACTGAATACGCGCACGTACGAAGAGGTACCATGCTCTACGCGCAGAAAGGTAAGAGGACAAAAAGTAAGAAAAGCAGCGCAAGTGAACGGCTCTTGGACGATGACCTCATCGGCCTACATTGTTTTGAATTCGTAGAGAATTTTGTATCTGCACCTGCAGAGCTTTGCTTTATTGTTTGTTTGTTTTCACGACAAGGAAACGCATGGCATTCTGGAAGAGAAGCCAAGCGAGGTGAAGTTGCTAGTTCATCACTATACGGCGCGGCCTCTGCCGTAGCTTCTGCAGTGCTGCACGGAACTATCTGAGATGCAGCGCAGATACGGATTCGTGCATCCCGCGCTGTAGCTGCCGCACATCGATTCATTTGCATTCAGCCGTGCGCGCAGTCGTTCTTTTTGTATTATTATTGCGTGCCTACACGGACATCCAAGGGAGGAACGATAAACACTCACGAAGAAGCTTATCTGGGACGATCTTTATTCGCACATTCGGGAGTGGCGGGCAATTTTTTTTTTCTCGCTCATATTTTCCTTTCTGAGTTTTCCCTCAACTCGTATTTTTTCTTTATTTCCCCTCTTTTTCCCGCCCTCGTGACCAAGAGGAAAAGCATCCGCGTTTCGACGGCAAGCTCCTGTACATCCGTGCAACGGTGCTGATTCTGTAATGAATGCCGCGGAACGGAACGTCATAAAGGTTATTAGTAGCGATACAGACTATATTATGCAGATGCAATTGCCGGACGGACAGTGAACAAGAAGACCCAGACCTACCAAGGATATGCGCAAGGTCAACGAAACGAAATACCAATGAGGCCGAGCGGTACTGTGACTAAAAAAAGCTCCTGGTCTTCCTCATGCCCGAGGGAAGATGTAAGGCATGAGGAGCTTTCTTTGGGCTCTGTAGGTTTCGTCCCGCTGACGTCACTTGATCGAGGCCACAATCGGCCGTACACTCTTGATTCACACGTCGCCAAAACGGCCACGCATTTCGTAGCCGAAAGTCTTGCTTATTTACTTCATCTCGGAAGTTGTTTGCAGCACTGTGAAAGGTGGAGCTCTCTTGTCCAATCAGGACCAAGATTTAAGCAGTGTTGCGACTATTTTTCAAACAATTGTTTCAGTAATTGAAAAGGTACTTGAAGGTAGTATTTTGAATGTACAGCGAGCGTTTTATTCACTGGGTAAATTAGCGGAGAAAGTCCTCACGAACGTAAGAATGCGGATATGCCTGCTGCAAAGTGGTGCTCGGCCATTCGTAAACATGCCATGCCGGTCACTGGTGTGTTTTTTTCTTCCCACTGATGATGCTACCGGTCGCCACTGGGCGGAGGAAAAAATTTATGCAGAGCGCGCTGTTCTGATAGGCTTAGATCGCGCTTCACAGCGCTGCAAACTACTTGTCAGATGGAGTGCTATAGTAGATGGAAGTGCCCTGAATCTAACACGACGGCATAGTGGACAAAGGGGAGCATTCTCGTTGATCTTGAGCAACCACGCTGACATGCATCTGCGCTGACGGTATGCAGACGATGTAAGTGTATGGTGTCGTCATGAGTGAGCGCTACCAACCGCAGCAGCTTGCCTTGCTCAGGAGAAAGAGAAAACAGCTAACAGAACAGATGATGCAGGCACACAGAGTGGTGCAAATTAAGTCTATTAATAGTTCCTGATGCCATGCTTTCAATCTTCTTCATTTTATCCCCTTGTTCACTGCACAAGGGTGCCAGCCGGACTTAAATCTGGCTGATCGCACTGTCTTCATTGCCTCAGCTTCACCCCACTCCACTATCTCTCTTTTGCTCAGGAAACCCTATCTCGCAGTGTCAGTGGTTGCTTCGAGAGACCTTAACTTCACGAATAAGTTTATGGCGCACCAGATATCATCGCTTTCCGTTTATTCCTGAGCATTACTGTTTCCTTTTGTTATTGCTTACATTGAAATTCTTATAAAGAAATATGTTCGTACTTAACCAGGTTTATACTACGGACGAGGCTATTGGCGGTTTACTCTTCACTGAAATCTTAAACTTGGGTGCTTGACCGATAGACCCGGACCATTGGAGCTGCTTTCAGACTAGCGGATCAGTAGCGCTGACCACATGTCCACATATTTATCATGCATGTCTTCATGCAGTATAGTAACTTTCGGTCCGTGCTGGAGGGAGCTGTGGCCTGGGCAATATTTTTATTTCTAGTTTGCCTGCCCACACTATTTTAAGAGCGTTAGCTCTTACTCATCACGTTTCGAGATTTCGTGGGGTCTGCTACCACGCTTAGGGCGCTTCGATGCCAGCGCCGCCGGGGTGGAGACAACTTCAGCGGCGCCGCCATATTGAATCACACGGGATCAGCGGTGCTAGCGTTTGTAACGGCGCCGTTCATGCTCTCGGCGCACTTCAAAGTGCTTTAACTTGAACGGCCTTTTGCAGCGAGAGCTACACTGGGCTACCAGTCGAGCATTTCGCGGTACATGGGAGAGGCAAGTTGTGATTCATTATGGCGGCGTCGCTTAAGTTCTCTCCACCCGGCACTGGCGTCGAGGCACCCTACCCACGCTGAGATCACAGCGCCATCTGTGGAAGCAACTACTCATCACGTTTCGAGATTTCGTGGGGTCTGCAACAACCCTGTGATCACAGAGCGGTCTGTGGCAGCAACCAGAAAACAGCACGTCTCGCATTGACACTTGTAGGGTCATCTACAATGGCATTGTAGAAACAACCACCTCCCACGTCGTTCCAGTGATCACGCCACGGTCCAATATGGTGGATAGAGGCGCAACTATGTGAGTATGACGTCAGGAGACGAAATGGCAGCATATTTTCGGTTTCTCGAATCGGAGATGGCGCAATCAAAAATTGGTTGTGACCTCCCATCCCATTCCCCCTCACCTCCCTCCCCCCAGTCCAGTATCCTAAAACGGATAGAAAAACTGCCCCGTCACGTGACCGCTATATGCGTATACATTCGTTCCGCTATATATACTCCGAGAACAAGAGGCACCCATCCGGGTACAGTTCTGTACCTAATTTGGTAGGCAAATAAAACCCTATGGGTTGTGGTATAGAAATAAAACCACAATTAAATAATCGGTAAACATCGTATACGTGCAATTACTAATTGAGGCCTTACTATATCGCACCGCAAGCCAAATTCTAGGCTCACCTTGACCACCCGAACGAAGCAAATTCTGTTTGGGACGTATCTTGAAGGCGTGTAGCTCGACAACGGCTAGACGTGCATCTAATTTCTCTGATCGATGGCGCTAGGCATCGAACGCTCCGCTAGGTAGAAACATTATGTTACTTTTCCGAACCGCCCAGGGTTTACTTCACTGGCCCCGCTGGATGCGGAAAGACTTTCGTTTTACGCATGGCCAATAAAGCGAACGCTCGTTACTTCAACGTCTTCCAGACGGTGGCGGCCCTTTTATTTTTTTTTTGGTAGGGGGAAGTAACTTTCAGTACAACATTTTGAATTAAGATGAATTGTTTTGTACTTTGCTTTATTTCATCTGACGCTCTTGTACTAATAGGCGACATTTTGGAGTCATACCGCTCTTAAGCAGGGGAAAAAAAAAGAGAAAGAAAGCCAATTCACAGCAAACCAAAACGGTCTCCACCACAGTAACAGAAAGAGACGTAGTTACGCTCTAATTATGTGGCGGGCTTTCTAAAATGCGCAAGGGTTTCAAGGAAGGCTACTAGGTTGTTTGGGGCCTTTCAAGCAGTGGCTTCGTTAATGACACAGATCACCTCCTAAGCGATATGCATAATGGCGAGCATGCCATTATATAAGCACGGAGACGGATATATAAACTGATGATGATGGCGCAAGTTCTTTGCCGTCTACACAAGGCGGAGGTCGAAGAATACTTTTCCTAGCATTTCAGCCCCAGAAGCAGAGCACCAGGCCATGGAAATCTAGTACCCACTGAAAAGCCGGTGAGTACAAGGAGGCACTGATGATCGAAACTCGCACCTCCCCCCTACGAGGCGGATGGTCAGGCCACTAGACCACCACTGCGGTCTCGCATATACACTAAGCACAAAGCACCAAGTCATGAATTCCGAACTGAAAAAAAAAAAGGAAAGGCCAAATCTTCAACTCCACATTATCCGTACGAATGATGACGAGGAGGGCCCGGCCTGGCCCCACCCACGTCACTGCGCGCGCGGAGGACGCGTCCAGCAAACCGCTATACGTCTACGCTAATACGTCTCTGCTATGCTAAATGTTTCTGCTACAGAGACTTTTAGCATACTTAGGGCTAAATGTGCAACTGAGTGCTCCCCTCATACCGCGCTTCTGCGGAACGGAAAGCGTGCTAAAACGTTCTAATCGCTTTTAAAGAAACGCGAACAAGACACGGACGCAAAGAGACGTACGCAACAGCGCTCGTGTGTAAGTCTCTTCTCTGCGTCCATGTCTTGCTCGCGCTGTTTTAAGAATGTTGCACCACCAACTCGCTCAAGCTTCTACATTGTTCAAATCGCGTTTATGCCTCGCGAATCGCGTAAAGCTGCAGCCCATTTTTCTATTGCACAACTGTAGCGGGCTGGAAACAGCACATTTATTTCCTCACTTTATGGCAGTGACCCTAAGGGCTCTCGCCCGAGTGTATCACTAAAATGAGGGGGGGGGGGGGGGGAGGGGATGGACACAAACTCATACAGGAGGCGGCACCACGGCTGACTAATCCGCTGATGGATATAACAAAAGCCTGCTCTCAGCGCTTCTTTCAGTAAAATATGTCCCACCCCTTTTCCTGTATCCTTCATCACACTGAAAAACAGACAAATACAGGCGACAAAACAGTCGCGGTGTCGTACGTGGACGGTATTTTAAGCACTGCTTAAAAGGATAAGAGGACGTCCGCGGCGAACGATCTTCCGACAAGCAAACTCAAAAGCCGTAACGGTTTTCGCGCTCAGCAACAATCACCCCCTTGCGGAGGAGAGCCGTCGCGCGTACGCAGCGTCGCCCCTGTGCCACCATTGTGCGTCAATAATTCAGGCCATCTCTGTGCACGGCGTTCATCGTACGCCGCCGACCGGAACGCAAATATCGCCGCTGCACACAATGGAGCAACGTAACAGGAGACCGTCGCCATTCCGGTCGCACCTCGCTGAGCCATACAGCGCCGAGATAAAGCCGACCGCGTAACGTCCTTCCTTTTCGGGCTTGTGATGGCTCTGTTCTGCACTGTCTTTCCAATGGCCCCTTGTACTAGTTCCTTAGGCCCTGAGCCGCAGTGACACAGAGACGAATGATTAGAAAACTTTAGCATACCGTGTTACCTGTACCGGAGTACCGGAAGCCCGCGCGCAGCCAATGCGCATGCGCAAATCGCCTTGACGGCGCCAGATGGCGCCAGCTACCGGGCAGCCGTGCGCACGCCTGCAGGGGACCAATCAGCGCGTGTTCACCGGCTGTGGGCTGGTTCCCGGTACTCCGGTAACGGTAACACGGTACGCGGTATGATAAAGGCGTCTGTTGAGAGAGGCAAACGTTGACCATCACTTCGATTGGGGCCATTTGGATAGCAGCAATAAGTAGAGCCCTGTAGAGGTTGTATTAGTACGTAGCACTTGTAAATGCTAAAAGCGACCAAATTATTCAGGGTCGCAAACAGCCTCTGCATCGTGCACGTGGCACACTACACCATTCACTTCCTCGTGCTTGCATAGCACGAACGGGGCGTCTCGAAGGCCTTGGGTCTCGTGGTCGAACAAGGTGCACTTAGGTTCAATAAGCACGCAGTTCGATACAACGCGTACAGCTTCCGGTAGTTCGCCGTGACTAGCTTTTCTCTGCTCCTTGCATCCGATGATGTATGGGCATACACTGCCGGACACGATTGGAGCAGAACTCGGTATAAGTAGGCAGAGAGTAGCGAACGAGAGACAAGAAAGAAAGAAAGAAAGAAAGAAAGAAAGAAAGAAAGAAAGAAAGAAAGAAAGAAAGAAAGAAAGAAAGAAAGAAAGAAAAGAGCGCTCGTGCTCCATCGAAGAAACACGTACAGGCAGTTGCAGCACGCACCACACACACCCAGGCATAGTTTTTGCCTGCAGGTTGCCCGTCCGCACGCTGCACACCGCACTCGGGGTTAGCGGGTCACGGGAGAAAATTTTTCTCCGGCCGGCCTCTGAAGGAAGCCTAGTCACTACCTAGGTTGTGGCGTGCGTTCGTGGCTTCGCAGATAAGACGCGGGACCGGATCCGTTTTGGAGCGAGCCACTTTGTGACACTGCTGACCCGCACGTTCTCGGTCGCCTCTGCGTGCGCTTGTCTCGCCGGGTAGCGTCGAACGCTTCGTGCGTATGCGTATACACAGCGTGTACGCCTTGGCCGTACAAAGCGACAGCTTCAGCTATCGCACTCAGCGCTGCTGGAGTGAATGTCGGGCGCGAGCCTGCATCGCGGGGTCCTTCTTCGACGGTGAACTTTCTAATCTCAGGAGTTATGTGCACGCAAGAAAGTGCGTGGAGGGAGCGAGCGTAAATACACGAGGGGGAGGCCGTAAGTAGGTCTCTGTAATACGGGACGGCGCGTCCACGCAACCGTGTCCTTGACATGTGACCGTAACCGAACTCATTTTCCTCTTAAACGGAGCGCTCCGAACGGCGCGAGGCGATCGGGAGGTCGTGGGGGTTACGGGGTCTCCAGATTACGATGTGGATTTGTGGGTTTTCCCTTACGTTTCTGTACTAATGTGCATTGTGACGCAGTCGGATGGAACTCAAGAACGAAGCGGCTGATGCCCCTCAAAAGAGGCCCTCCAGCCAATGGCGTCGACCGCATTTCTTGGTGCAGCGGTTAGTCCGATTAAGCCGTGGTTCATTCCCTTTCATTTACCACCCCACGAAACGTCAAGCTACCAGGCCTAAGGGGATTAATCACGAGGTCATAAGAATCGGTCGACACGATTGGCTGGAGGGCCTTCTTCCAGGGTCATTTGCCACTTCGTTCTTGAGTTGTATCCGACTACAGATATAGATAAGTAGGGTAATATAGGCGGGCATTGGTTTTCACTAAAGAAATATACCCCTTAAACGAGGTCATTTACACAGTTTAGACATTGTTTTCTTTTGTTTTTCACTGCACAGAGAGTCCTTTTCGCAGCACACACATTTCTGGCAGACGGTGCTTATACGGGTGACGGTGTGCATACCGAACTTTGTACGGAGTTATCCGAGAAACTAAGCACTAGAATATGCACTCTTCGTACTGCGATGCTGCATTGCTCTAGAATGAAATCGGCACTTGGAGTAAGAAATGAACTGAACAATTTTCTGCAGTAGCCGGTCGAAAAGTTTACATTTTTCTTTAAGAAATACACGGTGAAGGCTATGAAAGGGTCATCCCCAACATATGGACACGTGAGGAACAAAAGGTCACTTTAGAGCTGCCGTTTTCTGAAATATAATGCACCGAGCAGATATAACCTCTATCCGCATCATTCAACACTAACGCGAATGCGAAAAGAACCGCCTCCATTTTTAGGACCAGTTCTCAAAAAAGCTTGATCTAAAATCTAAACACGCAACCCTGACTCTCGCACAACCGTTATTAGAATGAATGAACAACGGCCTGTCAAAACTTAGGTGTGGCGCAGGTTGCCTGCGAACCAAGCAGTTATCACACTATATATTACACGTCATGTCCTATAGATAAGACAGGATAAAGAAGTATGTTTCACGGAGAACATTCGAGGAGTCGGCCCAGGTGCAGGATCGGCATGAGTTGAGTGTGCAAGCACCGAGGGGAGAAATATGTCTAAAGGGTTAATTTTATGCGCTTGCTGGCCACTAAAAACTACAGCCGTTAATCCCCCCTCCCCCCTCTACCTTTCCAGCAAGCTTCTCAGAAGACCTCCACCGTTCTCTCCAAGCATTTATCGTGTTTGGGTCGCGGGAGTAATCTTAATCTTGAGCACAGGGCGGGCGACGCCCTTCAAAGAATAAAGGCGCAAGAACTACACCCGTACGCATTAGCGCACGCATAAAAACAAAAGGTAAACTTAACGAACTTCGCTACGTCAAGTACGCTGCGTGTGTAGCAGGTGTGTACCAGGTGTGGTTTTCGCTGCGTTTCCTGCTTTTTTTTTCCCTCTCTCTCTCTTCGTTGCAGGGAGTCAGTCGTTGCTCCTCTTCTTTCTGTTTCTGGTTGCGGCCGCGTCGAGCACTGCAAACTGCCGCCCTCCGTCGCCCCGACGATTTATGCTGGCAAAACAGCGCAACCGCCCACTGCGGTAGGCGTGTGTAAGCGTGAAGCCCGCATCGCTGAAACGCCCGGCAGTTCGCGAAACCGGTTCACCGCCGAATCGCACACCGCTGTCGGAAGCTGAGTTGCCCGAAAAGAGGACCTCCTGGTTCCTGCCCTAACCCCCTGCTAACCCCTGGATGTTTAATGGCGAACTATTGCACAGCGCGTTTGTCGTCGAATACGCAAATCGTGGAATGCGTTGCAGTAGGCGAGGACGTGAATTAGGAACGTTGGTGTCATTTTACGGATCAGCAGTGCCCTGTATAGTAAACGCTTGTGCTTCGAGGAACGCTGGTTCGAAGCGACTTTAAGATATTTTCTTTCCATACAATGGGAAAGGAGAAAAATATTGATATGATTTTTGCAACTCGCCTGCAGCTCCAAGAAAATGGAACAAGCCTTCTTTTGGCGTCTACTCTGTAATAACAATGGTAAATGGACACTGTTGTTGCTACGATAGATGAACGGCACCCGTATTACCTAACGGCTGGCATCTGCGTGTAGGCACTTACCGCAGAACCCAGTAAAATTTCCTGTCAGCTGGGGCAAGTTGCAAGTAAAAACGTTTGTCTAGCCCGTTATTAATTGTTGTAAATACCTATTTCCTTTTAATTATCCTTAGTTTCAATGGGTACTGAAGCTGTGCAAAACGCGTGGGCTATAATAAAACATCGTATTCGAGCAAGCCAAGGAGGATCCTGAAGGCACGTATGGCATCGAAGCATGATCGTAGCTTATCTGATGCGCGAACTCTCTCGTTTTGCATATTTGTCTGGACAATATGCCTTTGGCCTTAAGACTTTTGAACAAGACTGTACGTGCCCGCCGCATCTGGTCTGTGAAAATGAAGGTCAGGAAGCGACCGCAACACTGTGCGCTTACGGAGTACGCGCCGCGCCCAACGCCGTGTGCGCACGCGCCCTTTGACCTCCTTGAGTGCAGCGGTGTGTGTACACGGCCCGCGCAATTGTGCTACGACCTCGGGCCGCTCCCGCCCTTGCATCTCAGCGATGCGGCTAGGATCCTCCCTGCCGCGTCATCGGGGTTCGCTCTTCCATCCCGAATGAGAAACTGGGCTGTGTGTGTCTGTCTTTCTCGCGCGCGCGAGGTTCTGTAGAGGGCGCATACGGGACGACATTAGGCCGCAATGGCTCGCTAACGATGTAGGCGGAACGCGAAATCATTGCCCACAGGTCCCGAGAGGCGGAGGAGCGCGACCTTGATCCAGTTTGGAGGACATTTTCATTGCAGCGCCTAAAGGTGGAAACAGATGGTTCCAACGCCTCCAAGGCACCCCAAAATCCGCGCGCTCCCTGGTGATGGCCGTTGTGACAAAGCGCGCAAATAATTCCTCCTCCAAACATTAGCGGTGCGCGGGCGGCGGTGCGCAAACACCGCAGCCACGCTCCATTATCGCTAAACGATTCGTTTCGGCGTAAACGTGCGAGCACCCAGGGGTGCTCTCTCTCTCTCTCTCTCCATTTTCCTTCAAGCGCTCTTTTATTGGAACACGCCAGCGTGCGGCGACTCGCTGCGCTTGAGCGAAGATGCCGCGGCTTCCGCTAGAAGCGACCACTTCGCGTTCAGCAACATCGGCTTTTAAAATCACCAGGAAGTGTTTTGCTAGGCCAGACCATGCGCGACGTGGCAACAGATGTGCTTGCGGGAAAGCAAAACTCCAGGCTTGCGTGCGGCAAAACATATAATGGCCATATCTATTGCCCTGCTGCCGCACAGAAGACACCAGCAGGGTGAGAAGGAACGTTTTCAATTTTAATTTGCAAATAGCCTCGGCCAGGCCAATTCGCTCTGTGGAGTTTATAGGTTTTTGCCGCTTAGCAAAAAGAGAGAGAGGGGGTTCATAATATCGTATATTAAAAGCAAGGAAAGCGTAGGAAATATACAATTGTTTCATTTTTATTATTATTAATTATTAATTGGTTTTTGGGGAAAGGAAATGGTGCAGTATCTGCCTCACATATCGGCGGACACCTGAACCGCGCCGTAAGGGAAGGGATAAGGGAGGGAGTGAAATGAGAAAGGAAGAAAAAGGTGCCGTAGTGGAGGGCTCCGGAATAATTTCGACCACCTGGGGAACTTTAACGTGCACTGACATCGCACAGCACACGGGTGCCTTAGCGTTTTGCCTCCATAAAAACATAGCTGCCGCGGTCGGGTTCGAACCCGGGAACTCCGGATCAGTAGTCGAGCGCCTGAACCACCGAGCCACCGCGGCGGGTGTTTTATTAGTAAGGTAAAGTAATTGGGGAATCATTTTAAATCAATTCGACAAAGAAGCTGAAAACAAGCCGCCGGTAGGAGCCAAACCTGCGACCTCTGCATATCGCTTGATGTGCTGAACAAACTCCGCGCGCTGGTATGGTGGCGCCAGCAGCGACCACATCGCCAGCGCCGCCTCGTGGCACTCGCCGCGTTAACCGGACGCTTACCTGTCTCGAGGGGAGAGTGCGCGCTCCCTCGAGTCTGGCCGTGGTGGCCCTGTGCTTTCCTCCATGCCCGATGCTTTCGCGTCAGCCCGGCCGCATAGCAGACGCGCACTGACCGCGATGCCATTCTGAGTCAACGCCTTAAACGCACTGAAAGCCTTTCAGGTTGCGCTGATCAACGATTCCGAGCAACCATGATTGTGTTGCAGTCGTGACGGCACTGCAGTATCCGCGCAGCGCAGTTCAACTTATTGAGATTAGTTAAGTGCCTTTACAGTTTGAGAAACGAGTTTCTGATTGACCCAGATAATGCATTCAGCTATGTAACGGTCATCCACTGTGACATTTACTATGTGAATGGTCGGATAGAATTTCGAAAAACGCACTTACTACACATATCAGATGATAATGGTCTACATCCTGCAGGATTGACACTGCTTACTTCGTGTTCCCTTCAGAGAAGCATAGTTCTAAGCATACAGAAAGACGATGGGTGTCTTGCTGAGTATCATCCAATGTTGGAGGACTTTCATTTTAAGAATTTCGTGAATGCACCAATTAAATGAATTATTTTGGTCGTATTTTTGTTTTGGTAAATACTTAACTCTAGAAAGGACGCCGCGGTGGCTCGGCGGTTATGGTGCTCAGCTGCTGACCCGAATTACTCGGGTTCGATCTTGGCTGCGGCGGTCGCATTTCGATCGACGCGAAATGCTAGAGGACTGCGTACTGTGCGATGTCAGTGCACGTTAATGAACCCCAGGTGGTCGAAATTATCTGGAACCTTGCACTATATGCGCCCCTTATAGTCTGAGTTGCATTGGGACGATAAACCTCATTAAAATCAAGATTAACTCCAGAAATTAAGGGTTGAGGTATGCTGTGAAATTCAAGAAATATGTATACGGAAATTTGAACCACTCGTTGCGTTGGCTCAGTGGTTAGGGCGCTCGACTACTGATCCGAAGTTCCCGGGTTCGAACCCGACCGCGGCGGCTGCGTTTTTTTGGAGGAAAAACGGTAAGGCGCCCGTGTGCTGTGCGATGTCAGTGCACGTTAAAGAACCCCAGGTGGTCTAAATTATTCCGGAGCCCTCCACTACGGCACCTCTCTCTTCCTTTCTTCTTTCACTCCCTCCTTTACCCTTCCCTTACGGCGCGGTTCAGGTGTCCAACGATATATGAGACAGATACTGCGCCATTTCCTTCCTCCCCCCCCCCCCAAAAAGCCTAATTATTATTATTATTATTTTTCTTTTTATTCATTCAGAACAGGGCTTTAGATCTCTGGAATGCAACAAATAAATATACAAAAATTTAACCCTACTGTAGCTAATAAAAAGATACAAATAAATACACAAAAACTTAGGTGAATCACTGCGAAATACGACATAAGCACTCTCAGAATGTACGTCGCACCCACAGCAGGCACACACGCACGAGAAAAAAAAAAACTAGAAACGAAATTCACGCGCTGAATCACGGATGAGCATAACAAACGAAGACAAACTTATGATGCTAGCTCCAAAAACTTCAACGTAGACCATTTCCTGTGACTCACTGAGCGCATTCCGTTCCTCTACATCAATACACAAACCAACTCCTGACTCCAACCAGTGATGGCACGTCCAAAAAACCCCAGTCAGTGTAAACCCTTTCCCAGTTCACTCTCGTGAATTTAGTTCCACAATGCTCTCATTTCCAGTAGACCCTCTGCATGAGCAACCATGCACGATCTCCAAGGAAAGCGTTGAAATATATTCGGTAAGTGGACTACAGAGTTTTTTATAGCTGTTATGACATTGGTAAATACAGCAGTAGGTCGAGCACCCATAATTAACTAAGTTTGTTTTCGCCTTTGGAAGAAACAGCTTACCGCTCGCCTCGATCATTGTAAATTAACCAGAGAGCTGCGTTGGCTGCGTCCGCCTTTCGCCACCGCTGTTAACCAGATGGCGCCACTCGCGCGCGCCAAACTGCAGCGCACGGAGCCTTGATGTTCAGTTAAGTTTAGCCTCGGGCTACACTCGACTGGACGTAACCTTGAACTGGCGCAGCCCAATGCCTCTGAGCTGCGGAGGACATGTCTTCGAAGCAGTAGGAGAACAACTTTATTCGAAGTGCGCCGTCAAGATATATCAGCCCAACGGCACGTGAAGCTCAGAAAGGTTTATAGTCATCTAAGCATTAAATGGACTTCTTCAGATCGAATTATACAACTGTAGAACCCCGAGAGAAACCGAGGCGGCGCGAAGTTCACCATGCTGTCAGCGTTTTAGTCAACGAAAGGGTATTTGTCGGGGCTAGTCGGTACATTTCGCAGGAAAAGGTACAGCGCAAAAAAAGTTGGGCTGAGGCTTAGCTTAAGTGTTAAGCCTGGATATCTCGAAGCGAAAAGCTTCGTAGCGATGCTCGTGGTTTAGCTTAAGGTTTCATACATGCTGCTTTTGAGCCAACTCCCACGCAACTACTTCAGGGTCTTCTTCTCCTTCCATGGCGAAAGGTCAGACGACAGAGGCAGCGCGCGGCGGCGACGACGGCTGCGGCAGCAGCGACTACCTGCGCTCCGCGTGACGTCACTCGGTTTCGCGCATGCGCAGCTGTGGCAAATCTGTAGTGTGGCTCACGCGAAGCCCGGTGTTGACGAGCCTAGTGAAGCTTTTCGCTTCAAAAAGACAGGATAAAGGAGCGGACAGACACGATGAGCCTTTAATGGCTCATTCATCGTTGTCCGTCCGTCGGTCCGCGAATTCTGTCACACTATGACGTCATCAATGGCATAATTGCTACAACCCATATACTTTTAGCAATTACTAAGTAATAGGTCATTAGTAGTTGGTGAATTAGTCATTAATTGGCAACTGGTAAAACAACTAAAACAAACAAAGATAAGAAACAAAATAAAAAGTTAGAAATAGAAAGTAAGCTAAAGATTACAAAATTAATGAAACATAAGAAAAGTTCAAAATAAATGGAAAATTCGGAAGTAACAAAAACAGGAGAACCAAAAACCATTCAACAAAAATAAAAATAAGATGTAACAGAAAAAAAATGCAATGCCTACATGCGCCGTGGAAAAAAAAAACCGCGTTCTGGAGGGGTCCAATGCTTTCGCATTCCTGCGCCTCAGAATTTTTTGCGTCGGCTGAGGCCAGTGCACACTGAAGATACAACCGCGGAACGGCTTCAGTCACGAGATGCTTCTCTCCAGTGCGTTTTTCAGAACCTCTCCGGTCTCAGGAATGCTCGAAAGGCACCACCACGAAGTGCTTTTGCTGCGGCTGGTTTTACTTGTTGAAAAAAAAAAAAAAAGCTTTTCGCTCCGTGGCACCTGGGAATGCACGCTTGACGCTTCTTTTCTATCACTGATTTTTTTTTCAGTTGTATCGGTTTTGACACATGCTTGTACTTGAACAGGATGAGAAACGCGGTTGTCGACGCGTGGTCGCGTGATGACGTTGAGGAGTGTCTGCTGCATTCGCGGCGATTTCGGTTCCCTGCTCTCAGCGAAAGCCTGAAAGTCTCCTCATGCGTGCCCCGTGATTTTGAACTCACGTAACACAGCCATGCCACCATTGTATTTTGATGTGTTGCGTTATGTAGTGTAGTGTCGCGTCGTTTGGTTTATGGGTGTTTAACGTCTTAAAGCAACTCATGCTATGAGGGACGCCGTAGTGAAGGGCTCTGGAAGTTTCGGCGACGTGTGGTTCTGTAACGTGCACTGACATCGCACAGTACACGGGCCTCTAGAATTTCGCCTCCATCGAAATTCGACCGCTGCGGCCGGGATCGAGCCCGCGTCTTTCGGGTCAGCAGCCGAGCGCCATAACCACTGCGCTACCGCGGCGGCTTAGCTTTGCGTTGCGTTGTGTTCCGTTGTGTTCTGTTTGCGTTATGGTACGGTATGGTATGGTATATGCAGGGGCTTTAACGCCCCAAAGCTTCGCGTCAGCTATGAGAGACGTCCCAGTGGAGCGCTCTGGATTAAATTCGCACAGCCGGGATCCTTTAACATGCGGAGACAGCGCTAAGCACGCGCGCTTCTTTGGCCGCCGCGTCAGGATTCGATCCTACGACATTGGGATCAGCAGTCCAAAGCTACCATTAAGCCACCACGCTGACCCATGGCGCTTTGAGAACGTTTAACCAAGACACTGTCCCCCAGGCAGTCCTGGCCGCTCCCACTGCGCAATGGGACGGCGATTCCCACAATATCGCTGTTCTGTTCTTTCACATAGCGTCCCGATCTCCGGAAGGGTAGGCCACCGAAGTTTTAATGGAGGCAGCGTTCAAAGAGCATTCAGAACAACCATGACAGCGCAGTGTTTCAAGCGTCAGCGCCTTTGTGAGCGCACCATCGATCGTCATCTGCGTAACTCCCGAGCCCGTGTGATATCTGACACTCGGTCGGTCTCTACCACGCACGCCCGTCTGGCGCCTACTGTCTGTGCGTCGGTGCCGCGCGAAGACCTTGAACTTGGCACGACGAAACCTCCCCGCCCGAGGCAATTACCGACCGCCGCCGCCGCCAGTGGGCGGAGAGGCCGTATCTAGAGCGGAGAGGCCACGCGCTCCTATGGTCGCCCACCGAGAAGGAAAGTGGTCGCTGTGTGCAGCCGCCGGTTTTCTAGTGCGGAACCGGAACAGTAGCCGCCGCCGCCGCCGCCGCCTTTGTCCGGTCGACGCTGCAATGGCGTGTTTGCATGCGTGGCATACGTGCCGGGAAGATGGACGAAGGCGCATCCGTTTGGCACGTGTGGCTGCAGCAGCGCACCGGCACACAGCCGGCCATCACTCGCGCCGCGCTCTGCTTCCGGGATTAAGGAACTTTGCGTTTTTGCGTACCGCCGAAGACAGCACCAGGTTTTCTTGGAGCCGCATACAACTCAAGAACGAAGCGGCAAATGCCCATCAAATGATGCAATCCAGCCAAAAATCGCGTTGACCGATTTTCATGCTAATCCCCTTTCATCTGCCAATCTGCCATCCCCTGAGACGGCACACTAGCTGTTCCAAGAAGGTTAAATACGCTGTCAGGAGAATCGGTGTACGCCACTGACTGGAAGGCCTCTTTCGAGGGACAAATGCCGCTTCTTTCTTGAGTTCTAGCCGGCCATAGCAAACATTGAGTGTTTGGCTCTTTCGAGCCATATTGGTTTGGCAGTAGAAAACGCGTTTATTTATGAAGAAATTGCGTTTAAAAATGGAACCATTTTTTCCCGCCACTAATTCAACCTCTCGACATCAACTTCGAAATTAACTGAAATCACTACTTAGATCGAAATCGAAATCAATACTTAGAAATAAATGGAGGTGTGGTTAACACCAGTGGTCCCCGCAAAAAAAAAAAGCGCCTTTGCGTCAACGCAGTTTGATCGCAAAACAGCCGGTGGCGGCGCTACCTGCGTCTCTCTCTCTCTCTCTTTTACTGTTTCTAGCTCATACAGCGAAGCCTCCGTTTTCAAATAAAGAAGCTTTTTATTCATTAGCAGGTGGTAATCAATCGATACGGGCTAACTTCAGTTTACCCCGTCTGCTTTTAAGCACAAAATAGGGACGAATAACTGTTCTGTGTGGCATCACTTAATTCTGTCCAGTAGCTGCTATGGCAGGCGCGATTGAACGCGTAGACGACAGACAGGCACACACCGACAGACAGACAGACCACACACAATTAACCTTGGAATCTCAGGGCGTCGCAGGATTGCTTGAAACGAGGTAGCGTTGTCTACTGCGATGTGGTCCCTCATCCTGTCTGTTATATCGGTCCAGAAATATTCGGTTTCCAGGGCAACGCTGTTACCTGTACGTGCTCCTCACACTGACTGCAAACAGTGAATATGGCGCTTCCGCCCGCGTTTTCAGAGACTGACTTCAATGCAGCTCACAATGGCTTCGAGCTTAATTGTTTTAGGGCCGTAGTTCGGCCTTTATCGTACCCTAATATCTCCGCTTATAAACACTATTTCCCTTTTCTTCCACGCGTGCGTGCACTGACGAAGCAGGGCTTAGCGCATACTCAGATAACGATCAACTTGGGTGAGTGTCAGCACTCTGCTCATTCATAGTAGTCCTGCAAGTTCCTCCGGCCAGCACGGTACTTTTGGCGGCGCAAAGGCGGCAGCGTGATGCCGAATCTCTCGCCGCAAATGGAGAAGACCTTGGGGGAACCGGTATGCGCACCCTCACCCTGGTGCATGCTGTGTACGCCGTGCTCTCTGCACGCACGGAGCGCCGCGTGAGCGTGACTCGGTCAGTCTTGGCCCCACGCGCTGGTGCCTTTGCTTGACCAGGCCTGCCATTTCCAGAGTGCTCGAGAAACGGTCGTGCAGTAGCTGGCCTGCTATGTGGCTGGTCGACGTATCCGCACGAAGCAGTTTCGAGTGGCTACAAACGCGCTAAGCCGTGCACTTCGCTGCAACTGTTCGATGTTCAGCGTTATTAATTCGTAAGCATTGCATGGCGATGTTTGGGGTTTCGTGTCATCACGAGCTTGTTATCACGATAACGTTCGAACGAATTGAGTTAAAAGAAAAAGAATGGTTGCATTAGATAGAGCATCAAAAAATCTCGAAGGGGAAATCGTGAGGTGCATGTGCGGTAATTAGTTAATTAGTTAGAGCCAACAATTCCCAAAAAGTAGGCGGGACTGGAGCAAAAGTGGCGCCAAATTTGAAAACATCGGAAGTGGGTGGAGCTAAAGCGTGACGCCAAATTTGAAAAACCGGAAGTGCGGACGGAGCGAAGCGTGAACAAGGCTTGCTTCACATGCTGCGACTGGACCGAAAATATTTGGTGTAGTCGGCGAGGCCGCAGTGCGGTTTTCGGTGACTGCTTTCACATGCAACACCGACACAGCGAATTCGGTCGAAGGGACAGACAACCCATTATTAAACGCGACAGAAACGTCACACGGAATGTGGTGACGATTCGATGACCAGCGTATTTTTAGATGTAAGGCAATATTTCGCGCGTTTTGATTAGAATAAACAGTTTTGCTTCCACCGCGGCAACTTCTCCCACGTGACATCACGTACACTCCGTCTCGGCGCTCCCCAATGGTCAGTCGCAGAGCGAACACACCGACTCTGGGACTAAATACCAAACGGAGTGAACTCGATCGCGAGCCGTCTGCGACTAGACCGACGGCCCTCCCTAGTCTCAGACCGACGGAATTCGCAGTGTCGCAGGAGAAAATCGCAAGCATGTGAAACGGGCCTAAAGAGTAAGGAGAGGCAAAGGGGGGCGAGGAGGCGTCAATAATAATAATTGGTTTTTCTGGAAAAGGAAATGGCGCAGTATCTGCCTCATATCGTTGGACACCTGAACCGCGTCGTAAGGGAAGGGATAAAGGAGGGAATAATAATAATTGGTTTTGGGGGAATGGAAATGGCGCAGTATCTGTCTCATATATCGTTGGACACCTGAACCGCGCCGTAAGAGAAGGGTAAAGGAGGGAGTGAAAGAAGAAAGGAAGAGAGAGGTGCCGTAGTGGAGGGCTCCGGAATAATTTCGACCACCTGGGGATCTTTAACGTGCACTGACATCGCACAGCACACGGCCGCCGCGGTCGGGTTCGAACCCGGGAACTCCGGATCAGTAGTCGAGCGCCCTAACCACTGAGCCACCGCGGCGGGGCAGGATAAAGGAGGGAGTGAAAGAAGAAAGAGGTGCCGTAGTGGAGGGCTCCGGAATAATTTCGACCACCTGGGGATCACCGGATCTGCAGTCGAGCGCCCTAACCACTGAGCCATCGCGGCGAGTCAAGGATGCGTGAATGCTTATGCATTCCTCCAATGCGGGTACCGCAGTGATCTCATAATTTTTTTGAAGACCCTACTGCGGATTACTGTGTGCAAAAGCGCAGCTCTACAGATGAGATGGCGTCGGCCAGCTATTACCTTCACAATGATAATAACCATGACTCACGGCGCGCAAGACGGTGTGAAAAGCTGATCAGACTCGCAGCCAAACAGTTCAATGAAGAGAACACAGCATAACCACGGTTGTCAGATCAAATGCATCACAGAAAACAATGGCGAAAACAAAAGCGCCAAGGGGACCATTGTGAGTACTCTGGCCTTAATGCATCTGGCGAAGCATGTTGTGTCCATTGTTGGGTGGACCGAGTTAGCTGAGCTTGCAGAAGCACAGCACACCGAGGGAAGTGAGTCTTTCGGCGCTTTAATCTTCGTTATTGTTTGGGCGTTGCTGTAATATACTTAATACAAGCATTTTTTTTTCTGTTAACCATAAGCGAGCAGCTGGTAAGCACATTTCGTGCGCTTTCGTTTTCCTCTTCAGCCTCGCATATCTCCTTAAGGGCACTTTATTTTGTGCTCAAATAAAGTTTATTTTCGTTATTATCCGGCGAAAAACGTGACGAAATCCTATTCCTTTGGCCAACAAAACTGCGTGCACCGAACTGTTCAGCCATCCAACAAAACTAAGTATTTTCCGAAAATGACTATGCCAAAAAGAAGTATTAATTTTGCGGGAATTCCACGTCCTGAATGATCTCGTCATTTACTTGCGACACAAATTTCACCGTTTTGGTAAAGGCATTTTCGTCAATAACCTGCTTCACAGAGTGGAAATGGTCCACTAGCAGTTTTTTCTTTAAGTTTGGGCTGTGAAAAAAAAAATTCACTGTCCACTATTTCTTTGAACCCACACCTCGGAAGCCTGTCAGTGAAGCCTGTCAGGCCAACACGTGCAAAGCATGTGCAGAACTGGCCCCTTTCAAGAGGATGCGCGTTCTACTCGCGCAGCTGCTCAAAGGGAGGGGTGACCGGCCTGCCCGGTCGATTATGAGGAGTCGGACAGAGAGGGCGCTTTTCACTGGCGCCTCTCTCACACACGCATTCTTTTCATTAGACTTGGGTGTTGTCCATGTCTTTCTCCTCGCCCAGTCTAGCGCATTGTGAATTCTCAGCATGAGTCCCCACGAGCTAGCCGGACTCGCCACTTTTTTAGCACCAAGTCTTGATGTTATGAAGACTCAGCTAGGGACTCCGACTTGGCTGGAGCCCAATTCCAGAGACTCAAGCATGACAGAGAAAGGGGGACAGGGACCTCAGGTTCTGCTGGAACAGTTTGTGGGCGCCGCAGTCACAGAGGACGGGTCATGCCAAAGCCACCTGCCCCCACCCTCGGAAAGCAACTCAACAGCGAAGGATGTGCACGACGTGGCTTTTTCTTCGAACTCCCTTCCCAAGCAGAATTTTTTTTTTGAATGTGGGGGAGAGAGTGTAAGAGGAGGAGCCCGAACAGCGCCATCTTGAGTTGCCCGAAGGTACAGTACCAAAGGCCTGCCAAAAATCGCATGGGACGCACTGCCATTAGTGGGCTTTTCTCCGAGATCGGCCGGCCCAGAAACGAGGACATTTTTACCACGGAAGAACAAAGAACTACGACGCTGCCAGGGGATTCCGCTTAGTGTGTGCTCTGCTCCGCATCGGAGCGACAGGCGCAACTGAAGGAACCGACAGCACTGACGAGACTGACGTAACTGATTGAAGGTAACCTTCGAGAACTCATAGATGCTTTGTACTTGTAAATACTATGACCGTTTACTAAACCATCGGGCCCGACATACGGGGTGTTAAGTTTTTACGGCTTGATTTTTGGTCCTTTACTTCTTCTCGCGAAGAGGCATTGGCCCGCGATCCATGAGATTCGCTCCTGGCCCGCGATGGCGGTGTACGTTGCATGGCAAAAGACAATGCGCATGCCTAAACCACTTATCGCCACCTGCAAACGTGAAGGTCGGATGCGAGCGGCCTTTCTCCGTACGCCGCCTATGTGCGACCTCACGGAGCGGAAGTATGACGTCACGCGACGCCCGGTCCGCGGGCCCATGAGCCGTCGTGTGACCTTTGTTCCTGTTGGTGAACGCATAGCACGGTGGAAGACCAAGCGCATGCCTAATACGTTTGCCGCTATCTGCAGAGGCGAAGGCCGGAGCAGGCTGTAATAACGCCATGATGATGATTATGATCGCGACAGTTTTCCGCCCTAGACATTACAGCCCAGCTCCGGCTGCACCGCCTGTCGTCGATTTTGCGAAGTAGCGACGGGGCTGCTCCCGCTGGCTTGTTTGCCAGCGGCCAGCAGCACCCGGCTTATTACTGTTGCTGGCCTTTTGTTTACTCGCCTCACGCAGAAACTTTACATCGTTGCATGTGCGCCATGCGCAGGCTTTACGGGACCGATTATGGGACAAGCATCAGATTTTAACCTTTCGAAATCACTATTTTACATCGTGAGGAACTGTCTACGACGTTAATGGCAACCGACACCTGGGTAAACGTGAAACAAAAAAAAAAACAAAAAAACTCTGGGGATCTGATAAATTTCTGTCTATCCCTGCCTCGATTTTTTGGGGGGCTTGAACAGCGTTAGGCTGTATACATCGCGCAAAACTCCGAACCGTGCAGTACACTTCATTGGTTGCTGTGCGTGACATCGGACGTCAGCTTTCTATGCTGCCTGTTTACCTGCGTCATGTTGTACTTCTGGTTCATTCCTGCGCACTTTATTAAACTGCTACTTTATCTTTACAAGATGCGGATGCGCTTTAGATTTCACTAACATTGGCTTCACTACGACACCTTTGCACTATTCTGCGAATGATACCTGACGCTGCTCCGCAGCTAAAAAGGCAAATGTAGTGAAGCATGAAACTTCAGATAGTGCACCTATTTTCTTTCAGTACTTTCGCCTGAAGAAGACTAATAATACTCGTACTACTAATAATAATCTCGTTTTGTTTAGTATTAATTTTTGAAATATTTTTAGTGAGGGAAGAGTGGCGCAAATAGTGGTGTGGTGTAACATCTCGAAACCGCACGTGGACTGAAGGATGCAGTAGCGGAGGGATCCGGATTAAATTCGATTATCAGAGGTTCTTTCACGTGCACTGACACTGCACACCGCGGGAATGCTTTTGTGTTTAGCTTACGTCGAAGTGAGGTCGCGGTCAGGATTTGGTGCCACCACTTCGGGCTCAGTAGCTAGTGGGCACACAATGCGTGTTCGCATTTCAAGGGCTCTCTACTCGCCTCGTCCCGCTGCACTGGGCGCGTCGCAGAGCTCTATTTTGCCGCCCTTTCTGTTTAATGTGGCGATGTCGGTGGCGAAACGCCAAAGTTGCCAAACCACCAAGGCGGGTAATGTTTGAAGGTTTGTTAGTCCCCTCAGAAACGTTAGTCCTTAAGTGTATGACGAAAAAGAGCAATATCTGCGGCTAGAATTTGTTAACGTGAAGAAATCGAACATGAAGATCTAGCGTACCCATCTACCAAATGTCCGATCGCAGAGACTAGTGCTCCCAAGTCACGGCTGTTTGTAGGAGTCGAAAATTAACCACTCCGTGCAGTTGGTGCTTTTCTCTTTATCTTCAACCAAGTGCCGAGTGGCAAAGACTACACCATATATTACGCCGACAATGTTGCGTGTAGTGCAGTAGTTAGGAGCTCGAAAAGTTACCACCTAAAACTGCATGTTTTATAAGGCACCCTAGGTTTGGTAACCCAACCCTAGTCGCGGCGGGTTGCAATCCGAACCAGTTTTCTTTTTTCTTTTTTTTCCCGTGGTGTAGCGGCCTGTAAGGATTGAACGGGGAGGGGAGGGACATCATTTTTAATCGCTGATATCTTCGGTGTTAGCTTAAAAATTGTGGTATGGTGACGAGTGAATACCGATCTTTAGCGCGTTTTTCTTAAATTCAGTGCATATCATTTCATGGTTCCTTGGAAATATCTCAGGTGGTCCGAATTAAACAAGAATACCCCATTTCGTCGTACCCTGTGGCCCATGCGTCGCTTTTGGACGTTAAATTTCACAATTTACACTTATTAATCCAATGCGGCCTGAATAGCCCTTCTATGTAACAAACAATTTGAGTACTTCAAGTGGGTTTGCTGTGAGATGTGATTACGTCTATTCTCAAGATTAGGCGCAAAACACGTTTAATCGCAGCGTGGTGAGCTACTATCGTGTAGCCAGGAGCCCAGGCTGCGGCAGTAGTTCTCACAATAACTGTATCCGTCTGCTTGCACGATGAATACGTATACACTTCTAAGAAACACGCATCAAATAAATGTCGAACTCGCTCGACTGTAATGTCCTACTTGCTCTGGGGATTGGCAGGCGCCACAGCTACAGGCGAGCATGCTGCGGCTGAGCTTTAAAAAGCGGCACTCGAACCGCGCAAATCTGGCAGCCCGAAGTGCGACTAGGTACTACAAAGCGCTTCTTACCCATAATCGTGTCCAGTCGGCCTCTGGACCCGGATGACATTCCCAGGCGTGCCGCAACAGCAGTCAACACGGACTGTCCATGGGGTCGGACCGCACCGTCACGGGAGCGTGCGCAACGATCACTGTGGGTGGTGCCAAACCGCGGCACAAAAGCCTAGTTCTTAGCAAAACTTGAACGGCGCCCACCTCAACGTCAAAGCCGAGAACCTTATGTTCACGCACTGATATGCACTCTGTCTGTGTGAAATACAGATAAGCACAGCCAACACAGCTTGACATACCTCTGAAAGACGGACGCGCCTCTATACGTCTGCCACTGGATAGATGGATGGCCAGATCTATGGATGGATGTTAGGATCCTTTTCTTTTAAATTGGGTGGTAGCAAGTGCCACCATGCCCGGAATTCGCTTTGCTTTATATTTCTCTTGCCAGTCTGTCAAATTGAACGGTATTATTGATAAATTCGCCAGTTTTTTTATATCTAAAGTTATACTCACTTTCACGTTTGACCAATTTTAAATCCTGAAATGGTATACTTTCGTCACCCCCCTGCTTTAGAGCCGCCACTTCTATTGGCTTTTTGCTTATGTCTGCCGGAGATTCATTCACATTACTTTTGTTATCGCCGAACCCTAGGCTTTCAGGGCGAATGACTGTGTCTGTGTCGACATCTGGTTGAATAAGATATTTTTCATTGTCTCTATGGATTTACCACATGTCATCTTCTTGGTTAAATTTCTTTTTGTAGCTTCGCGTTCGAAGACAACCCGATTTCGTTTCAAAGAATAGGGTGCTGCTTCTTGAGTTGTCATAGATCCTTTCATCTTTATTTGGTTTTGTTTTCCATTTTCTGTACAGGTCTTGCTGTTTCTTTTTAATCGAATTACTCCAGTCACTCCCCTTTACGTTTATGACATATTCTTTAAAGCTCATTATTTTTCCGTCCTGGTTTCCTGCATACCTAGTGGTTAACGTTCTAGCCACTTTCCACCACTGTTAGTCAACGCTTTTTCTGTAGAAGTAGTTAATTATTTGAACGAAAACGTCTTCTACAGAAGTCCGTCTGGTTGGGTTCTTGAGATAGTTGAGAGAAAACTGACGCCAACCAATATTTGTAACTTTACCCAAAGTTTCGGGACCAACTCGGTCCCTTTTCCAGGGGTGACTAAAGCGTGCCAGCAGCAGCAGCGGGTTGCTTGCTGCCTTTGCTCTCTCTTTGTTAGCACGTGTCGCAGTCCACTAACGTACGCGGAGGGGAGCGTTCCTGGAGTCCTATTCATCGCCGCCTTTAAATACCTTAGTTGCTCACCTGTTATCGTCCAGTTTCCTCGGGCGTTCTTCATATAATGTTTTACTCCCCAACTGCCTTCATTTTTGGTTTTGCCACGGCCATCAAGTGCTATCTACCAACAGTTCTGTGATTTGCCTCTAGTCCCGACTGAACTTCTGCTCTTAGGCACAAACCCGCATTCCCAGTAGAGTAAGCCCTGGCACCACTATTCCCTTCCAAATACCTCCCAGTACTTCATGCCTGATGTAGCCCCCTGATGCCCTATGTTTCATCACAACGGAATCTCTTCGCCATTTCTTCCTGGTAGACTTTTCGTGCTTTTGCAAGTATATCTGTCCTTTGTGTATCCGTACCCCGAGATATTTGTATTCTGCAAGCCTGGGTATCTCACTGCCTTTCATTCTAGGTACCTGATCTGTGGAATCACTGAATGTCATCAAACCTGATTTAATGCCGCTAAAAGTGAAGGGGCCGCTGCGCAACGCTGTGTTGTTAACGGATGGATGAAAAGTGACACGATACGAAATGAAGCCCTTACAGTACTTGTGACATGCCTAAAACTGTCGATCCGAAAGCAATATTTCCCACAAAATATCCGCGGCCACGCGGGAACTTCAAGCATACGTCGCCTAGCACTTACGGGTATTCATCATAAGAGAAAACGAACGCGTGCCAGGTAATAAGAACACAAGAAACCGGATTAAAGAAAAATCTGTCACCAAGATACATTAGTCAGTTGTAATTAGTGTTCAATGAATCGGTGCGCGTTCTTGTGAACCCAGGCTTGCAAACTCTCCCCGATCCTATTTCCGTTCTCGTTCTCCGCTTTTTTTTTTCTTTTTTGAGTCGAGGCTGCCCTCGCGTTCGCGTGCCGCGTTTTTCCCCAGGAAGGGTGAACGACACGACGCGGTCGCCACACGGACCGCGCTGACCGACTTTGGGGCGCTCTCCTCCCAACGCCGCCGCTTAATCCACGGAGAAAGCCCGCAGCTGGGTCACTCCCACCCGATTCGGCTGGGGTTTCCCCCCAGCTCCGGACTGGCCCGCGCAAGCGCAGCCTGCTTCCTCGCCGGCGCGGCGGACAGTCAGTCCTCCTTCCAGGATATAACCTCAGTGAAAAAACAATTTCACCGTTAACCCCATCCCACAGAGCCGAGTGTGCCCGCGAAGTGCATGGCTAGAGGCGACCAATGTAGAAGGAAGCGCAACGAGCAATATTTCTTATTGAGGAAGAGAAAGGATATTGCGAGCAACAAGAAGTGTAAGGGTAGAAATATCTGGGGCGCTTGATGCAGCTGCGTTTGCGCACCTTTGCTCTCCGCTCGGCCTCCTCTCCATCCTCCTCTGAGCTCTCCCCTCCGCGCGTTTGCCGCCGTTACTTGGGCTTGGAGCCGTCCGCTATGGGCGTGAAAATGCGTGTGCCATAGGCAATAGGCCGTTGTGGTGGCTGGCACTGGGGCAGAGCCGCCGCCCGGTCCGGGACCTCCTGCATTGTGGCGTCGTTTTGAGGAGGGTGAGTCTGCGCTGTGCTGCGGCCTGTGGACCAACCACGCGGCCTTGCGTGGTGATCGGTCGCCAGTGAGCTGTTCCTTGGGGCATAAGAGTTCTTGTCGTTGACGGAACCATGCTTGAACTGTGGACAGTGGTAAGAAGTGCTGCCTGGTACTTATAATGATGACTAAGGCGTTCATCTTTGAGATGCTGGAATTTGAGCGCGTACAAATGAACGAGGTGGGTGCTTACTGATACTGACGTAATGTGGAGGTGCCGTTAGCTTCTGCCACCAATTGTGAGAGCATGCGCGCGGTGCACGTGGGCAGCTGGCGCTGGTCATTGAGAGCGGTAGCGGTAAACCTGGAGGTATGTTAAAATGTTAACGTGGCCATGCCAACAGCTGCCCCGCATTTTCCTATAAGTAGCAAAACAAAAATGTTGCATCTCTAATCACTGCTTACAAGGTGCAGTTTCTCCACGTTCAAGGCTCCACGGGGAACAGGACCCTGAGAGCTCGCACTCGAACGGGTACCATGCATGGAAAATGACCACAATGTGGACCATTTATTTTTTCTTTTTCACATCCAGCAGAATGCCGGCAGCTACCAGCCACCGTCACCCACGAAAGTCAGCTGCATTAGAGAGGATTTTCTTTGACTGATTGATTGATGATCGGGATGTATATCATTTTTAGAAGTAGCCGCCAACACTAAAACCCTTCCACAGCCGGAAGTGGAAATAGGCATTTATTGACAATAAAAGAAACCATGACGATCGGCATCTGTTGCGGTCGTCCAATGGTTACTCGCCTCAATCCTTGCATTCTTCCTCAATAATAGGTCCGGCAGTTTAGCTTTTCCACCTCTTATCCCGCACTACGGCTCTGGCCAACAGCAGTTGATAGATTCTCAGTGCGCATTTCCGGCGCTGAAAAACACACGACTCACTCGGCAAAGCGCCGGTCGAGGAACCGAGAGGTCGACGGTTCGATTTCCACTACTCGACCATCGATGCATGATTTCCTCGGCCTCTTTTTCTGATAACCCCGCGTGTCTGTGGGCGCGCTTTCGTGCGCGCGTACATGTGTGTGCTTGCGTTCAGAGTAAGGAAAGCTCAAGTCCTCGTGTCGCAGTTTTTAATTAAAAACGCAAGTTGGTGATGGTGCCACAAAACTTTTATTTTTACGAAAGCAACAGACTGCCCACCTGTTCGCCTGTAGCGCCTGAGCTAGTAGACAAGCTGCAATGTCTCCTAGATTGCTATTTACTGGTCACGCAAATAGGGACGCTTCTAGATAGCGTAACAGGAATGACCGCTGCTCTGAGCAGCCGACCACGTTCACACCGCCCTGAAACAACGGCAGTTGAGTGTCCAGCCAAGCGCGTCGTTCCGCAAAGGCTCTAGCGCATCAAAAGGGTTGCCGGACGGGAACTGAACCGAAGCCCCATCTCAGCACGGCCGTATGTATCTCGACCCGTCTCGACGAAAATTCGGGCCCTGAAAAACGACGGTGCGGTGCGAAAATTAAAGGCTGGGTTTTGTGTAAACGCTAAGCGTTGGTGCCTTTTTTTTTTTGCACCGCATTTATGCGCTGCTTACACGCAGGGACCCACTGCGACTGACAGCTTGACGGGGGGCGCACCACAGGTCGCGCTTGAATGCGCGCAATTTTGCGGAAATGCAGCACATTGCAATAGCGCCCAACGAGCGTTTTCGAATGAGAGGAGAACGGGTGGTGGCGAAACGAAAATAAAGAAATAAAATAATCTGGTCCCTTGGCATGCTGTTGGAATGTCGTAAACATTGTTGGAAGCGTGCGATAAAAGTGCTGACTGCTCGAATGCGGCACAAAATTACGGCCGTGAGGCGGATGCCCCCTTTATCTGTAGAAGGATGCCCCGCAGTAAGTGGAAAACGCATTGTAGCTCCTAGCAGGTACAGTCGCGTAGAGAATAGTATGGACCACGCTTCAGAATTCAAACTGTTCTGTCGCGATGCGTAACGGAAATACAAATGTTTGCTGCCTTGATGTGCAAGGTAAAAAATAAATATTACTTGCAGATGCATCAAACATGTATTGTTTTTCATTAGGTGACGCGTGAGAAGGCTTCGGCCGCCGAAGCGTGATTCATTTACTTCTGTCCGCGACTGCACCTCCCAGGAAAGAAATTAACGCGGGTGTTTATCAGACTATACGCCAGAACTCCAGCCAGGAGTAGTTCTTCTTTTTCACACAAATTTGGAGATGTCGCTGCGGACCACATCACATGGATTAAAACAAAAAGACGAAACTTTCACTCCATGCTCGGTGCAGCTGATATGGGCTACAAGTTGGTCTTGCGTTGACCGAAGTGCTGTTTTAAGAACAGGGATGTTGGCGCCACTATAACTGACACGTTTTCTCGGTTGGTGGCCCAGAACAATAAGCGAACCACCCTGCATCGAGTGCAAGCGTTGGGCTGTCCACCATGTGCAGAAACACGTCAGACAGGGCACATTAGAGAAGCATTCAACTGCTAGTATTTCAAAAGTGTAATAAACACTGGCAAAATTATCTGCTTTTCATTAAAGAGTTTCTCACTGTTTTAACCAGTATAATGCTTGAAAAGTTTGAAAAGCAAACTTCGCCTGGAAGCTCGAAACAAAAAATTCAGGGAGAGGGTGGGGGGGGGGGGGGGGCACTTTGTTGACCTAAAATGCGGTGAGGCGAAAGCCCTTAGCGCGGTGCTGCTGCTCGTGCGTGTCACTGATGTGTGGTTAAGGTGTTAATTAAGTGCACAATTGTTCGTGAATCTTAAATGCTGGAGACACTGGAGGGCGTTTGGGAGCATCCGTCTGATTCGACGCCTTTCTGCAAACACTCTCCAGCGTCCTAGACAAGGAGAACTACACATGCGTTGGCAGGAAGTAGCGTAGTCGTTAGCACGCTCGGCTAAGCAACGGAAGTATGGTGGTTCGAATCTCCTCTTCTTATCGAGTTGAAGAGCGTAACAGACGGATGGATGGACGCGAGCATGAGCCATTAAATGCCTTCGCTTTAAAATTGCTCGTACGACGTTTCCTCTTTGCCTATAGGTTCCTCCTTATCGCAGTGCTAAGCATGGCCGAGCTCGAGACCCTGGGACCCTCGAGTTTGAGGGTCTTTAGTCCCAGTGCTACCACATGTTTCTCTATAGAAACCCATGCATTCTATCAAGGCTAACTTTCTTTTTTCTCTCTGTCTACTACTTGTACACCTTATTTTTCATCACCAAAGCCCATCGAAGTTATATTCTTCTTTTTCTTCTACCTGTTGTGCTTACAAGAAATGGCAGTAAATGCTAGTGGCACTATTTTCGGAGTTGGTGCTACGCGTCAACATTTACGAAAGTCACCATGACGATAACGCTTGCAAGGCAGTCAAAATTTTTACCTCAGTATAAACAGTGCTAATTATCACAATATCTTGGGAATGTTGTTCAAATGTAAAAAATATATATTTTTTGGTACGGGTATGATACTGGTTCGCCCTTGAGGACGTCAGTGCCCAAGCAGTCACCGCAGTGACTTTATTTATCTAACATTTCTTTCTGCACTCCTCTGCGCAGCATGTGCCCGGGGCGCTGGACGGCCGTGACGTCACTGGCGGCGGTGGCAGCGGTGCTGGTGACGCTCTGCTGCCTGGGCGCCGCGGCGCACGCGGGGGGCCTGCCGGACGGCCATGGCGGCGGCGGCGGCCTCCTGCGCCAAGGTAACAGCGCCTGGCAGCCAACCCTCGACAATCCCTGGACCTCCCCCTACCCCGTGGCGCCAGAGGGACGCGGCAAGGCGCTCGATGTCCAAACCCTTACCAATATCATCAACGTGGCGCGATATATCTTGTGTGAGTTTCTCCTGCCCAGATGTACGTGCGCATGCGCCCCACTGAAGCATGCACCTGCAGGGCTCCCATCGAGGCGTGCACGTGTGTGATAGCCGCGTGTGTATAGCATGCACAACTATATTCCTGCACGCATATTCCCCAGTTCTCCATACTCTCACCAAAACCTGTCAAAACTAGCCACAGCTGGTTCCAGCAAATCGGAGAGCTACAGTATTGCATGTGCTCACCGCATGTCCTTAGGAAGTATTCAGAGCGTTAAAGCTGCAAGTCAAAGTTGCAAGTCATATCAAGCGCGATAGTACATTTATCCGAGCCAAGTGATCACCGTAGATTTAGATTATGAAAGAGAAAATAATGGGCGAATAGGTTCGAGGGCAGCGCACTTTGGATTGCCACTTTGAAGTAGCGAAGAGCGACTTACCAATCCCGAGCAGGAAGTATATAGCCGATGAATTTTGCTAGTGTTCACCCACGGAGCTGCAACTTGAAGGCTCACAAGAAGGCTAGAAGCGAAGCCGAGAACAGTGCAGCGAGCGATGGAGATGAAAGTGATAGGAGTAATGTTAAGAGAAAGAAAGAGTGCAGCTTGGATGTAAGAGCAAGCTCGAGTAGATGAATTTTATCTGAAATAAAAAAGAAATAAGGGGACATGGGCAGGACAAATGTAATGCGCAGCGCTGTCAACCGGTAGTCAAGTTTAGAATTTCAGAGTGGATACCAAGCGAAGGAAAACGGAATCGAGGACAGGCCGAGGGTTCGGTGGATTGGCGAGCTCAGGAGACCTTCCGAAACAATATGGCTGCGTCGGGGAGAAGACAGCATTAACGGGACGTCACTATACTCGCGGTAAACTTTCTGTGCATCTGAAGCTGAGGCTAAGCAGGAAAGTGAAGGAGATGGGCCTTTGTCTTTTCCCGGACGGATGGACGGACGGAGGTAGGAAAAGTGATGGACCAAAGTGCAAGTGTCATTCCGCAGCATAATATATACTCCATCTCATAAGTTTCTTCCAGTACTATGAAAGCTATAGAGTCCTCCTCGGCCAATCATGAGAGTGCATTAAACGTGTTCTTCCGCGTTTCGTCGTCTGTTTGTCATCTGCTCGTGGCGTATGGAGATATGGATGGAAAAGACTAAATAAACGCTGTCTGCGTACCAAATACTGAAGGAATGAAGGAAGCTGTACCTTCAACAATGCTGCAAGGTTTTAGTGACACACAGTACAGTTATAAAGGGTGTTATCAGAACTTGCGCCATGTGGCCGATAGCCATGAAGAATCGAAACCCTTGCTCAAAGCAATGAGGTTTCATCGAAATCCGTGGCCGAATAGAAACACTGCCTTTTCTTTTTGCCCCTCAGTAAACGCTGTATGGTTTAGTAGCCTAGACGAACACATAATTTGAAATACGATCGGTACGCGCATGCCTGACACACCATAACTGATAATTAACGTATGGTTGAATGCGAAACCAGATTAGAATGCCGTGACCCTTCAAGAGAGCACTATGAGTTCTGGGTATATCTTCTTAAAGACAAACGATTTTAACCCTATTAGTGATTCTGGACTGCTTGTCTTGCAGCTGTACTTAAGTACTGCACTGATACTGATCTCGACAGATAAAGATCTTTTCAGGCAACTGTAGTCGGACACAGCTCAAGAAAACAGCGGCAAATATCCCTCATAGGCACATCCTCCAGCCAATAGCGTCGTCTGAGTGTCATGACGTCGCGGTTAATTCCTTGCACTTGCTAGTGCGACATTGGAGATGGTGGTACGCTGCAAGAGGATTAACCCCGACGTCATGACAAACATTATTTGCCATTGAGGGACATTTGCCGCTGCTTTCTTGAGTTGTATCCGTCATCAGCTGCATCGTGTATTGCCGGCTAGGTATCTTCTGGAACGCGTCTCGCGACTGGAAAATATAGTAGTGAACTATAGTAGTGAATCTCGCGGGCCCAGAGTGGTGGTTCTAATGCCTGCATTCTACAAAATAAAAGCGCACCTGCAGTGCCTAGGCAGCGCTGCAGTTGTTCCATATCGCGCCTAGAAACTATTGTTGTCGGGCGCTTTGGCCGCGACAAACGCGGCACCACTCTCTGAACGATTACAGGCGCGCATTTTGCTGATAACATTCCTTTTCCTAGGTGCTCTGGACGTAGCCCAGTTAGCCGACGCACGCCTGGTGTGGCTTCGACAGCTAGCGCGGAAAAGCTCTGCGGGTGCACCTAAAGTGCTAGGCTGAGTGTTATGGCGCGGCGATCAACATGTAAACTTCACCATACGTTGCCTATAGTCCCAGGCAAGGTCACACCGTCCATACGTTGAAGTGATTACTACCTTGCTTTCTGTCGCTTTCCTTCTTCCTTGCGCATTCCAGTGTTTCCATACAGACGTTTGATGCTTGAAAGAAGTACCAAAAGAGTATTTAGTAAAAAAAAAAAAGATGCGTTGGGATACAGCAGAGGATAATAGCGGCAGCAAGCGAGTGAGATAGTCATTTTTAACACGACGTTTTTTAACATGGCCGTCATCGCTACTTCATGAGAGCAATGCGCATGCGCATCAGGGTATTGAAGCGTGTAAAAGCGATGCTTCAAATGTGCCTGGCTCGCAGTGTATCGGCTTAGTTTGGTATATAAAGGGGAGATAGTACGCTAAGGGTATCGAATGAGTTACTTGTCTTGACTGCATCCTGTGTCGACACAAACAGCGAGTACTTCGTAAACCGTCCGGCTACATCTTCGCCCCATTTTTCTCCCCCTTTTTATCCTATTTCCCTTTTACCTCTCGCCTGGACTGCGCCCCGTGCAGCGTTCCCGCAGAAGTGCTTCTACCGCGGCAACGCCTACTCGTGCGGTCTGGGCATCAGCTGCTGGATCCAAGGCAAGAGGCCCGTGGATCTGTGCAACGGAGGAGTCATCTGGAGCTGCTGCGTGCCAAGGAACGCCGAGCCTTCCAAGGCTGGCATGGTCAAGGACGCACGTAAGAATTGCGGGGCTGCCTTTGCGCACTGCCGATTGTATTCTCTTTCTCGGCTTAAGTACCGAACAAATTTTTCGCTTCGGTTAGCCGGTTCACACCGCAAGAAATTTGACCGCGCTAAGACAGGTGTGTTGGGAGCAGGATAAACAGTTTGCACAGAATAACAAGTTAAGCGATTGCATTACGCACTTTTCTTGAAGATGACAATAGCTTCCGTGATGCCGGGATAAATATTTTGTTTAGAACATCATGCAAGCCAATTTTGAACTTTGAGAAAAGTTGGAAGTTAAGGTCCAGTTTTTTGTCTTTGTGCTACTTCTGTTCTTTTCTGTCCTTGCGCTGTAAAGTTTCTTAAAGCCTGAAAATGATTAAATGGAATGCTGGTGAAGGCAAAACAAAGCACCTCTGCGATCGAGTTCACTGCGCAGAGGCATGAAAGAAAACTTTTGCAGGGACCATGCACTTATATGCAGCACAGCTACTGTACTTATGTGCCAACGGAGAGTATGTGTACACAATCGCTTCGTCTTTCTTTTACCACTGGCTGTTTCTTTACCGGTGCCATAATAGAATGCATTCGAGTGACTAACACATTACATGACGTATCTGTGTCTGTAAAACTCCCAAGTCCTCGCCTTACAAATATGTATTCCATGCTTCATGCCTGGCAGATGAATAACCACTGACGTCCAGTTCAGTGCACCATCTATGTGCGTGAACTATGTCCCTAGAAAGAAAACTATTCAGTATGTAAATCGAGTTACTTAGCATCTGTATTTTGCAAAAAAAAGAACGTAGCTTTCAGTGTGAAACAAATAAGCGCTTATTTCGCTTATGCCTCCGAACGAAATGTAATCCAAGCTACAATGCGCAGGACACCACAGATTGGAAGTTTAGCACTAAAGCCTCCTTCACAAGCGTCGTTATGACGCGATTAATCTGTTATCTTCTGTGGTCGTTGCCTGTGCTTTCGTTCTTTTGTGTTTGTTTATCGCATTACAACTTCGTTGCAGTGTGCGGCAAAACCTATCTGCGCAATTCCAAAGTGGTTGGTGGCGAAAGCGCTAAGTTTGGTCAGCAGCCATGGCAGGTAAGAGATGGTTTCATGTGCTACCCTCCCTCGCTTCGGCTCCTGATTCGCCTCCTAAGCCCTCATTTCATACTGGCCCAAATAACATTCGGCTGGAATAACACTCGGCAAAGGCCTCAGCATGTCGGGTTAAAGCTGTTTGTTATTATGCCATGGCTCTCACATGTGCAGAGTTTGTGGAATAAGCTTTTTCAGACACACTGATATAGTAGTGTCAATCTGAAGTGAAAAGTGAAAGTTCTTGCGTGCTCTCTGAAGAACTGTTAACTGGAACGTAATATCTAAGTTGCTGCGTCTACGCGTTGCGATCACGCTTACTGGCTACGTAATACGTTTACGTCTATTCTTGACTTGCATGTCCCTGAACGTTTTAGTTTCATTATTATAAGCTTCGTATAACACATGCTGACGTAATTTGTTTACATATTCCTTTCTCCACTTTTGTTTGTCGTTTCTGTTTTTGCGGTAGCGGTCACTACAACATAGGCTACCGACGTTCCTGCCAGCGTGAGCCTTTCATACCGAAGCACATGCACACACACACGTTTCGCTTTTTCATGTGCACCATACTCGGTCAAAAGAGCAGGTTGTTGACGTAGGGTGGTTTTGCCTTTGCGCGGCAATGCAATGCGGTAACTGCCGCGAGTGTTCCAGCAGAATCAGGCGCGCAAACCATGAGAAGCGAAGTCGAACAGTGGTCAAGTTAACAGTCCAACGCTCTATCTGGTCCACTCATCAGTGGCACCTAGCGTAGTCTAGTGACTATAAAAGAGAATATTGTTTAAATAGAAAATTGAACAGTGAATGCGTCTCTTCGCTTGCCATTCTGGCGCTCCTGCACCCACAAAGCGGGGCAACTTCCGTGCGTCGCACCAGCGCATTTTGTGAAGCCAGCTTGACGTCGGGGAAAAGAGATGAATTAACAAAAACTGTTCGACGAGATTTTCTCAGTGGTATGCAAGGAGTATACGGCAAGGTGATATGAATCACAAGAAGGCAAAAAAAGAAAAAGTAGGCAAAGCCAGAGGAGGAATTGAGAGAAGGAACAGATGACGCCTGAAAGACACGATTGCTTCGTGCGCAAAGAAGCTCGCACGCAAGCGATTTCCAGTCACACAAGAAAAACCTACGCCTAGTTTCCCGTTTGCTATTGTAATATCGCATCTTACCGGGCCCGCACCGAGAGCACGGATAACGGGGTCACTGGTCTGGTGACCGCGGCTTCCCTCATTGTAACTCGCCGTCATCTGGTAATGGCGCAGTAACGGCATCATACTGTTGAATTGATGAGGACCTTTGTGAATAAGACATCGATGAATATAGGATTATTGGCTTCGCTTTTGATGAGGTCGACTCTTATATTATAATTAATTCCTACACGTTCCAAACAACTGATGTAAAACTGGCACGCAGAAGACAGCCTGAAGAGAACCGGTAGTTGAAATACTCGTACCTATACGTACTGCAAGCTGCTATAAATGTACTGTTTTAGGAGGGAGGTGAAGCACGTGTGAACAATGTCTCTTCGATATTTCGAACGTAGTGCTTCACGGGAATGGAAACTAACGGAGCATTATACAGTAAAGCTTCGTCGAGCTTTATCGAGCTGTCGTAGCGCACAGGAGCAGTTGTAGCTACCAGGCACTTGAGGCTTAAATGTACGTCTTGGAGTTTGAAAAAAAAAAATGAAATTACTGACAACCTGTCCACTGCTCTTCAGCTGAAGTCAGTTCAACTTGCTTCGGAGCAACCTTTGACATGAGGATGAGTATTCAGTAGCTAAGTTAAACGCTCTTGTAATGAATGGTCGGAATAAAAACGCTCAGCTCCGTTTTACGTTCTTTCTGTATGATGAGATATTTGATTTTAGCAGCTAATACTTTAGATCATACAACTGTCTAGGTATAAGTTGCATGCCAGTACAGCGTTCTAGCGTTCTGTGAGTATTGTTAGAGGAACAAGAGGGCTAAACTAACGGGACGCAGTCTTCTTTCACTGCTGCTTAGTTCGCACGCTACAAACCTTTCCCTGACATTCAAGACTTATATAACATTATAGCGTATCTCATCACGTTACGCGTGGCTCTCCGGGTTTCCGTTCTCCAGCGGCGACCACAGCTGGGCATTCATACCTAATTCTAATTTTCACTGAACTCCCTTCCAGGCGGCCGTTGTGAAGAGAAGCTTCCTGTCGCAGAAGATCTCGTGCGGAGGGGCGCTGGTGCATGAGCGCTGGGTGCTCACCGCGGCTCACTGCGTCGACAGGTAAGCGTGGTACACGTGCGTGTTGCTACTCTAGGAACGCCGTCACATTTTCTATTGACTTGCACTGTGTCTCCACACTACGGTGCCCCATCGCCTATCCCGGCAACAAGTAATGGAGTAGCGTGATTCCGTCGAATATTGCGACATAAAGTCGAGTATACCAACTGAAAACACTACTCTTTCGGGCGCTAGAACGCAAATTCGGCGCGGACTTTCCGGTTGTGCAGTGCGTAGAGGGGTGAGGTCGGGGAGGTTAGTCGCTCCTCCTTCTCCGAACACAAAGGCAAGTCTATCCCCCACCGCACAGTAAGCTAACGGCGGCAGAGGCGAGGGAATGGCGACAACTACAGACGAACACCTTTCCTAACCTGCACAAGTACCACATCATCTTCCCCGACAGATATAACAGAATCTGCCCCTGGTGTGGCGGAACTCCAACAACATATCATGTAACATGGGGCCGCTCCGGTCCCAAGCCCCCCGAACTAGACAAACATCCATTTTGAAACAGCGCAACAAAGACGGGACGTGGAAACTGAGGTGTAAAGACAAACATGCGCTGACTAACAACTGGGTTTATTGAAAAAAAACACACAAAATAGTCAGCGCATGTTTGTCTTTACACCTCAGTTTCCACGTCCCGTCTTTGTTGCGCTGTTTCAAAATGGATACGTACCAACTTGCCCAAATTTCTGCTTTACTAGACAAACATCACTCCGAGGAACAGTGGGAGTCTGCCCTGCTCAGCTCTGACTTGGCGACGCAGCGAAAGCTGATATCCCAAGCAAGAGCAACTGCGGTGGACATTGGGGTCCTGAAATAAGGACTCCACCCAAAATCTGTATTTTCGCCTCTCTATCCTACCTTTTTGGAATAAATGTTTTCTACTACTACTACTACTACTTCCGGTTGTGCACGCCTTTTCTATATTGCTAGCTCTGTTCTGAGTTTTTTTTTTTTGTGTTTGCATTGGAGATGGGGAAGGGTTACGGAAAACGCTGTGCTGTCACAAACGACGCCGTAGCTGGAGGTCACGTGGTCACAACGCGCATTCATAACGTCGCAACTATACCTCCAGTCAGAGCTCTTTGGTCGGTCTAGGAGTCCGCCGGTTAGCTTATTCCGGTTCAGTGCTTTACTCTTCAGTGCTTTACTCGCGCTTCCGCAGGACTCCCGCGTCAAACCTGCGGGTCCGGCTGGGCGAGCACACCATCCGGGACACGACGGAGCGCTTCCCTCACGAGGAGTACACGGTGCGACGCAAGATCGTCAACGAGGGTTTCGACCGGCGAAACTTCAAGAACGACATCGCGCTGCTGGAGCTGTCGCACCCGGTGGTCTTCCGCGAGCACATCATCCCTATCTGCCTGCCCCAGAAAGGGGAGAACTTCACGGGCGGCTTCGCCACCGTCTCCGGCTGGGGCCGTCTCAAGTACGGTACGTGATGATGATGATCTGCTTTTTAATGGCGCAAAGGAAGCTTGACTAAAGAGCGCCATGGACAAGTGTACGGTTCGTGCAGTCACGGATTTCACCGGGGACTGCCTTAATCTCAGCTAGATTTCAACCAATATGCTTTCGCCACTGGCCAACATGAATAAGCCTAAATTTTGCTTAGCTAGAGTGATTTACCTGGTTTTACGGCGGGAACTGCATTTGTTTTTTTTTAGTTCATAAGTTTTCATTAAACCCTTCCGTTATCCCTGCTAGTAAAGCTATTCTGGCATGCAATATTTGACAGGTCATGCGCGGTTACAAGGGCCCTTGTGTACTTAACTGTATACATCCCTCAATACAAACCAAGTTTCATAAGCTGGGTTCCCTTCTCTATGTTCTGAAAGACTCGTTGTCCGCGACCTTCCTAACTTTTTAAGTAACTATTAACGCTTTACAACAATAAGGAGACATATACGTGCCACAGATTTTCTTCCCTATTAGAAAAAGGACCCAGAACAATGACATTAGAGCACCATCACATGGAGGCGCACACGCGGCAGATATCTCAAGAGTTGGTCCGTGCTGGTCCTTTCCAAGCAGAAAATACACGTCAGAGGTGCTGCTCTGGTCGAGACTTGCGAACAAACACTCGTGTGTCTTCTTCGCTTGGCGTTTCGCAGGGCAGTCCTACATACCCAACGTCCTGCAGAAGGTCAGCGTGGAAGTGCTGGAGAACGAGAAGTGCAGGACGTGGTTCAAGGACAAGGGGCGCAAGGAGCAAATTTACGACACCATGCTGTGCGCGGGTTACCAGGAGGGCGGCAGAGATTCGTGCCAGGTACGTGGCTGGCAAGGTTACAAGTATCGGAATACGAGCATAGTGTGCGGCGACATGCGCGCCGTTCTGCAAACTCAGCTGCGCGAAAGTTCTGGCACCGGGGTAACGATCTACGAAGGCATATAGTGTGGGAAGCCGGATTCCTACACCATGGGCTTCGCTGCAGGGCAGATTGGTGTTCGAGTTTCCGCTAACGCTTTGCGTGGATCATTTTTTTGTCAGCCTGTGGTTAGCGCGAGCCCAATGTTGCCATTGTGCGCACTCGCACGTTAAGGTGTATCCAGACGACAGACCACGGGCCTGTTTGGAACCGCGAACCGGAAGTCACGTGATGTCTCACTTCCGGCCTATGATTTCCGCGTCAGGTCTGCCGACCGAAGCGGGCGAGAAATGCCAAAGCATTTTTTTGACACTTCTATTTTTTGCCGCCCGCAACTACAATGAGGGGCACTGGAACTTCATATCGTACCCTATAATAGCAGGATGGAAACATGGACGAGTTAGTATAGGTGCATATTGGGTGGAACACCGCAACCAGACGAGAGACACAAAGAACAAGGAAACAGGGCTCGTCTGTGTTGTTTCCCTGTTCTTTGTATTTCACCCGGTTGCGCTGTTCCATCCAGTATATCGTATTCAGCCGCTCAACCGTGCCGATAGACGAGAAGAGAGCTGTACCCTTCGGCGGCCATTTTCTGCCGACTGGCGCACCGCGGTGCGGGCGTTTCCTTGGAGACTACGGGGATGGGGTATACCTCCGCGACCTTGCCTGCGTGATAGCAGCGGTTTACTGTTTTTTGGGCGCTGAAAAACAATTCCGAGCATATTTCCACCACGCCGTTGTGCTGTGGGAAGTTTTTGCGTCGTCACAGAGATGAAATCGATGACTTATTCTTGATAGTCTTGTCAACTGGTCATCATAGAGGAAACTTTTTTTCACATTTGAAAGCATTACGTGTATGACCAGCATGCAATTCCAATTCCGGTAAGTTAAGTACACGACGCCAATACGGTTAGAGTACCCGAAGTCGCCGACTTCGTTGTGATGACTGAGCGTGCGTTAGAGGCGATCAATAAATGGCACAGTAATGGAGGCCGCTACCGATAGTATTTTTCTCAATTCACGCATGTGCTACCTTTACAGGGAGACTCGGGTGGCCCGCTGACATTCAAGAAAGACGACCGCTTCTACCTCATCGGTCTTGTCTCGTGGGGAGTTCAGTGCGCGCTACCTTCATTGCCGGGAGTGTACACGCGAGTCTCGGAGTACGTCGACTGGGTAGACATCTACGTCAACAACTGAACGTGTCTTCCGCACGAGGGCGTCTCAGGTGTTCATCGTCACGGCTGCGGCGGACCAGTGACGTGTCGGGATCTTGTGCAGCGTGAGACTGTTGCGTGACTGTGATGACGTGAATGACGTTTGAGTCGGGACCCAGATTATCGCAGTCACAAGCAGCGATACGAACAGTGTGCAACCAGATGTCGTCGTTTGCGCGTATGCAGCGGACAATACGTGACCAGTGACGCCTGAAACAAGCCCCAGTGAAGAGTGGCAACGAAGGCACAGCAAAACAGCACAAGGACGAGTTTACTGCGCGGCAGCCTTTGCCAAGGACACCGCAATCCTGTGGTTCTTCCTGCCAGCTGCGGATGTGTAAAAATCACTCGCCGTTTTTAGGTGTACAGCACTTTTTTTCCAATTACGCTCTCGTGCGTCGCCTGAACGACAGTGTGGCAGGGATAGAGCCTACCAAGGACAATGCACGCGCAGTGCCACCCTGTTCCTGTACATTTGTAGAAATATGAGGCAGGACTGTTTTTTTTTTTTTTTTGCAATGCTTGACTTACCAGGGTGCTGCTTTCGCCAACAGAAATTGTCTGATGTTCTGTGCAACGCGAATGCACTGCCCAACGTAAGTGAAGAAATTAACGTGTTTTTGTTGTCCTTCGTTTGTGTTTCTTGTTTATTTTTGTGTGTAAATACGGGACCTCAAAGGAACAGTGTTGCGGGTGCGACTTACGTCGCGACAAATGGCAGCGACGCTGAGAACGAAGGCAGTGCTGTTGGCGCAACACTGTTCTGTGTTCAACAGTTCGATAGAAAATTGACCTCGCATTGCACACATTTCGAGTTACAGCTGTCGCGGTCTGGCTACACAGTCACAAACCGAAACATGAATTTCTGGCACGCTTGGTAATGTTGCGACTCTGCTCTAGGCCAGCCAGCATGTTCAAATTATTAGCCTCTACTTCACGTTTTAAGCTTCCGAAGCAGCGTGCAGGTGATCACAAATATAAACGGGGCAACGTCCAACAATATCAAACCAATCCAAAATTTTGCCTGACACTTCATCATTCTGTACGGCTGACATGCGTATTGTGAACGCAAGAAATCTTCCAGAGTACTATCAGTTTTCAGTCTTTATTTTTTTTATTACAGGAGCTGTGCTTTATCAGAGAGTTCCAAAAGTAATATAAAGTAACATTGCTTTGCTTGCTTTCTAGCTCACCACGCGCAAAAATCTGGCAGACTTACCTGGGGGTTTCGAAGAGGATAGACAAAATGAGAAACGTAGCTGCATTCTGCTAACTGTACCTGTAGTGCAACAAGACTTCACTCACCAGGTGCAAATAACAACCATAAGCCCCTGTACACGGAAAGTATTAGCAGATTCGTACGATACCTGCTGCTTCGTATACTGCAGTGCAGGTACTTTCAAAAAAGGCTCTGCTTTTCTTCCTGTTAAAGCGTCTAATTTACACGAGGTCATTCAGGTCGGCAACCTTTATGCAGACGTGCCAAAGAACGATGGGTAACGCATAGCCTCTCATCAGATGTCATTGTACAAATCTTTCTCATGATTGCGACAGGAAATTTAAGGATGCCAGTAGCCGCGCCTTGTTTTCGTTTACCGCGCAGATTTCTGTCGACACCTTCAGCGCGATTTCTTGCCTACTGTGTCACCGGGTGAGCTGCCCGATTCGACCTCATGCGCCAACATCGTGGGCAATCGGCACATTTTCATTGAAAAGAATGTGCGAAGTGTGTTTCCTCGCTGTAAATAAATTTGTTTTAATTACGCGATAGCATTAAAAGTGCCATGAAGGTGGAAACTGCCCGGCGTGTGAAGCCTCCACTGGCGCGGTTGGCAAGTGAAGAGAGTGAAATCACCCTCTCCACTTGTAGGAGAGAGGGATACGCCGTACTAAGAATGACTCATCAAAAATGAATGAAATAAGCGATTACGAATAGAATGAGAATAGGATTATAATAACGTAAGAACCGGAATTGACTGGCGAGGGAAAGAATGTGCCATTTTCTCCGCATAAATCCAATTGATCGTCCCTAAACTTTTTTTTTTTTTCACTAGCGTGAAGAATAAAATTCTTCGTGGTCAGCATTTTCCTGCTGCTCTTCAAGCTCCTTGTAGACAACAACAAAAAAAAAAGAAACGCTCAGGCATTAAAGCGGTACTTTTTGCGCCTTGCATTATAAATTTATAACAGAGTGGCATCGTGTTAACTACCGAGTAAGCTCAATGGCCGAGCAATATTCCAAGGGCATTAGCTCACCGATAACTTCACCTGAAGCTAGCAGCAATAACTTGAAGAATTAATAAAGATCCACAGATGTTCCTAAAAACTTTGGCAGAGTAAATGAAATAAATTACAGCTGGCGGCTTTGTTAGGCCAGTAAGGAGCATTTTGTTTCCTACTTTGGCTTAAATGTTATAGCGAGCGATAACTGATGCAAAGGTTTTCTGCACGGTATGCGCTTACCGTTCGGCTGAAGTTGCAGATAAAGTGCCACAGTTTCACGGTCATCTGATATCACGATGAGAGAATCGATCTTGTAGCGCTAGGTCTTATATTAACACTTGCCAACTCGAAAAAAGGTTCACATCTTATGGAATCCTTAGCGCTCTCGCGTTAAGAGCTTAAGGGCACCATCCCGGGGTTATCATATTCTAACGAAACATGTCGTAGGTTTTTCTCTCGTGCCTGATTACTTCCATCAAGTTTGGGAGCCATGCGACATTTCATTCTGGCGCAAGTCGATTTTCATGCTCGCCAGTGCGCATGCGCAGAATGCACACGCCACTTGGGTCTTTGTCTTCCAGATAGCTCAACAAAAATGTAGGACAGGGAAGAATAGACGACATGGGCGAGCAGGCGACGGTGACCCAAACCGGTGGAATAGCGTGACGACCTAACGACGGATAGGGTAAGGTAATATGGCGGCGTATTCGTCGTTGCCGCTTCACTACATGTGTTCAGTGTACGCGGAAGGTCGGACGCCTATATGTACTTTGATATGATTCATATATTTACACAAAAAAATAAGATTTGCGCCTTAGCAAAACCTGCCCTATAACGGTCATTACTGTACTTGCGGACACACAAGAAAACTCGTCATCGTCACAAGCAAACTTTGTTGCCAGTTTTGTAGATATGTTTACAATGGTGTGGCCAAGCCCGCTGAACTTTATTCAGCACACCCTCATGGTACATGAACGGCAAAATTTAAAACATGGGACATTCACGAACATGGGAAACTTGTGAAATTTGGTTTGATTTGTGTTTAACGTCCCAAAGCGACTCAGGCTTGAAGGACTCCGGAGAATTTCGACCACCTGGGGTTCTTTACCGTGCACTGTCATCGCATAGTACACGGATGTCAAGCATTTCGTCTCCATCGAAATGTGACCGCCGCGGCTGGGATCGAACCCATGTCTTTATGGTCAGCAGCAGACCACCATAACCACTGAGCCACCGCGGCGGCCACAGATATGAAATCGGTCATGCCTGCTAGTGCTCGCGTTCAGAAGGCAACCGAAAGATTCGCTAGAGAAGTGCACATGAGCTTCGTAGCGCGGCTAGTTACGTTAAAATGAAAAAAAAGAGCAAGAAGCTGGGGAAAAGACGAAAGCAGTAATGCACAGTCAAATAAATTTGGTTCCTCAAGTCAAGAACCTGACGAGGTAACCTGGCAAAGAACCTGTACTGGAAAGGGGCAGTAACTGGCAACTCTCACTCAAGGCGGATACCTGGACCACGCCATGAGGAAGGTGTGGACGGATCGGGGTAGGGTGGCTAGAATGAGAAGGTGTGAAGATCGCGGCGCTTTCCCTCGGCCGCGCGTGACCAACACCCTCTCAATGCTAAGGCCTCTCCACCGGCCGCGTGACGTCACGCCAAGGGACCGTGCAGGCCCCGCGCTCCGCGATTTCAGCGCGCCGCGCCCGTCTGCACTATTCGGGTACTGCCGTACGTAGCTGCCTTATAAGTGATTCCTTCATTTTCATTTTTGTCGTTGCTGCAGAAAAGAAATTCGCTAGTTTGTGCGCGCCTTAGGCTATCATTTTATCTGCTTTATATATTTTTTTTATTGCAGAACACCTTATTGTCAAGAAAGTTCGAGCTGCTAATACAGTTTTTTATAATAAACAATTTAGCATACGGCCGCCAATTTCGCATTATTGGTCATTATAATAAAAAATTGATTAGTTAATTTCAATTAATCATCTAATTATTAGGTTCTATCACGTACATGATGTCTGCCGTGCGGTAAAATCCATCCGCACAGACCGCACATGCGTATATCTAGTTGTTAAAGTAGAAGTTCGTGAACATTGAAAAAAAAAACACCGTCTACTGCGCATTGTGTTAGTTTTATTCTGTATTGTGTTTTGCTTAAAGCTTTCACACACAGCAATAATGACACTCACAATAATGTTGCGCTGTTGAGTATTTGTACAGCTAATCTGACCCTTACAATAAAAAACGACGAGACACCAGCAATGAAGTGTGCGCAAAGCATTTTTATTGCTTGGGAATAAAACTTACTTCTTCTTAAGCGTTGCTGCTTTCCGGGCTGCGGCCTTCTGCTGCGCATTGTCTTGTATGGCATCATTTCTTAGTTTGCAAAAGTTGTTTAGAACAACGTTGGTTGCAACGCGTACTACCAAGCGCAGGAGAGTTTGTGCAGTGTGGCCATTTTCACATGTCTCAATGTCGTGTTCGTCCAGGAGGGAAATCGTCTGTGAAATCACGACACCACGTTGATTTCTACAGGAGAGAAAATCTTCCGCGGTTGCTCCAAAAGACAACTTCTCTGCAACTAGTTTAGTCATCAGTACCATGTGAACTGTGCATGGCTGGGGAAACTTCAGCCCTCCTCTCGACAGGTTAGCTATCATGGCAGTATTTTCCGCTTCGATCTCTCGATTTTCAATCACCAATGTGCTGAAGCAAGCAGAACATGAAAGCTTCTTTAAAGCAGCATGAGCAGCGTATCCTGCAATGTAGACAATAGCATCCATGTCAGAGTGGGCGTGTGTAATATCGTCGTCGCTGACAGCCACAGAAAAGTTGCATGGGACAAGATCCTCACTTACGTCTTCAAACTCTGTTTCCTCGCGTGGAAATGTCAAAAGTTTTTGAAGACGAAGCTTCTTCTCACATTCGTAGAGCTGACGCACGGAAATGTGGTACTGTGATCCTGCCAGCTGGCGGTAACGGCCGAACCGGTCTTCTAGCGCATCCGTCTGAAATTTGCCCAGCAGTACGTACTTGAAGTGAAGTTCTTCTAAGCAGTAGCGCGAGAGTTCTACCAGAGAATAGCATGTCAGTCGCAAAGCACTGTGAGTCTCTTTCGTCAGCGAGCCACTGGTGATGTTTATTCTTGCCCAAGCGTCCAACCAGTCCACAACGCCGCTCAGGAAAGCTAACTGTGTGTCATCAACAGACCTTACAGGGTCTTGCATGCTGTCCCTTAGCCTCTGGCCTTTGCAAGGGGTCTTAACATTGACTATTTGCCACCATGTGAGGATAACGTCAATGAAAAGAGCAGTCGACTCAGCTTGAGGAATCTTGAACGCGGAACCATGTGTCCTGAGGGCATTTGAAACAAACTGATTAATGACGTCGAGAGCGAGCTTTACATTTTGCCGCTCCATTGAGGTTGGATTCACGGCTTTTGCGTTCAGTCTGTAAGCAGCCTTCACAAGCGACGTCTTCTCTGAAGAATAAAGCTGCCGCACAGCTGCGAAAGAAGCAGCTTTCATACGAGGAGGCCCTTCGGGCATTGCTCCACTCAAGTCCATTTCAGGGAAATAGAGGCATGTTCCAGGGTTTTTCTGGTTAATCCAATTGTTCCTAATGCACTTCAAGAGATGCACAGGATCGACCACGTAGAAAAGAGGGCGAGCGTTATCGGCTGGATGGGGATAGACAATGCTCACCTGAGGACTTGTAGCAAATAACGACATCATCTTGCGGTTCAGAGCATTGTTGTCCGTTATCACAGCGATAATTTTGAGCCCCATTTTCTCAACATTAATGATTATGTTCTTAGCATGCTCGTGCAAAATTTCTGCGCTCAGTTTGCTCACAGGTAATATGTGAATGACGTCCTTGTTTGCAGAAAGGAGTGATTGTACCATGAACACATGGGCTGTTGTTGCTGGTTCCGTTGAATGAACCGACGATCCTACTATTGTGCCCCCTTTGTAGTCGAAGTATGGTTTTATGTGGATCTCATCGATCATCAGGGTCACTGTCTTCTCGTGGTCTTTCATTGATTTGACTCGTTCTCGGATGTAGGAGAGACAGTGCGGTTGATTTTGCTCCACAAGAGGGTCAGCTTTGTAATTTGAGCAAACACGGCGCAGTGTGGAAGGATGGGGCAGAATGATTCTTGATGCAGCTCTTGTGAAGTGATATGCGTGAGGAGAAATTGAATTCAAAATACTGGCGAATACCAGCAGCTCTGCGCTATACACATGCTGTTTCGCGAGGAGAAGCTCTATCTGCTCAACCAGAAATTTCAGCAAAGAAGACTGTTCTTTCGTCGTATCACTGTCCTCAATGAGGTCTGCAAGCAGTGAACCGACAAACTGCAATACTTTAGTATGTTTCGACTCTTTCGTCACCTCAGGTATATTATGCAAGCCTATCTCGAGTTCTTCTAGCAGCAAGGACAGGCTGGAGGTGTCGCATACTTGAGCTGGCAGAATCCTGCCTGAAGGAAGCGACAGAAGCTTCACTCCATTCAAGAAAACAGAAAGTGACAGATCAGGGAGAACTACCAAGGCGCATTTCACATTAGGTGAAGGATCATTCTCGATGAGAAGGAACCTAACGCACTGCTCATCGACAGAAACGGTCCAGAATTTCGTGTTGCAGATTCCAGGCAACTTAGATTTGAACTCCTCGTAAGATGAAACTTTGTTTCTTTTCTGTTCAAGCTCATTAGACTGAAGTGACTTCCTCATAGCCTCCTGCAAAGCAGCGTTTTCCCTTCTTGCTTTTTTCGTCTCTGGCGATTCACTCCGTCCAGGCGTTGAGGACAAGTATTTTGGGCAGTTTGGAAAAACAGAAGGCGCAGCATCAATCTTCAACTGTAGCCTGTCACGCTTCACCTCTATTATTTTCCCTGTCAGTTCATCTTGGTGTGACAACGTCGTAATGAAGTCGCCTGCGTGGAAGTGCAGTTCACACACCTGCACGAGAAAATGAAGCAAGGCCATTCGCCATGACTCTCCATTGCCTAAAACACTAAGTAAAAAGAGTCTGAATAGTGAACAGCTTTTACATATTTACACAGCTTTTACACAAGCCTTATGCACATCCACAGAACTAAATGCTTCCTGGACAATTCATACATAAGTGTAAGAAGTGATATCATTGCCTACAAAGACAGCATGCCTTTCCGGGAGCGACAGCTCACAACTAAGATAATTACCAGCGCCTATTAAGCAATATTTCAGAGTCTTACCCTCGAATGCTCTGTAGGTGTGAAATCCTTCCGTGGAATGGCTCGCAACCAGGCTTTTCTTCGTACTTCGTCTCTTGGGAAGCAATAAACACGTACTTTGGGACCATTCTGGTAGTTCCCGCGGCACCCGGGAACACAGCACCGGCCCATGTTTCACGAAGTTGCACTCGCTACACGGCAGGCAATCAGTTTCCCATTCGTGCGCTAGCACAGGTACGCACGCCACACAAGAAACGGCCACACGAAACAGACACAGCCGTGCGAGGAGCGAACGGAAATGCACCCAACGCCAGGCTGAAAGACTCAAGCAGCAGCTAGACGCTCACTGCAAGACTGCGTTCGTGTCTGTGCTTGCCCGGGCAAGCGCGAGCACATCGAGGGAGACAACCGAGCGGAGCGGAGCCGCGCTTGGTGAGCAGCCTGACCGGACACTTGGCGTGACGTAGCGCGTGTGGAAAGGAGGGCCTGGAGAGGCCTGAAGAAAGTATTTAGAGGGTGTTGGCGTGACCCCCCTGAGCACCGATGCCGCCAGGGGGAATCCGGCGCTGCAGCTAGCGGCGCGGTAAGCTCAGCCACTCAGCCGCATCGGCCTTGCACACGCTGTTGCAGTTTTAGTCAGTTCAGTTCGTTTCGCCGCCTGTATTGGAGTGTCTATAGCAGCGTTTTTTTATGCGAGCGCGAGATGCCTTCAACAGCAAAAGTGGCTGTAGGCCATCACAGCTACGCTAAGCGACACAGCGATTCGCGGCTGGCATATTACATTGCAGGATATGTGGCTAAGAAGGGTGTTTTGAGAACTCATTGTGAAGCCTGCAGAAGCTCCAGGGACTCCGGAATGGGGGGGGGTTGCCCCTCAGCATTTCTCCAGAGAGGGCTGTGCCTCCCCCCCCACCCCCTCGAGTCTCCAACTTCTTGCACTCAGATCAGATTCTGACAAACTTATAATTCAGGACGTTATAAATGTAAAGCTCAGTGAGGCTGAGCTCGTTCGCTTCATATCCAGCCTTAAAACGTTCAATTTCAGTAACCTAAACCAATCATGTCCCAGCAGAAATTGTTAATTGACAGAGCTCTGTTCATGAGCGTGATTACTAGCATTGAAAAAGTATGAACAAGCTTTAATGCATTCGATCACTCATCTGTTCATGTTTATATATATATATATATGTAAAGTTCAATTCAGGTTTTATATGCATTACAAATACCCTTTTGAACAGCGAAATATGAAAATATTGACAAAAAGCCAATAAAATTAATTAAACATTTAAATAAAAAATGTAATAAACAGACAAACTAAAAAACTCGAAGACCTGCCCCCCACTTCAAAAAAACTTCCGGGGTCCCAGCAGAACAAGAACAGCATGTTTCTGTGATAAAGGCAACATACAAATAAAACTTCCAGCTGAGGAAACTAATGAGTTGGACCTTGGGGGGCCTTTTACATTCGTTAGTATCATTTTGCAATCTCGTCAACGTCCCGGCAAACAAACTTGCGTTCAGCCGAACGCTCTTGCATGCCGTAGCTGCGGCAGAGATTCTACAGTCAATTGGTGATGTGCAAAAAATTGGTTGTTCTGAGCATTCTGTTGCGCTGACAGCATCGGGTGTACGTTTTTATTGCCTCACATGGATTCACTTTTTGCTTAAGGGTATGAGGATAGTGAGAAAAAACGGAAAACACTGAAACCTTGTGTGTTGTAGATCAAATTCTGCAAAAGTCTGCCCCCCCCCCCCCCCCCCAGGTGAAAATTTATTAATAGGATTCTGCTTTCTAATGGTTTCATCTGGTCCCAGAAGAAAGCCGTAGATCTGGTTTGCTGGTGGTTGAAATGGTCCCTGTAGGGCACCCAATGGTGTCTTGCTTGGATCTACTGGTCCCAGGAGGAAGTCTTCTGGTTTTGAGCTGAGTTCTGCTGGTCCCAGAAGGAAGCCAATTCTGGTTTGCTGCTTGTTGAAATCGGTCCTTCAGTTGTAAATTCATGGCCAGATGTGTTGTTTCACTGTCTAGAGTCGTCGGAGATTGCTTACACGAGCGTCAAGATGGCATACATGCTACAGGTTCGCAAGCGGCGACAAAAACTGGTCTGCACGTCGGGGCGCCTTCAGCCAATGCGACTGCAGTTGCGAGGTCCTACGGCACGCATTACAACGTGCTCTTCTCGCCGTAGTGGCTGCGTTTCGATGGCGGCGCAACGCACAGAGTCAGTGCACGTTAAATGAACCGAGCTGGTGGAAATCATTCCGAAACCTTCCACTACGGCGTCGCTCACATCCGGGGCAACGTCTCGAAATGAGCACGCACAAAACGCGCCTCAGTCCAGCTGCACAACGCAGACTGGGCTTGTGAAGCAGCATATTTCACGGGAATAATGATGCGAGTTGACGAAACATTACTTTATGGTAAATATTCATTCTTTGACACTCGCAGAAAACGCGCGGTAAGCAAAACGGGCTCATTTTCGCCTCAGTGGTAAAAATTTAGCCTACGCGATGCGCTCATTTCGGCTGCATGCCTTACCGCGCCTCTGCCGTCAGCGCCGCCACACGGCATCGGCGCGCTGCGGGGCCATGCTTCCCCGGCCGGTTTTCACACCTGCCCACTCTAGCCACCTTAATAGGGGCTAGTCGAACATGTGCCGTCGCTCATTCATGGAAGTGATGGCTGGAGGAAGACGACGGCCCGCCAAACACAACGTTGTGCTTTGCTTGGAACACTTCCTCCAGCAACCTGACCTTCAACATGTCCCTCTTCACTGGTTCAAGCTGTCGAAGCTCCTGGGCAAGCATCATGGCGAAGTAAAAGTTTTCGTCTTTGGGGTCTTCTGCCGAATCCGTCCAGGATGCCACTGGATGAGAGTGTTCCATTTCCTCTCGCCTCAGCTCGACTCTCTCAAACTGCCTCCTCCATTTCTTTTGCGGAGGTTCCTGCGACAAAACAGCCAATGCCTCGGCAGCGTTGTTGCTCATGCTGTCGAACGTATCTTCGGCAGGCGATTCTGGCGCCGCCTCCCGGTTGCAGCCGTCAGCTTCCGGAGCGTCGTCAGCGTCATTACTGGCCTCGTCGGTAACCGTGATGGCATCCGTTTCGTCGTTACCTTGAAGATCGCCAGTCAGCGCGGTTGCCGGAGAACGAGGATGATGGCAGTGTCTGAGGAAAGTCATGTCATCGAAGAACTCCCACATTGAGCAGTACGGCACGCCGCCAGGGCCGACAGACTTCTTTGAGGCGGCAACCTTCTGGTTTTCTCGAAAGAAGTAGGTTCGCAGGTTTCGAAAGCGTGCTTTGGCTTCCTCGGCTAAAAAGATGGTAAAGAGAAAAAAAATTGGTTCACAGTTAATACATAAAATGAAGGAAAGCCGGATTATAATGAAGCAGTAGGCGTTACATGTTTATCCTCTTTGAGGTAAGGCTGTATTCACAAGAGGCACCGAACGGGATCGGCAGCGCAAGGTATACTATCACTGGGGATGTCAAAGAAATTTAAGGGGATAGAGTAAAAAAAAAATGATGCGTAAGACAATAAACATGAATCACCACATGGAATTTATTCTTCTAAGCAGTTTCGGATTCGGTAGCAGAAAGACTGCTGCGACGTCACAAGCGAACATCAGATGACGTGAGCCATACAAAAACTGCAATGATATAGCTATATGTTCATTTGCTGCCATTTCAGCTTCTGAAACAGTTTATACTCACGGTTTGAATGAATCGAAACGACAAAGTAGCAGTCATAGTGCAGTTTTTGTATGCCTCACGCGATACCATACTTGTGGCCTCGCAAGCATCGAATGACAACTGAAACCGAAACTACAGAGCAAAAAAAAAAAAAATCCGACTACAAATCATTATTGAGCGCTGACGATTCCATGGGGTGATTCACGTCGCACGTAATGTTGCAATGTCGTGCATATCATTCCAGGGCAAAAACACATTCTTAAAAATACGGTGTCTCCACACTTTTAAACGATGTACACAACCAGTTTGCGCCTTGTGAGGAACTGATCGAGTTGCTGAGTAGGACGCACTACAGCTTGCGTGTTCTCTCTTACGGAAAGTACCTAGCGTTCAGAAAGAGAAAGCAAATATCTCGCCTAGGCCACACTTAACAAAATGTTTCGATTGTTTTTCACTGCACACTGCGAGATATGGTTGTCTGAAATTCAAAGTCCCTTTGTGGTTTGTGGCAGCAACCGGCGCAGAACTTTTTCACATTTAATATTCTAGATGCAAGCTCCGTGCATTCTGGCAAAAAAGTCTGCGAATATAGGCTTACGAAAAGGACCGCATTTTACTTACGCGTGCAACCAATGATTGCAGAGAGTGTGGCCAAGTGCTTGTCGCGAAGCATTCGGTTTTTGTAAAGCTTGTGCCTAGGATTGTACAAGTTCTCATGTTCACGAAAGAACACGATCAGTGTTTTCGTAGAAGCTGCTGTCCAGGGAAACTGTTTCTGAAAATAGTTTGAAAACATCAACGGTGCACAGTTAGCTCACAGCGTTACATCTGCCAAAAACAAAAACGCTACGCTTCGAGCTCGCAAATCACCGGCTTCGCACGTGAGCACACGTGAGATTCGCGCCCGACGCTCCCTCGCCTTCTCTTTCCCGGAAGAGGGGATCCACGGTAGATGATGATGATGATGATGCACATTTTATTCAGTAAAGAGCGGGAGAGAAAGCCACGGCCACGAGGGTGGTATCCTTGACAACAGAAAACAAAATGAAGAAGGTGTGAGTGGGGAGCCTCAGTTCGATAGCCGACGTTTTGACAGGAGGAATTGTCTTCGTCAGGAGCTGGAGGAGAAAAGACGTTTCCCAACCCTCGACGGCGGCGGTGGTGGTGGTAAACTTTATTCATTAAAGAGCTGCGTGCCCCACGATCTGGCAGGGGCCTTTAGTCCAGGGCTCCTACGGCCTTAGCAGCTTGCTGCGCCTACTGAACCGGTTTTCTTTGGTCCTCTAGGCTTGAGCTGGCCAGCACGGCATACCACTGCTCAGATTGTGGGTTTGGTATCTGCGGCGCGGCATGCAAACCCACGTAGTGTGATAAAGTCTAGGGTGTTCTCTGCATAGCGGGCAAGTGCTTGGGTATACTGTGGGGTGCCTCTTAAGACCCTCGGAACACTTTGCTTTTTGGACTGTGGGTATAGAGCGGGTACGAGATCTCAACTCTCTCCAGTTCTACGAGCAGATGTTCGCAGCTGCTCACACAGCCAGCCTGTTGTGTTAAACACGGCGGTCATCGACCCTAACCGTGCCGTGACGCAAGGGATGAAAAAGATGATAGACTAGACAGTGAGGTCGTCGAGTCGGGGACAACAGGCGAACAAGCAAATGTTTAAAATAGTTAGGTCACCCAGCAGGGCAGAGAACAATAAATTGCCAGGAATTCGGGGCAGCGCCCAGCCAGGCCCGCTAAGCGTAGTGGCCTATCCCGTTCTGTTCTGCAACCAGTCGGTAATTCACTTTTGTTTTTCTTCGTCAGGGATGATGACAACGCACTATTTTTTAACGTTCAGAACCATGCACGACGAGGTGGCAGCCAAGGGAACTAGAAGAGCTTTTCCCGAATTCCTGGTAATGGTTACGCCAACGCTCAGAGCTCCTACTCCCAAGTCCACAGCACATTCCCGATTGCAGCAACTATGACAGTAAAAACGATGCCTACAAGAGAAAGATTAAGCATACCGGAGACGTACTAGCGGAGACGTATACCGGTTTTACGAATACGTCTCCGCTATGCTAAATCTCTCTAATGACGCAAGTATTTTTGTAGCCGCTCCGTATACAAACTGCACAGAAAGGGTCAGCGCCGTAGAGAACCGAAATATATACGTGAACCCACGCACGAAATGTATCTCCACAGGCCCCGAAAAACCAAGTGCGCGGACTTTAGAAACGTTATGGGGTGTCCAGCAGCGCGAAGTAATATAGTACCTGCAGGATGTGCGGAGGATATTTTGCTCGAGCTCTCACGGGGGAGCTGCAATCGCTTGGTCTTGAAGTTTAAATTACTCTTTCGTGTTTGAAGTGTGCCACTAATCCGCATTCGGCTGAAATGAGAGATCTTGCAAGTTCTGCATTTAGTGCGGCAGCCTCTTCTAGACACACGGGTACTGACGCTTCCAGGCGTTGCCCTTTCTTCTGATGACGTATTTTAGGTAGATATAGGATGGCATATATGGTCGGTCAGGTTTGAAGCTGCACATGAGTTTTGAGAGATGTTCTAGTGGAGGACTCCGAATTAATTTCGATCACAGGGGGCCCTTAAATGTGCACTGACATCGCACAAGGCGGCAGCGTTTTTACAGTTCTGCTCCATCGAAATGCGACAGCCGCGGTCGGGATACTATCCCGTGATCGTTAGCTCAGCAGCCGAGCCCCACAGCCTGATATTACATAGCATTCCACAGAGAAACAGAAAAAAAAAATATCTTCAGCAAACGACCTAAGCTAAGCCTCAATTTGATGTTTCTGAGCACAGTGACATTCATCACGTTGCACTGAGATACGGCAAGGCACAATTTGTAGGCCACATCAAGGCCCTCCTATTTCTATTTCAGTGTCACCTTTACTTGATATTGCTAGTCTGGTGCTTTCACGCGGTTAAACCTACGAGTTATCTCAGCTGTAATATTTAGATAGCAAGCCAAAGACAGCGCACCACCGTATTATCGTTCACTTTCTGATGAACTCGGCATCAGCGTCGAATGACGACTCAAGCTTACACAAGCCACCGGCACGCGCCAAGTCGTATTGTCCATCCGGAATGCCCTCGACCATCGCTTCGTAATGGCCGCGAAATCAGAGAAGCGAAGCAAGATCCGCGGCCAAAAGCTTGCTCGGCACTTGCGATTCCACGCAACGACGGCGGAGCGCAACACCCTTTGCATCGCCCTATGAGCCGCTATAACCAACCCTCGTTTCTTGGGAAACGTGCGGGGCACTGCCGCACATTTCATACAATGTGCCACTGTCTAGAAAGCTTATTCCGGAATATTTCGACCACTCGGGGATCTTTAACGTGCACTGACATCGCACAGCACACGGGCGCCTTTTGCATTTCACCTCCATCAAAACGCGGCCGTCGCGGTCGGGTTCGGCGCTCTGCTAGAGAGCCGAAGTACCGGGGTGTGAACCCGGCCGCGGCGGCCGCGTTTCCATGCAGGCGAAACAAAAGGAACCCGCCGCGGTGGCTCAGTGGTTAGGGCACTCGGCTACTGATCCGGTGTACCCGGGTTCGAACCCGACCGCGGCGCCAGCGGAGGCGAAAAGCAAAGAAGCCTGTGTGTGTGCGATGTCAGTGCACGTTAAAGATCCCCAGGTGGTCGAAATTATTTCGGAACCCTCCACTACGACACCTCTTTCTTCTTTCATACCCTCCTTTATCCGTTCCCTTACGGCGCGGTTCAGGTGTCCACCGAGATGAGAGACAGATACTGCGCCATTTCCTTTCCCCCAAAACCAATTCGCCTGAGTGCTGTGCGATGTCAGTGCAAGTTAAAGATCCCCAGGTGGTTGAAATTACAACGGAGCCCTCCACAACGCACTACTACTTTCACTTCCTCCTTCATACTTTTCTCCACGGCGTGGTTGATGTGTGTGCCTTATTCCGGAACCCTCCACCACGGCACCTCTTTCTTTCACCCCCACCTTCCTCCCTTTCCTCACGGTGCGGTTGCATATGAACCAAGAAGTGAGACATTTACTGTGCCATTTCTTTTCTTCAAAAAACCACTAATAAATGCGAGACTGTTCCTATGCCCGTTTCAATTTTCCTAATACGCTTGTGATCAGTCCCGAACTGTCAACATAGTGTCTGGCTGAGGAATTGACATCAGTTAATAGGCAATTAATGGGACTGAACCAATGCCTATAGATTATTTACACTAAAGAGAAAAAACCCGTCCATTGGTATGTCCCGCAGAATGTTTAAAATTTGCATGTTTCGCGCGGCACAATTCTGCAAGACATCCGCAGCCGTGTAGCGACAAAGGCGCGAGGGCTTTGACCCGCACCGTCGGCGCACCTTGGCAGTGCACGCCAGCCAATCCGCTGGGGCGCGCACGTCGCCGCCGAGTCTAGACTTGCCGTGGTTATTTCATATCATTTCGTTTCAAAACAGTTCCAAACAGGCAACAAATGTTCTACAGTGCACGTGCTGCATGTTTCTCTCAAGTCTCCGGGCCCAGAGCAGAATAACACGCGCGTAATTCTGCGCAAACTCACCATCATGTCTTATTCTTGATCAGAGAATTGCAGCTTGTCAGCAGCTTAAGGATATCATATGGCCAATGACGACGCTACTATGTTCCACATTTCTGTAGTTGCTGCAGCGCACAGTGTGTGACTAGTATGACACGCACGCAGTCCTCAGTCCACTCAGTAACGTCAGCAACAAGCTCGAGCAACTTGGTGTAGACGCGGCTTCGTACTCGCACATAACTGCTGACAACTCGCTGACCCAGAGAAAAACGGCGCGGAGAGAAAGTCACTTAATAACACTGCTGCAGTTCAGGTATGAAGTGCTCAATCGTTTAGCGGATAAATCACAGCCGCCGGAAAACAAGAATCCCGGCTTTTTGTTTACAAATTCGATCTTCGAACACCTGTCACTCAAGCAACTAGGGAAGTAACTAGGGAACCCTTAGGGAACAACCGGCGCAATTGATGACAGCTCGAGTTGGCTACGGTTTAAAAACTTTGTGATATCGATATAAAGCTCATCTAAAGTTGCTCTTAAAGCTGCTTATTTGCGGCCGCACATAGCCTTATTGTGTACTGGGGACTTGTCATAGTACTCACTGGTTAACTTTGGCAGCTTCGTACTCGGCGTCAACTGCCAAATACAACTTGCGCGCTTGCGCCTCTGAGCCAAGCTCATCCAAGCCGCGGTCACTACGCCAGGTGTGCTGCTGTATTGTGTTGCTTTTGGGTGCTTGTTGTTAGGTGCCGGTGTTCCTAACATCTTTGCATTTCTTGGAAAATTCTCTTGCGTTGAGGTGTTCTGGCTGCACTAGTGACAGTTGGTTGTTTTGCTTTCTGTATTGTATGCTGGGCTGCAAAGCTAAGCCGCAAACTGGACTGATTGAACGCCAAGCTTAGCATCTTGTCCACAGTCGCGCTTGGCGATTTTTGGCTTGCATAATTTGCGATGGAAAAGTCGCCGCAGGCAGGGACAGCGAGTGAAGAACAGTCGGCGGCGGAGTGTTCAGGTATCGTGCTGTTTTCGCACTTGGTATGGCTGTGAAAATAATCGGGTGTGAATGAAGTTGTTTTTCTCTACTTGTACTATTTCAGCTGCAGGCAATGATAATGGACCGGCCGCAGCCACGGAGAATACAGAGCCGAACGATGTACGTGAGATCGTGTTTGAAAACGTGGGATCGTGTTCGAGCCTGGCTTATTAAAGGCATTCGGTTGTGCGCTCATTTTCAGCCCTCAGTTAGTGCTTATTTCCAAACTATGTGCGAAGCTTTGTAGGTTATAACGCAGTGGCAACCTCATCGGTCATGAGGTTGATGAAAATGAGAAAAAAAAAACTAGTGGCAAATGTTTGATTGCTGGGGTGAGCATCATGCAGGTGTTTATGCGTCAGCCTTGAGCGTTCTACTTTCCTTTTCCTCACAGAACCACACCACTGCACATAGTTCCCAAAGCAGTATGGTTTCCTGCAGATTCGCATTATTTTCTTTCTTTTTTTTTTCGTGATGGTGCAGCAGCCTTAAGCGGCGATCTTGTACACTTGCTCTCCCCTGAACGTATCCGACTGATTTTCAAGCCATGTATTTATTCCTTCAGAAGCACAAGCATAGGTTTTGTAGACGCTTGTTGAAACGTCTCCAGTACGAACTGGAAAATAGCAATTTTCAGTGGCCTGAGAGAGCTAGGAACAGCACTCATCAGCTGGGGGAAAAAAAAAAAAGTTTTATTGCATGAGGAGCTTGTTGCCATTGCATTTGCTCTGTGCATTGCTATCAGTAGTGGGGATAGCGCAAAATTTTTCCAGTAGGAACAACATATGAAGACAACCGCCGCGGTGGCTCAGTGGTTATGGGGCTCAGCTGATCCGAAAGACGCGGGTTCGATCGCTGCCGCGGCGGTCGAATTTCGATGGAGGTGAAATTCTAGAGGCCCGTGTACTGTGCGATGTCAGTGCACGTTAAAGAACCCCAGGTGGTCGAAATTTCCGGAGCACTTCACTACGGCGTCCCTCCATAGCCTTTGACGCTTTGGGATGTTAACCCCCCTTAAACCATAAATGTGTGAAGACAGCTGTGAAGACATTGTTGTAGTTGTCCTCTGTAATGGCAAGTTTAGGCTGCAGTAATACATAGGGATGTCATCATTGCTCTTGGCTGCTGCTGAACATATAAAATAATTCTATGGAATGCCTCTTAGTAGTTTTTCTTAAATATAACACGTCTGCCTTTTGTTTTTGATTCCAAACTCTTGTTATGTATTCTGCTGCACCTATACAGAAAGCCTCACTCAAAAAAATTGTTTTGAAAAGATGGTTTTTTTTCTATGCTGTCTTCAGCCGAAAAAGAAGACTAAATGGACGAAAGGCAAGAGGAGGAAGAGGGCTCGAGATGTCAATGCCCCGGAGAAGCCACTCACTGGCTATGTGCGTTTCCTGAATGACCGGCGAGAAGGTGTCAGGACAGCAAACCCCACGGCCAACTTTTCAGACATCACGAAGATCCTTGCCAATGAATGGAGCAAGCTGGGACCCCAGGAGAAGCAGGCAAGACAATTCTTCATGTCTCGTCGGTTATTCTTTTTAATGGCCGAACTTTCATGTTAGAAAATCACCAGAGAGGTGGTTCATTTTACCTCAGGCTATTTACAGCTGGTGTTTTGAATGGTTGAAATGAGTTTGGTCTGTTCATATGTCTGGGCATGCTGCTGTGTGTGATGTTTGTAGCGTGCTGGTGTGTGTTGCCATTTGTTAAACTTGCATTGGTGATAGAAGGCATAGTTATTGTATTGTTGTTCAGTCAGTTTCAGTACGTTATTGGTGTTGATAGACTCATCTTTATCATGTAGAGTAAGCTTTGGTATTCAAAATAAAAAAAAAATCTAATGGCTGAGGTTGTTGGTACTAAAGGTGTTTTAAAAAAAGTAATAACATTAACAAGTGCCTCGCCTTAATGGTGAAGCTGTTTCAACAACGTGCATGCTCAAATATGTTGTTCTTAAAAGCAATTTTTGTAAATCTGTGGCTCAAAATAAACAGGCAACTTAGCATTAAGGGTTATTCATTGTCTTACTTATGAATAGGTGTTCGGCTTCGGTATTTATTTAAAAAAATATTCAGTGCACTTTACGGTGTTTTATTTCATAATACAATTTTCGTTTTTTTTCCGCAAATATTATTGCTCGAGGAAGAATTACCGTTGCATTTCTTTTTTTCAGTGATATATATGGCACCCTTCTGCACTAAAAAGTCATGTATAGTTTATCTTGGGTGTTTGTTAGCAAGAGTAGTTTATGTACAAGTAATTAACACACAAATGGCCCTGTTCAGGGTAATGGTTGCTATATGAAATACTATCACCGGAAAAAAAAAGGAATATACTGCATGAAGGCAAGTGCTTGAGCCTTAAGTAAAAAAACATAAATGCAAATTTATTTCTATAGCTGGGTTATGCAAAAACCCACGTAAATGAAAAAAAAAAAAACGGAAAGGAACACATACATACTTTCCTCACTCCGGCGAGTGGAACCAGGCTTTTCTTTCTAGTCACCTTTATGTTGGAACAGCTTTATGTGTTTAACATAAATGCACATATATTTGTTGCTAACTGCTCACTCACTCCATCAGTCATGGAACAAACTGTGGAAGCAGCAAACACTTCATAAGGACTAAGTTTCTAAGTTTTGGATTGGAAAGAAAGAAAAAGTGACTGCAGTCGAAATCCAGAAGGAGCCAGAGGGCCTCCGATCAGGTAGTCTGCATGGTGATGGCAGTGATGGAAGCATTTATGGACCATTGCGGAAGCACGAAAATGGCACTTTTTTGTCATGCTTTTGCATACTTTCAAGGTGACTGTGCCTTGTGACTGTTACAAGAATTATCGGTGTCCTTACATGCCGTACAGGCAGGGACATTTTCTTTTTCGTTCTTTTTTTATTGTCCCACAATAATTTTTGTCCTTACATGCCATGTGAAAACTTAACCAAGTAAATCTGTGACAAGGTGATGACTGCCTATGAGCAGAAGTGAAGCCCTGTTTAACAAGTTTTAAACAAGGAAGTGTAATATATTAATTGCAGAGCAGTACACCAAGTAAGCTGTAAACTGAGTTTTCTCTGCCAGATTCTACATTTTAACATTGAACAGCAGTTAGTATTTTAGTATTCTGAGCAAGCTTTGTCGTAGAGATTTTTTTTTTTCACATGAAGCTTCTACCATGCACCTGCAACAGTTTTTCACAATAAAAATGCACCTCTTCAGGTAATTCATTGCACACTAACTCACTTTGATTTTGCTTTCGTTGTATTAAGTACGCCATAGTTCTTGTCCATATGTTGTAATCAGCACTTTCTTTATGAGCTTCTTTCGGATGGAACATACAGAAGAAATGAATTTCTGCACTGTCTACATTTTTTTTCTTTGTATTTTGCTTAAAATGTTTCTTCACTTGCAATCAGCAGTATGACTGTATTCCATACCATGGCGGTCCCAGCTTTGCATGTCTGCCCCCAGGCTGCCAAGGTGTAAATATAAATGTTGGTTTTTTAATGGTGTTTGCTAGTAAAGAGTCACATGTGTTCTTCAAATTGCATATACTGAACCCGTATTTGAAATGCTAGCGGAGACTGAAGTTAGTGTTGTTCATGATTTAAAGACGACCTCTTCGTGCCAGGTCTTGCACCCTTGTGAAGAGAACGTGATGCTCTTGCAGTGTGGGCAGCTAATTGCTTTCTGATGCTTTTGTCAGCTAGCAGTAAGAAATTGCTAACTTTACCAAATAAGGCTCTTCTCTGGGTTGTAAATCATTAGTTTTTTTTCGCGTGTTGCAATAGTGTTTCGCTCTCATAAATAGCCATGAGGTAGAATGTCACTGTACCTCACACTCCATTGCACAGCAGGTTATATTTCACGTTCTTGACTAGAGCTATCATTTTTTCACATATCCTCACATTATTAGGTCTAGTAGGGAGCTGTTTTAAGCCGTGAGGCTGCATGTAATAGCCCATTGTTGATACTTATGGGTAACCACTGTGGCCTAATTATTCTGTGCTATTGTAGCATCTTATGAGTTTTCAATCAGCCTTGTTTTGTGAGATTTAAAGCAGATACAGGTTCGCTATGCATTCTTACACTTGCCTAATGTATCTCACAGTAATTTTTTTTCCATCACAAGGTTAAGGTTCTGCGGCAGTTGTCATTAGTATTTGCAACATTGTCTGGTTTACCCCATGCCTCTGTATATTTAATGGCTGTTGCTTTCGTAGGTTGAGGGTCAGTGAAACAGAATTTGTCCCCCAAAAGCATGTTGAAGGATTAGTCCAAGATTTTTCTGAATGCATAAAGATGAGTGAAGCTGGGCACCAGGCTAGGAAATGCTCGTTGCTGCTTGCAGCAACTTTGAGCTTGTCACTGTGAAATGTGAGCCATGGTGCGGATGGATGGACTGCTTCTTGTGGTGGGCGTTAATCTCAGTTTCTTGCTCAAGCTGTGCTGGTGCAAGACCCGGATGAGGCATGCCTGGTTTACTCTTTTGTGCAGAAATATCTGGATGAAGCTGAGAAAGACAGGGAGCGCTACTCAAAGGAAATGGAGCAGTATCAGCAGACAGAAGCTTACAAGATGTTCACCAAAAAGCAGCATGAAAAGAAAGCGAAAGGTTGGTGGCTATGGGCTTTCTTCAGCTGTCATACGTGTTCAGTGGTAGTCCAGAATGCTTCATTAAGCTAAACTAGTATGCTTGCGGGGAGGGGGAGGCTGTTCTTAGGAGGAGCACAATAACATGAGTAGTACAGCCTGCCATTTCTTACAGCTTCCAGTCACCTGAACTAGTGTCATTAGCTCAGGCAGTGAAACTAACATAAGCTGCACTTTTGTCAGTGGTATTTCAAGTACTTGTTCACATGAGGCAAACAATGGTGCCAGTGGCTTGTTCAGAACTACATCATGACGCAGCTTTATTTCAGAATCATCATCATCATCAGCCTGACTACGCCCACTGCAGGGCAAAGGCCTCTCCCATGTCTCTCCAATTAACCCTGTCCTTTTCCAGCTACGCCCACCCTATGCCTGCAAACTTCCTAATCTCATCTGCCCACCTAACCTTCTGCCGCCCCCTGCTACGCTTGCCTTCTCTTGGAATCCCCTCCGTTACCCTTGAGGACCAGCGGTTATCTTGCCTTCGCAGTACATGCCCTGCCCAAGCCCATTTCTTCCTCTTGATTTTGACTAGGATGTCATTAACACGTGTTTGTTAATTGTGAATACCTAAATAACCTCCGATTCGCTGATGACATTGCCTTACTGAGTCACTCAGGATATGAACTGCAAACCATGATCAGTGAGTTAGACAGACAGAGCAGTACGGTGGGTCTAAAATTAACATGCAGAAAACCAAAGTAATGTTCAACAGTCTAGCAAGGGAACAGCAGTTCACAATTGGCAACGAGGTGCTGGAAGTGGTAAAGGAGTCTCCTTAGGGCAGGTAGTGACAGCTGATCCGGATCATGAGAGGGAAATAACTAGAAGGATAAGAATGGGGTGGAGTGCATATGGCAGGTTCTCTCAGATCATGAATAGCACTTTACCAATATCCCTCAAGAGAAAAGTGTACAACAACTGCATATTACCGGCACTCACCTACGGGGCACAAACGTGGAGGCTAACAAAAAGGGTTCAGCTTAAGTTAAGGACAGCACAGCGAGCCATGAAAAGGAAAATGTTAGGTGTAACGTTAAGGGACCGGAAGCGGGCAGAGTTCAGAATAGGTGCCTGCTTATTTCTTCTTGCAGCGCAGCTGTTAAGTGCCCGTTCCTTGGGTTGAGCATAGGTATTGTATATGTAAGTCATTGGCATAACCGGTAGGGCAAGCGCAAGAGGATGGTTACCGACAAGAAAGGGCAGAGGAGGGTTTCGGGGGTGACTATGGCGATAGTGAAGTAGTGTGGCATGCTCCACCTGCGGTGGCAGCTGCGAAACGCGCCACCTGATGAGTTTCCTTAATGCTTGTGCCGCACGTTTAGAGTGACCGACTGGGAGAAGTGCTATTTGAAGAACAAATAAATGTGAAAAACAGAGTGGTCTATAACTGTTTATACTGCGGGATTTTTTTTTAACGTTTACAAATTTTTATTTTATATACAGTGAGAGATATGACGGTGAGGTCTATGCAGTTAGATTGTAGATCAAGGCGGACATCACATACATGATAGAGATCAACTAAAAGATGATTAATTGACTAAAATAATTAATCAGCTTTAAAATTCTTGCTTTAAGGTCATTAGACTATACTGTGAGATTGAAGGCTGTCAACACTGAGTGCGATCGCAGTTTCTTAATTTTCTGAATCGGCATTGATGTTCGAAATGTTGAGCGTCAAAAATATGCCTTTGTAAGCTAATTGAGTTGGCGTTCTCGCTTTGCACATATACAAAATAGCGTCGTGGTGCATGTTATCTTCATCGAAATCACATTTTCTTCTTCTGCATCATAAGCTACACATTGTGCACCTGCATTAGCTGCATTAGAAATGTGAGCGACGCCGTTTTGTAATTATGCACTGTAAGAAAGCCAAATCAGCAAGCTTACAAAAGTGTATTTTTGATGCTTGATATTTTAAGCCACAATACCGATTAAGAAAAGTAAAACACTAGGCTTGCTGTCATTGTTGATGGCCTTGAATTTTGCAATATAACATTTTGCTATGAAACTAAAGATTAGAAAGCTGATCAGTTAATTTTAGTCAATTAATCATATTTTTCTTGAGCTCTATCACGTACATAGTATGCGCTTTGCTGTACCATCCAACTGCACAGACCACACCTACGCATTCCTCACTGATTTTAATCACTGGCATACACATGCTTCTCTTAAATACTTTACCTTGATATATTGCAAAATCAAAATACCTCAACATTTGCATGGAAAATTTGAATTAACAACTGTCAAAAATCATCCGGTATGTTTTTCTTTTTGCTTTTAAATGCCTGACCTTACGAATCGGCCAATCTTTCTGCTCTGCTTTGCCGTTTCCTCCTCCCACCCCTTTCTTTTGACAGGTGTTTGTGGTTGCCAAAAGTAAAAGCAGCCCTAGGCACCGATGAAAAACGGAACTGGCCATATAGATGTGCATCTTTTTTCTTTTTCATTTGTGTTTTTTTAACTTTATTCTTCTTGCTGTGAGCACCACCTAGCTCACCTCATTGCCTAGTTATGTGATGATATGCAGAATTTGTGAACCCAACCAGCAGAAGAGTGCCTTTTACGCTTTAGTGACTTTTTATATTTTTCACATCTAGGTGATGAGAGCAGTACAGCTGCAACAACAAATGGGACTACAGCTGATGTGAGTCTCAGTTTTGTAACAATTTTTATGTTTTGGTGTATGATTTCAGAGTTCCCTGACAAGCTTTCAAGGTGGCCTAGAGCGCTATGAAAAATTATTTCTGGCTTGGAAAGTTACAGATCTGTTCAGTCGAGCTGAGGGGCTCTAAAACCACTTTTGTTATTTCCTCTGTTTCCTTCAGTTGTTACTGCACTTTGTGGCATTAGAGTGCTCTTTGAAATGTCAGAGTGAATGAAATTCCATTATTGTGAGTTTTTTTTTTTTTTTCCGTAGTGCACCGGTTTAAGAATGCCTCTCGGGGTATTTTCGGAGCCAAAGTACAAATTTAACGCATTTCTTTCCTGGCTGCTCCTCAAGATAGCTGTAGCGAGTTTCACCAAGCGACTCGCTAGCTGCTAGGATAAGGCAACTTTTCGGCGACCTTGGGCTCGTGTTGCGTGCACGGGCAAAGGAGAGGGTGGCTGTGAAAGTGAAAAGAATGGGGTGCGGGCTGTTGAGACAGGGAAAGCGTTGAAAGTGCTGAGTGGGGCAGGGAAAGGAAGGTGAGGAGACATAGGTTTGGGCAGCACGAAACAGGAAGCAGTGGTGCACGTTTGTGACGGAGGCTGCCGCTGCATGGGAGACTGTGTGCGTTATCGTGTCATAGGCTTTGCTGCACATGATTATGTTGCTTGCATTTCAGAAGTGTTCGGCCTGACATAATATCGACGTGTTCGTTGATTCCACACTTTTGCATGCTTTTTGTTTTTCCGAGCCTTTGGCTTAATTGTCTTGAACGAGGTGAGATCGCATTATAGTGGTAATATGGTTTATTTTTAAAATTTCTTTCAAATCTCAAACTCACCCCTCAAATTATATTGGTCATTGCATTAAATACGTGAAAATACATTATTTGAGCGTCATAAAAAAAAAAGAGTGAAATGTATGCATTAGGGTGAAATTGGATAGGCTGAGCATCGGAGCATTGTACATGCTGTACTGGATGGATGCGTAGCTTCCAGTGTACTAACTTAGAGGAGACAAAAGCTTCAGAGTCATGAAATGGCAGCTTCGATAATCATTGGCTTAGGCCCATTTAGGAAAAAAAATTCTACTATGCTCCGTCTCACAAGTTGGCTGCAATACTGTGGAACCTACAGCTCTCTCGTCCGGTTAGGGCTGCAGGAAACAACAAATAGTCCCTCAAATATTTGAATAGGTTTTTTTTTTTTCTGACAATTGTTGCAGTAACAGAGGTAGTTCTGACTTTTTTTTTTTGGAAAGTACTGCAAGCATTTCATTCACTGGTTAAATAGCAGAGAAAGAGAAACAGAGCAATGCAGAGGCCAGCTGTAAAATTGTGCGGCACCATTTGCAAAGACGGTGGCTGCCGATTCGTCTTGAGTATCATGCATGCAACAGCTGGATCCTGTGCTCTTTCTTTCCCAGTGATGGAGCCATTAGTCGCTTGGTAATGAGTGTGGAAGAACACATTTATGCAGTGTACGCATTCTGATAGGTGCAGATCACTGTAGGTTCAACAGTGCTACAAGCAATTTGTGAGATGGAGCATAGGAGACATACGCTGCACAACACAGTCATGCCATGCTAATGGTCTACATAACATACATATTGTCTGGGTATATATGTGTTTCATTGTCTATATTGCCTGGATATATCCACAGCTTCAGGAAGGGCAGGTAGACGTGATCTCCTCACTACTGTTTGCCGTGTGTTTACAGGAGGTATTTAGAAAATGTGATTGGGAAGAGTTGGGGATAAGAGTTAATGGTGAATACCATAGCAGTCTCCAATTCGCTGATGACATTGCCATGCAAAGCAAAGTGATTGGTCTCAAAGTTATATGCAGAAAACTGAAGTAATATTCAAGAGCGTTGGAAAGAAACAACAGTTTTCTATGAGCAGTGGAGCATTGCAAGCAGTAAAGGAATACGTCTTCTTAAGGCAGGTAGTGACTGGAGATTCAGATATGATGGAGTGCATTTGGCAAGTATTCTTGGATCACGAATAGCAGTTTACCAGTACCCCTCAAGAAAAAAGTATATGTATATGTACTGTATATGTACCGGTGTATCTTCACAGGCATATTTCATGCTGCAATACTGTCACTCTTTTATGTACAGGCAGGAATTGACGACAGCAAAAAGGACGAAATTCCTGGCTTTGACATTCCGATCTTCACAGAAGAGTTCTTGGATCACAACAAAGGTCAGCATGAAGCGCTGCCTTTTGAAGTTGTTTTTTACATGTATGTTGTGTGTGTGTCAAAGTTTGCTTACATGAGCAGTGCTTGAACATAGCTTCTACAGCATTGTTTTGTTAGTTCTCAGTTATTATATTTTTGATATGTGAATAACTAAATGCAGTCATTCATTGATAACAAGTCCCCTACCTCATGTTTTATTGCAAGTGAAACCACATTGGAATTTTTGTTTTTGTTCTCAATGCTTAGCCTTTTGTATGCTTTCAAAGGGTGTGCAATCACTTCAGTGATAGTCTCCAACCTTCATCCTATACCTCCCCATTGTTTGTGTTCACTCTCTGCTTAACTGCCCTTTCACCCTGGACTTTCATGTGATCATTGGATGGCTTGCATTTTGCACTCCCAAACTATGTCAAGTGTGTGTGAATATGTTTGTCATGCTAAACAAGTGCTGGCTGCATTGTGGAAACAAAAGTTTTCATTGCGAGATGTGTTACCTTGATTGTGAAAGGGAACATAAGAGTGCATGGCACTGCCATGTGCTGGCATTATGAAGCAAAAGCTTAAAGGCAAGTGTCGTTCCCTGTACTAGCTGAACTGCATCAGGTATGCACCTTTTGATCACCACGTACTCTGTCATGAGGACAGGGAAATGATGCTCATTTTTCACCCTCTCGTGGAGTGAAGAAGTGACACTACAGCAGACTTCCGTTAGGACAAACTTGGCTAAGGCGAATTCTCGGATACGATGAACAATAAGAGGCCATTTGGTTGCCTTAAAGCTTAATCTAGAAAAGAAAATCGGGTTATGACGAACTGTTTTTGTGTGTGTCCTGTAATTAAGACGAACTTTCGCAACAGCTGCAAACCACAGCGACCCCTCATAACGGCACTCACTGGGCGTCCGCTCTACACTGCCAAGGAAAGAAAAAAAAAAATGAAATGCTTCTGCACAAGAAAGCGAGCCATTACAAGATGGCTTCCGCGCACCTTTGCACAAAACTGCGGGGAAGGCGTCTTGCGGTAGCATGCTTTTTGTTGCAAAGCTTTCTTGCTGATGCGGAAAAGATACGGCACGATCGCGCATGCGCTGCCGCGGTGCTCATATCTAGGCATTTCACGCGTGTCACATGCCGCGCGTTGTCTTCCACAGACTAAAAAAGCGTGTGTGCGCTAAGTGCACCCACTCATTGGACCTTAAAGACTCCGGGGCCGTATTTTCAACTGACGCGGCAACACAACACATGTTATTGCGGCACAGAGATGGCCACATGTCGGAGTCGCGGCCATTGCCTGCGGCAGGTGGAATGGCGCATGGAGCGCCTATTTGTGGAGCTGGTGACAGCTATTATACAGAAGGAGCGAAATTAGAGAGATACCTACCGCTACCCTGCTGGGTACCTTCGAAGTGCATGGAGCAGGATGGAAAGCAAAAAGAAAAAAACTAATACCGTAATTACTCCCATCCTTTGTGCACATTTCTTTTCCTAAAATTAAGGCTTCAAAAACAGGGTGCGCAAATTATGCGGAGATTTCGTGAACATGTACTAAACAATTCTACAAGGGCCATAGCGTGCAATGCATACAACATATTGCCACGTATAAGTCGACCTCGCAGCTTGTGCCCCTCGCTGACTCCAAATGTAAACATAAAAAGGTTACTCTGCAGTCATCACTCTGAGTATAATAACTGAAAACTGACTTGTCTTTACTGCTGAGTTTAGTACAGTGATTGTCGCGCTCTGCCATTCCTGCCAAATTGTGCCTGAGGAACCACTCTGTGACAGCGGCAGTTGCACTGATATGCAGAAAATAGGGCGTGAAGCACAAATTTTTATTGCATCTGAAAGCCTGTACTGGCCGTGCCTGGCCACTCTAACTGGAAAACAAGACCCTAAGCAAACTTCACTCACTGGCTTGAAGGAAATGTAGTTCAAGTTGAACAAAAGTGGTGCCATGATTGCAGCCATGGTGCCAATACAATGTTTTAGTGCACGTTACTGCCATTTCACTGTTGTACCTGCTGTCTGCAAGTATTTGCGAGTCAAAGGCAGCACAGTAGGTTTGCAGCAGGCAGTGTTAGTGCTGCAGGCAGTTAGTGCAGCGGCTGTAATGTGCAGTTCTGTGTTGACATGCCTGAAAAGGTGCATGTATTAAAACATCTGACGGAACTGAGAAAAATCGTCGTTGCCACAGTCTTCATCTCGAAAGCGCACGACCATTGCCCAGGCTTTTCCCAAATAAATTTACTGTAATCCAAAGGGTTACTGGTAGTTTTTGGGGGGGTCATTCGTTAATTTGGACCTTCGGATAATTTGGACATGTTCTTGGGTCTCTTGGATTTCGAATTAATGAGGTTTTACTGCAGTTAAATCAAGTGAACAGCAAAAGGAGGCTATCAGGAAGGGAAAGAATGTTTCGTTGCCGAAACATCGTCTTCTTATCTGCATAGCACTGCAAAGAAATTCAGTTGCTGGCAGGGTCGGGACATTGCGTAACATTTCTGCGTTAATTCTACATTTCCAGGGTGTGAGGCAGAACTTCGGCAGCTGCGCAAGTCCAACACAGAGTATGAGGAGCAGAATGCCATCCTCAGCAAGCACATAGATACCATGAAGGCAGCAATTGAGAAACTTGAAGTGGAGACCGTCCAGCAAAAGAACAACAACCTTGCCCTGCAGCAGCACTTGGCGACGCTGCGCTCTAACCTTGCAGCAAGCTTTGCAAGCTTGCCGTTGCCTGGTAAGGCCCGTTGAATTTGTCAAGAAAGCTTTCTTTGCAGTAAGCGTGTTTGTCTCAGGTTGTGGGTCGAAATACCAGCCGTGGCACTACATTTTGATGGAAGCAGAACGCGGAAATGTTTGTGTACTGTGTGATGCGAATACATGTTGAAGAATCCTAGGCAGTTAAATAAGTACAGAGCTTTCTGCTGTGGTGACTGTCATAGCCCACATGCTGCTTCAGTACGTTAAGCCATGCACATGCATGCCTACGTAAGACTATTTCTTTTTTCAGCATATTTGTTAATACTACTCAGTAAAATTGAACTCCCAGGTATTAGTTCCAGTACTGTTTTAGGCTTGACGTTTTTCCTGTAGCAACTCATGCCGCCACTCACTTTAAAAAAAAAATTAGACAGGTGCCTGCATCAGCGAGATATGAAAAAAAAAAAAGTTTAAATTCGCCTCTTATCATTGAACATCAAGCAGGTTTTGGGCAGTGGTAACCATTGAGTCACCGCTGCCGTGTTAGGGCTTGCTGCTTTGTTTTCCTGCGCTTACTGTCAAAAACTGCATTGATTAGTCTAGAACCTGCAAGTATGCTTTTAAAGAAGGAAGTGGTGCTCCGAATGCTTCTTTTTCATAGTTGCTGACAGATAACTCATCCACCTGTTGACTATTCAGTAGTATTTGTTGATCTTCTAAAAGAACACTTGGCAGAAATGGAAGTTGGCCTGTGTTCATAGATCACTACGCCATAGTGACAAAGGTGCTACTTTAATTGAAAATGGAGCTTTTACAAGCTAGAAAATGCCAGGAAATGAAGCGCAGGTATTGCCACCGTTGACTATTTCCACAAGCAAACTCCTGTGATGTCAAGTGCTTTTTCATTGTGAATCACTGAGGCTAGGCTTCACTGCTATTCAATTAGAAAAGTTGATCACGAGGTCCTTTTCCGTCTTGACATTGTTGGTTTGAATCGAGTGGAGGCAAGAAAAAACGTTTCATATTTAAATTCGATATTCTCACCAATGAATGCGTCGTTTGGTGCAACCAAACATCAGCACAACCACAAAAGCCAAATGGTCGATTTTTGCTAGAAACAAAAATTAGATGGAGTTGTCCTTAGTGTGCCTTTCAGGCAGCCAGCAGATGCAGCTTGTGTGAAAATTAAATGGAGCTGTTATTGGCTGGCGTGCAGATATGGTGGGATTATGCTTATCCACAACAGTGACAAGAGTGTGCTCGTATCGTTGGGGCTTCTCATTTGGATAAGGTCACATGTGAATACTCTTATATTCCAGCTTACAGCCTCTATTATCGGCTGGTTTGTGCATACACCAAGTTGTTATAGAGCTAAGAAGAGTCACATATATTTTCCCCGGTGACTACTGCTCGAGTCAACATTTTTCTGGTCCTTTTAGCCCCTCACAAGGAAAGGGAGTGCCACATGACATCATGACTTAGCTATAAACATTTATTTGCAGCATTTTTCTGCTTCGCAATGCCTTCAGTGGGAACTTCTTCCGGGTTTGATATTACTCAAAGCATTCTCCTGTGCGGAGGCCAGGCTTCACCTCTCGCGTCTTGCAGTAAAATACAGTTTGCTTTCTGCATTGTTTTGATGCTATGTGTCGAAGGAGGCACATAGTTTTCTCCATCACTGAAGTCGTCTTCACTCTATAGAAAACCACTTGACAACTTTTCGTAAAACACGACTGGCGGAATGGAAGCCTTGCCACGATGTTTTCACACCACTGTAGGGCTTCCAAAACCACGTGATCAAAATATATTTATGCACCAGTACGATGCTGCCATTCCTCGGAAGGAAAAAAACATAGCTAATCTACAGGCTGCAACCATTCCCATGAGATGGTGCAGCCATTTCACTAAAGAAATGGCGCAAAATGTCGTGTTGAACAATGCTTGACTGCTGGCTGGGTGCGCACTTTTTTGCTGTCAGGCAGTACCAGACAGATAACTGGAAAGGGTTAAAATGGAAGTGTTGGAACGTTTTGTGTAAATCACTGTCAAGTCATTGCTGTTTATATACCGCGTGTTTCAGCAAACACTTAAAAATTCCTAAAAATAGAGTTCAAAATAGAAAAAAAAAATTTCAGGAACAAACTACCAGCCGCTGTGGATGTCACTTACTATAAAAAGAATTAAAATTATGTTGGTAATTAACTAAAGTTTGCTAATTTTGCAAATAACGTACTGTGGTAGTTTGCAGCAATGGAGTTCAAACCCATGGACAGGACGATGCCATATTAGTGTTGGAGACCAATAAAAAATTCTCTAAAGCTGTACAGCACGAGGAAATGTGGCACTATTTTCTGCATAAAAGCGAAACTGATGGCATGAGGCATGCAGGAAGCAAGGTGCAAGTTCATTGTGAGCTGACAATGTGTTGCAGTGCCTAGGGTGCCCAGTGTGGACTGCCTGCACTATTGTACCACATCATGCATATTGTTTTGCTTCGCAGCTTGGTGCAAGAATAAGTGTAGTCATCGCCAACTGCATGGTTATTTTTTAGAGCGATGAAGCAAAAGAATTGTATGCCATGGTACAAGGAAGCAGGGAGATCAAATATGGCATTGTAGTCATTACAACACTTCATTAGCGAACGTTGCATTTGTGCCTTGCTTCATGAGTGCCTCATGTGATCATTTTTCATTTTGTGTGATGAAAACTGCTGGATATCCTAGTGATGTAGAGCTTTAGAGAGGAGCCTTTTCTTTTCGTTTCTGAAACTTGTATGACATCGTCTTGTCCATAGTTATTAACTCCTCATTTGGCACTAACCACCAGACATTAATAATAAAAATTATTAGTGAATGCTAGTTAATTAGCTACCTAATTAAGAATATTTTTATAATCACTGACATTCGCAGCTGCAGCTGGCACTTGGTGCCTTAAAAGGTTTTCTTTCAATTTCGAACTCCCCATTTTTTAGGAATTTATGAAAGTGTTCGCTGAAACACTTGGTGTAACTTGTGGCTGCAGTCTTTCTTGTGCCACGTGGCCAGTGGAAACTGCACGAGCATTGATATCTTTCTTGAGCAGCTTAACTACATCAGTGAAACAGCTGTGGTGAAAGAAATTAAAGGCATTTTGTGGCATTGTGCGAAAGGGACACTGAGGGCAATGCCACCCAATTTTCGTTCTTAGTAAAAATGGATTCTGTGGCACTTTCTCGCTATGCTGATGTTTGTCTGGCAGCAATAGATGCATTCATTTATGAGAAAATTGCATTTAAGAACTTCCCCACAACTCGATTCAAACTTGTGACATGTATATACCGAAAACGACTCCGTGGTCACTTTTGAAGTGAATGGCAATGTAGCCTAGCCTATGCGATCTGCGCAGATAAACTGTGTCGACATACTGCAGTTTACCTGCAAAATCAGCTCGTGATGTTGACAGCTGTATTTCATTTTTTTGGCCTGTCCTAGCTTATGAAAGCTCCATTTTCGGTGAGAGTAGTGTCTTTTTGTCGTTAAAATGCAGTAATTGTTGATGCAGGACAACTTCGTTTTGCACTCGGTGTCCCATTAACCCGTTCACTTCCAAAGTCGGCAGTTCGCCATCCTCGCTTTAAATACGCATCAAGAGACTACGCCACATGCGTGGCTGGTAATTTTTGAATCATTGTTTTCACACCACATGACACTAGTTGCTCACTTGTTTCGAAAATATATCGCAGGAAAAATACTTGTTTTTTGCCACTTCTTTGGAACGTGACCATGGAGTCATGGGAAGACTGAAGTTTTAAGGGCTTGTAAAATTCATGTGCTTCTTTTTGGTGGTAACGGGGTGTGCAACCTGCTAGTAGCCCAAACGTTTAGATGACAGTGAAAGCAGTGCAAGGCACTTGATCCGTGAGGTGAGGATTAGGACTTGGACTCTGAGCCTTGCACTTCAGACATAGCTTGACTCCCGGCTTGAAAATCCTAAAGCTTGCATTAAAGTATTCGTCAGTGGCACATATTTTGCTACCAAGAGGAAAGCTTATCTCGTCGAAAAGATTGTTAATGTGGCTGTCTTGTCCCGATACCAGACCACCAGAAACCAGCGGTAGCTCCATCAAAAATGTGCCAGGAGGCTTGTCAGTTGAACCATTTTGATCATAAAATACCTCTGAATCATGGCATAGCAGAAAGCATTGTGCAAATGTTTGGTATACAAAGCCCATGTAAAGACGGCGAAAGCTGTCATGTTTGCGACAAATGCCACTTTGCACTTTACACACTTGACTGCTTTATGATATTTCATTAAAAAAATGTCTCGCCTGTGACCTCATAAGTGCGAGTTATTGCAAATTTTCTTCAGGAACCAAGGTCTTGCTGTGCTTTCGTGGACAGACCAAGGAAGCGAATGTGTTAAACACAATGGATGATGTAATATGCAGTGTGACAATAAACGAATAAGCAACAACTTGTTGACAGTATATTTTCCTTTCCACTATCGCAGGAACAAATGAGACGGCAACATTGGAGAACATCGACAGCTACATGGCTAAACTTCACACCCTCATCTTGGATCGCCCACAAGAGCATGAAGCCTTGATTGCGTCTGTTCGAGAGATTGCCAATCGTTTAGAATACCAAGGATGAGTACACATTGGCATCGTGCCAGAGTTAATGAACTTAAATCATTCAAACACTGTACATAGGCAATCACACATTACCAAGTTGCTTTGGTTACACAAGGGGTGCATCTTCATCTGTTGTTGTGCATGGCTTCATCCTTACATTTTTCATTTTACCCTGTTGAGTGTATAGAAAGGCACTTGCAGTGTCTTGACCTTTTTAGTTTGGAACGCTGCGGTACTAAGCATTAATCATGAAAAATTGCCTTGTTTGCGCACAGCTGTTATGCAGCAAGTAACCATCTTCTTGGGGCATTATCTGTTCTGTGCTACAAACAAATGCGCCTTACTTTCTGAATGTTTATTGAGTGTACCGCTTCTTTTTTGCTGAATGAGTGAAATATAATTTACTATAAGAATTTATAAAATGACTGCACTAAACTGCCAGAAACAGCTGCACTGGCCTCTACTTTGGAATATAGTATATACTAAACTGTGGCACGTGTTTTTAATGAGATGAATATGCTGTTTTTCTGTAGATAGCTATTGCTAGTGTTCCTCAGCTGTTATTCATTGCTGTATAAGAAATATAAAAGCCCGTCCTTCTGATTATGCTAAGCACAAAAAAGAAGGCATGTTATTTTGGTGTGTTTAGTACCTTCCCCATTTGTTGATGTAAAACTTGGAACAATAAGAATTAGTTTGAGCAGTAAATAGCACCCTGTAGTTATAGTAATTCGCTGTTAGTAATGGATGATAAAATGAGCAGCAAAAGTTTGCATGCATATAAATGGCCAGTATGGCATTTCCATGCTCAAACTAGCCTCTTATTAATGCAAAGCATGGCATACAGAAAATAGCATTAAGTCTGTGCACAAACTGTTGTCACAAATATTTTGCTTGATTTCTGTATTGATTTGTGTATTGTGTCAGATCATTACACCTCTACTTTGCATGCGTGAGCTTGTCATATTTTGACAGAAACAGTGAACTTCACCGGTTTATACTTGAGTGATGAAATACGCATGTGTGTTGAATGCCCTTTTTAATGCATGTGCAGATATCATTCGTGTAAAGGTGCTGAAGTTTATAGCGTTGGGTGCTGTTAGTAAGACATCAACTCCCAGTGAATTCTCAAGCACATGCAGTAAGGGTAGCATATTTTTTATATGCTGGAGGTACAGTTGAGCTCAGTGCAACTTGCAGTGTGTAAGCAGGGTGGTTAAGTTAGCAGGGGAACTGTTGAGAACCCTTCCCTTCATCCTTCGACATCTACTAGATGTATGCCTTATCAGCAGCACTGAGCTTGCACTGCTTCTTGCAGTGAGCTGTGACCACATCTTGTGTGTTACTGGCATGCCAAATGAAACTGTATTTGTCAGCTAAGAGGTGACCTGTAGGCATGGCAGAATGGTGACTGTGGTCAGATATGAGCAGCATGGGCACCATGCTGAGGTGCATTGCACTGATGAGAGGTTTTTGAATTTGACTTGCTAGCTTTTATTCGTATCTCAAGCTTGGACTCGTGCTTTTTAAAATGAGCGCTTGTATTAGCGTTTGACTGTGCATCCTCTTCTATGACTTCTGGCATAGTCTTGTGAAAGCAGCATGCAATAAATTTGCACTCTGAACATTACCCCAGTGTTTCTGTAATGTTTTGAAACAGATTCTTACATGGATGCTTAAAGTCAGCTTTCGCAGTTACATGTGCAGAATTTTTCTCATTAAAAATAGCACTATAGTTATGAACAATACATGCTAGATGACTTCACAGAAACTATAGATGCTGCTGCTCATCTCAAGGCATTTTCACTGTTCATTTACTAAAGTTTGAAAATCTCTTTAGCATCTCTTGTTTTCTATGCCGTATACATTCAGGACTCAGTATTTAATTGTCTCTTAAGTTGCAAAGGTGCCAGAAGCATGTACCGATGTCACATTAACTGTTTTTTTTTGCTCATGTTACAATGTGTCGGAACCATATTCTTTAAGGGCCACGAGCAATGCCTTTCTTTTGGTACTGCTTAGAGGAGTGCTGAAATGAAAATTAAAAATTTTTTTCTTTATTGAAAAGCTGTTGTGTATTCATGGTGTTTGAGTATTACAGAGGTGGTTTGCAGCTTTGGGAATGGGTAGGACTGCAGCCATCTTTTATTCTGTTTAAATGTTTAATTTCTGCCAAATAATTTTGTTTCAGTATGGGAGATCTTTGACATGGTCATCATGAAGGTTAAAAACTGGCCAATAGGCGATGCTGCCTGTGGTGACAGCCAAGTGTTTCTTGTGACCTGATATGCTTAGCTAGGCTGAATGGTTGGTTGGTAGTGGGTTACCACGGGAGGCTATTATTGGGGAGACTGCCAATGACGTTGAAAATCGGGCACGCTGGTGGACATCCTTTGCATCAGAAGCAGCACAAAACGAAATGGGTCATCAACAAAATGCTCATCCCATTTACTTTGCGCTGCTTGCTGCTTTTTGTACTGATCTTGATAAAATGAAGGGCGAGCAACTTCCTCTTCTTAGCAGAAGTTTCCCCAGTGTGTGTCACGGTCTTACATCTGGCCCAGGAGGGAGCATAAGATTGCTCATGTTCCAAAGGTATGCACACGCTGTCACGTATGGCGAGTCGGTTATCAGTGGCATGTCTGCACATACTGGTGGACCTCTTCTGTAATTGCAAGTGTGGTCTTGTTTAAACATTTGTTGCTCTTGTTCTTACGCCGTTTTCATAAAAGTCCTCGCCGTTTCTCTCATTGATTATTAACGTGTCCGTCCCCTTATGCAGCTCAGCGGCCCAGCTATATCATTTTTTATGTCAGTTGTTACAAGGACAAGCTGTGCCCAGCCTTGCATATCCGCACACATGTGCAGGGGTTGGTGCAACCACGTTTTTGATGACCGAAGCTTGTAAAAGCAAGTAAAACAAGTAGTGTTTATATTTTATATTTCCCAAACCTCTACGATTCACATGAGTGCACAGTGATTGATAAGCGCTTTGGGTTCAATGAACTGCCCTCATGTTGTGAGCTGAGGGTCCGCACAACTTGTATTTCCTTTTTTTCCATTGCACATTGTGTGAGTAAATCTGGCTGTGTTAACCAAGAAAAGGGAGGCAAGCACGTGCACGACTTATATCTTATAAGTCCTCCTGTTGGGATACCAAACTTGCTTTCCGCATTTAGGCGATACAGTGGCTGGGAGAAAACGACTGTGGTGTAACAAACAGCGTTTCCAAATGGTGCAGTGTTTATGCTTATGCTTAATGTATGGTCATATTCTTGCACAAGCTGAAGCTGTTTCTTACCGTTGTTTTGGTGTCATCACTATCACACTTCCGACTTTGAAGTGCACCTACGCTGAGCTAGCCTTTAGCTTCTCTGAAGTTAAATGCTTGGGAAATGGGTTGTTGACTAAGCTTCGTGCAGACCAAGCATGCTACAGTCATGACACCCTTTGGCCAGGCTGGTAATACGCCTCTGATATCGAATCAGTATTATTATCATCTCCTAGGTATATGCACAGCTGAAAGGATGCGTCTGAAATTCGAAACTTCACTATGTCCTCTTTCAACCTTTCATATCTGTGTGGAAGACTGAAATTAATGCAGGAAAAATAAATAGTAAAAAACTGGCAATGATTTCTATTCACTGTACTTATGGAAGTGTAGGATTTATTGTCTACTTGACTCGTTAATTTCATTTATTGGTTTAGATTTTCAGGAGTCCATAATGCCGGGAGACAAATATACGCGCACACGTGTATCCTCTCCGGACGTGAGACTGGTCGAAAGCTCTGCGACCCGCATGCACTCGCCTGCCTGTCTGAAAAGGTCATACGTCTTGAGAATCGATGGACCCGAGCAGGGGAGAGACAGTATAACTCGTGTCGCATCTCTCACTGCGGCCCTTCGTTCCTCGGTCATATTCCCCGAAGGAAGCGACATGCCTGCCCTGTACTTTCTGCTTTGGTTGGCGGCCGCCTCTTTGGCATGTGGTGAGTGCTAGTTTAGTTTTGAACAAAAATTGTGACAGGTTTAAGACAACCGCCATCAGCAAAAACAACAACAAAAAATGCGCCTCTTGCCCAAACTTTCTTGACAAGGGCAGAATTTGAAATTCATGATGTGTTAGACACTGAAAACCCTGTGCCTTGCAGTCGATGAGTGGCCTGCAGTTACTTGTAATGATGGCAGACTGGCCCTTACGGTCTCGAATAGCTTGTCACGGTTCTCTGTCTTGATCTTTTCTCGCTTTCTGAACACAAGAATTATGCAAATAGAATTTATGCACGACCAATACGCAGCTTCCTCCTGTTCATGACTACACAAACTTTGTCCCACTGTCTGTGTGCCGACTGTGCTGAGGTTTAGGCAGACAGTGTCGCAATGAGTAAATGAAGCATCGGCCTGCCAAGATATTTACTACGCCTCCGAATTTTCAACACGCTAGGCGACTGCAATCATAATCTCATGACTGCGTTGCATACATATAGACTGCACTGACGTCGAAGTGGCTGCCATGTAAAGACAAGGAGGACGGCAGAAAGCTACTCGTTTATCTCCTGTTCTGGTTAACCTCTCCGCCTTGCCTCTCTCTCATACAATACGCTTATTGCAGCTTGCTTCTACATGAACAACTACTTTTTTGTACAGCTACTTGTGTGAGGTTACTTTTGAAATATTTAAGAGGCCACTGGCCATCTATGATACGCAGCCTGGTCAGTTTCCATGCACCAATATTTCTGATGCAGTTCAAAATCTGTTAAGCAGGAAATAGTAGTACAAACGAATGTTATAGGGGATGTCTTCTTGTGTTCAACTATTTTATCCCGACCAACGGCATGAGGCTTTCACATGCGCTTTTCCCTTCACGTACGGTTGAAGCGAGTGTAAACATGGATGTATGATACAATTTAAAATGTTGCATTCTTGTACTCATGGCTTGACAGCTAGTGTGAATGAGCGGTTCGTTACAGGAATAAGCCTTAGCGGCACAGAGCCACCGAAAAAAGGAAAAACAAAGGGGAGGTGTCATGTTTTGATCGTCATTGCCAGGAATAGATTGATTGAATTCCTTTTTCAATCAAGATGGCTCTGCAGGCTAGTTTTTGCGTCGATGGACGCTGGTGGTAGGCGCAGAAGTCCACGAGGACATAAGCATGTCCTTGGCGCGAGCGGCGTTCCAAGGCACGTACGATCCAGTCCTGTGAGCGCTTGTAGTTCCCTTGGCTGCACCTTGTGGCACATGGCTTTGAACGTTCAAAAACAGCGCGTTTACATCATCTGTGACGTAAGAAAAAGGATGACCGAATGGCTACAAAACAGAACGTGATAGGCCGCTAGGCTTAGCGGCACTGGCTGGTCGTCGTCCGAATTCCTGCTAATAGAGAGTTATAGCATAGCGTGATCCACTTCCGTGAACCGCTTCCGCGGGAGCCACTGCGCACGCGCTGATTAGTCCTGACGCGGCAGGCGCGCTCGCAGCTGACGGACATGTGGCGCCATCTGGCGCTCATTTGGCGTGCTGCGCACGCGCAGTGACACCTCGCGGAAGCGAGTCACTGTAGCGGATCGCGCTATGCTACAACTCTCTGATGTCTCTAATGTACGGGGATATTATATTTGCGCATTTCCAGGATGAAAGGGAACCTCTACTCTGCCACCATTATAGAGGTGGAAGCTCTGTGGTTCTTGTTTCAAAAATTTTTGGCGTCTGTCTTCGGCGCACGTGTAGAACAGTGCGTGGGACGCCATGCAGTATTTGTATTGATAGAAATGCCTGCACGAAATAAACACTCAATACTGAAGCGTCGTTCACAATGCAAGCTGACCAGTTGCTAACTTGAAGGCGGCTCCGAGGAACCCGGATGTGGCGTCTCTGGAACGCGACGGTTCAGAGACGACAGAATCGTGGGAGGCACAGAGGCTCAAGACGGCCAATACCCTTGGCAGGTAAGGGCGTTTATTCTTAGCGCATGAGGTAATTAGGAAAAAAAATGGCGTGTGCACGTAAATATGTGAGGATAGTTTTGGCGAGGAGAGCTATTATGTAAAACGGTTTGGGAGGAAGCGGGCTGGGTGGTCGCGTGGAGAGCGTAGTCTGATTTCGGAACAATAGGAAAGCCGGTCAATCGATACATCCAATGAGCGAATATACCCGCTGCTGTCTGTATACATCGCGTTCCAGCGAGCAATACTCGTCCTGGCTGCTTCGGCATCGCGCTTACAAGTTCTTGTAAGAAACTGGACAAAACGATTTCGTCTTCATGTAGCACGAGTTCGACCAAAGTCGGCGTTCTTGAACAAGCATTCTAAGCGCCGTAAAAATATGGCGAACTGCGCTGTCCTGGTCCAGGGTGAAACGACATAACCAGGTAGTTGATAACGGGGCTAACGCACGTGGGAGTCGCTTTTGGGCGAGACAGAGCAGAGGTCAGATATACGCAAACGAAGTAACACCGCTACTAGTTAATTTTCTTTTCAATACACATGTGGTGTTGCCGACTGTGCACAGAAAATACCATAGAGAGAGAGAGAGAACAAACTTAACTGGTGCCTAGTGATTGCGCGGGTGGTCCATCCAGGTCCGGGAAACTATGCTGTTAGAGGCCCATACAGGCTTGGCCGATCAGCTCTCGATGAAAGGGAAGCTCTGTGTGGGCTTCCTCATCGCCCTTTGTATGTCATGGCTGATTTTCTCGCTGTTGTGTTCTCCAAGTTGATTGGGGCAGTTCCAGACCATGTGGATGAGGTCGGAGACCTCCCTGCATGCGTTAGTCGGGTATCGTTCTGGCCACATTTTGTTGTACGGTACTAGATTTGGAAGCGTGCGTACTTGCATGTTTCGCCATATTGTGGCTTCTTGCCTAGTGAGTTCTTTGTGAGGTTCTGCATATTTCCTGCTTAGTTGGTGGTGGTCTGTGTCTCGCTAATGCTATAGAGAGGATGAATGGTTGGGGAATGGCGGTGTCGGCGCCCGGTATGCACCGCCCATGTAGACCAGGTAGCACTTTGACCACTTGTGCGCACAGTCGAGTGTTTGCATCCACAGCACAACGAACAACTAGACGTATGCCTGCGGCTGCAGGAAGCACGGCATTAACCGCGAATGGCGGCGGCCACTTTCTCCGAACGCAGGTGTCTCTTCAGAGAAAGAGGGACGACTTCCACTTCTGCGGCGGCAGCGTCATCGCACCCGACATCATCCTGACGGCAGCACACTGTGTTGAATCGTAAGCGCAATAGTGACCTTTACTTACAGAATCTTGGTTTTCATCATGCATAAATTCCGCGTTGCCCTTTCCTGCAATCAACTATGGAGAGGCAACTATCTTGATTTGAAGCAAAAAAAAAAATGTGAGAGAGTCGCACCTGCGCGACAGTAGCCTTACCGCAAGAAAGAAGTGTGAAAAAAAAAAGATACGATCCGCGGTGTCTCAGTGGTTAAGGCGCTCGTCTAGTGATCCGGAGTACCCGGGTTCGAACCCGACCGCGGCGGCCGTGTTTCGATGGAGGCGAGACGCTAAGGCGCTCGTGTGCTGTGCGATGTCAGTGCACGTTAAAGATCCCCAGGTGGTCGAAATTATACCACAGCCCTCCACTATGCCACCTCTTTCTTCTTCCTTTCTTCTTTCACTCCCTCCTTTATCCCTTCCATTATGGCGCGGTTCGGGTGTCCACCGAGATATGTGAAACGGTTACTGCGTCATTTCCTTGCCTGGAAACCAATTTTCATTTTCAAGATACGGTCAAACGATGCGCCCCAATTCAGTCATTTCATGCCTCGGCAAAACGAGAAGAGTTTGTGCAAATAGGTTTATTGAAGGGCTCTCTTCACTCTCATTTTTCCTTGCACTTGTAGCAACAAACAAGCAAACAAGCAAACAAACAGACAGACAGACAAACAAACAAACGAAGAACAAAAACATTTGCCATGGCAGCAATCCGAATGCGCTTCTTTAATAACCTTGTTACTAGGTATGTCATGACAGAACTGATATAAAAGTATGCAACAACAACAAAGGTACAATGCGGTGCGCATTTGTTCCCTGACACCAGTTCCACCCCGGACGTGCTTTCAGTTCAAGCCGGTCTCCTGGACCTGAGAAACCCGTCCAGTTACAGTCAGAGACGTTCGGTGAGCACCTGTTACTCGTCTTTTGAAAGTGTAGATAGCTGCTGAAGTACGAGAGCGCATACCAGAGACGTCTTCTCATGAAAAAAAAGCTATTTTGCATGTATGACTCAATGCACGAGGCGGCGCAGATTCTAGTGTGGAGTCATCTCGGACGTGATTACGAGCGGCTAGGGGTGCGCGAATAGCACTTTTTCGAAACCGAATCGAACACTAATAGGCTAGCCTAGGTACCATCTCGAATACGATGTGCAGCTGTCGGAGCTACATCGAGGATAGAATCAGTCCCGACAGTGTTCGAATACGAACCGACCGAATCGAATACGAAGTGAATAGCGAAACAACCGGATCGAATCGAATACTTGTATGACTATTGGCTACTTGTGTGAATATTTGCACAAAACGAACGTTCATGCGAACCGGCAAAATGCTAGAGGCGGCGCTATAGTTAAAGCTGCAGCGTCTTCTGCACTAGGGGCATTCGCAGGGGTATTCGCATCGGGAGATTGCCTTTTGCTAGTGGCAACCACAGAGAACAAACTAGCGCCACACACTCAGAAATTCTGGACAAGTGCAATTTGAACGGGAAATAGTTTATTAACGCAATTTTTTTTCCTACATCGTAAGACTCCTCTATAACATTCAATATATCCGCAGAGCTCCCCTCGGCTGGCTTGCATTTTTTTGCTATTAACATTTTTGCTATCGTCAAAAACGTTCCCCATTGGTTTTCTATGGCATTGGATGCGAGCGATGGACAAACTTTTAAAAGAAAATATTTGATACGCATGGGAAGAATTGGCCATTACCTCCCATACTTCCATAGCAGTACCTAACAATATTCCGCAGTTGCCTCACAATTAAAACTGATGTCCAAGAATCCTGGACTTGTATAAGCCTCCGATATCGGGCATGATGGCAGGGTTTTTATGAACCTGGCTGAATCCTGCCACGTCACCTATCTAGTCTTGGAGGCCATATATTTGAACATCACGAAAGATGGCACACGAATGTACCACGGCGTGAAGCTGTATGCGCAGACCAATCGCGGCAGCATGCTGTGAGGCGTCAGAGTAGGCCCTCCTTGCGGAACGGCCGCCGAAGAAAACTGTACGGTTTGGCCGATTGGAACTTCATGTTTATTATTCGCAAACTATTAGAAAGCTTGAGATCGTATTCGATTCTTTTCGAATAATTGTGAACATACACTGACTCGTTTAGCGAACCCAATAGGAGGATATTCGATTCGATATTCGAAAGTTTCCAATATTCGCACACCCCTATGAACCCGCGCTGTTGTGCAATGTTTCCTCCGGAGCCGGACTTCATGTCTGGTACAAATGTGTAATAATAATTTCAATATTAATAGTGATAGCACTATAGTCTGATACAAGTCAAGAAAAACGTCTTTTTCCCCGTCAAAGGACCGCCTTCCAGCCAATGGCGTCGGCAGGATCTCATGAACCTGCTAGTATGACAATGCAGGGAGCGGCAGATAAAAAAAGAGATAGTCCTTCGCACACCCCTATGAACCCGCACTGTTGTGCAATGTTTCCTCCGGAGCCGGACTTCATGTCTGGTACAAATGTGTAATAATAATTTCAATATTAATAGTGATAGCACTATAGTCTGATACAAGTCAAGAAAAACGTCTTTTTCCCCGTCAAAGGACCGCCTTCCAGCCAATGGCGTCGGCAGGATCTCATGAACCTGCTAGTATGACAATGCAGGGAGCGGCAGATAAAAAAAGAGATAGTCCTCTTCCTGCATTGTAGGGGTAGCCCCCACCGTGCATTGTCACGCCAATAGCGACCAACTGGCTGAAACCTTTAGCCCCTAAATCGGACTTGTTGGAAAAGGAAGAAACAGGCGCGGTGTATTGGCTGTGGTGACTCTTCGATACAATGACAATAAGCCGGCTTAAGGAAGAGCGATTGGGCGAAAAAATTTTATTTGCACATAAATGAAGTTCTAAGAGACTGGCGGGTAGAGCCCTCAGTCCAGGGTTCCTACAGGGGCTGTCGCAGTCTTCGACCGGTCCACCAGCCTTGAGCTTAATTGTCCCCGTGCTCAGAGCTGAAGAGCTCTGATACCATGTGGGAATATGTATGTTGTGTACCGCCGCATTTCTTTGGCAAGGTCTATGTAGTGTGATACAGTGTGACCTTTTCCCTGGTGGTTGGTTGGTTCGAAACCCACCGCCGGACACCCACGGGTAAAAATGGGTACAAGCGGCCCCCGGCCTGGCACCCGGCTTTCTTTAGGGGTGTCCCCTTGGGAGAAGCTCCGCAAACCCAGCTGCGCCCCTCGCGGGCCAAGCCCAGTTTCGAACGACCACGCAGCCTGCTAAAGGTGGTACCCCTTCGGCCAGCGTGGTTCGAACGGAACGCACAAATCTCGCCGAACCTTGATACACAGCAGCACCAGCAGCAGTCATAAAAGCGAAACACAAGCGGAACACTGCATGCAACTGCTGCATAAATGCACTCCAGCTACTGCCCATGGAAGTCACTTTATTTTATCGAGGCTATTTTCTTCTTCGCTGGGGCGGATTTTGGGGCAGCTCATGAAGAAGGTTGGGGGAGGGGGGGAGGTGTTCCCACAATGCATTTCTTGAACCTTGGAAAAAATATATAAAGCGCATTCAGGACAACGGACAAGGAAGACCAAACAACTCAAGCGCTTACTTGCAACTGGGCGTTTATTCAAGAAACACATAGAAAGAGAGGAAAAACCACAAACAAAACAAAAGCCTTCACGCTGGCGCATCAGGATAAGTGATCATGCAGGCGCGTCCTGAGTGCGCTTTATATATTTTTTCCAAGATGCTATACCAACTAGCCCAAATGTCGATTCTGCTTCAGTATTTCTTGAATTTTCACGCCCTAAAAATTTGGGCCAAGCTCTGCAGTGCAGACGCAGAAATGAGTGAAGATTTGGAGCTCAAACTCAGGAATGCATTTCTCCGTGAAAAACAAAAAAAATCCTGTAGGCCTTTCACCGTTGGCCGGTTCAAAGAAGTCACGGAGATACCTGCTGTTCCGCTGGACTCTATGAGTGTGTAGCGCCCTCCTTTGGCTGCGCCTAGAGCACGGCCAAAGCGTGCCCGCGCGAGAAAGAAAATAAAGAAGGCGCGGGGCTGTGGCACGTGATGCCATTGCTGGTTGTTCCATTCTTGCCTAGATCAGAGTCAGCTGCTCGTTCCTTCGCTCCGAAGGCATAAGCCTACAAGTGCATCCAATTCCAATTAAGCCTACCTGGATTACATTGCGCTAGGTGGTACATTTTCGAGGCCACCTGCTCCCTGGTTCACATAACCCTTAATTGTAGCCCAGGCGCACCTTGATAGCACTATAATTAAGGAAGTTAGCGCTCGCGATGCACTGCGCATGCGACGCCATTTACCACATAAACTGTTACCATAAGCGGGTATTGATGTAGGAAAAGATAATAAACCAGGCACGTATTCAAGAGGGGGCCCGAGACCAACCAGAAGAATTTGCTTTGGATCCCTCCCGAAAAAAAAAAAAAAAACTCCTGGCTAGGTGCCTGTAATAAACTCGTGCCCATACGTGCTCAGGTTTCGCAGATCGCCGTGCACGAGTCATACAGCAACGTGCACAACGACATCGCGCTGCTGAAGCTGGACACACCCTTCGACGTGGCCGCTAGCGAGGGTCACATCAGCGCGGTCTGCCTGCCTCCCGCGGACTACAGGCTCAGGGGTCAGGTCGTCGTCACCGGATGGGGTGCCACCCGGTCAGGCGAGTGCTGAAAGGACTGGAAAATTTTCTTTTTTTCCTGAAATGAATTGCTCGTGTTTTCCGTTTATAATACAAGTATCTTATATGCCTTTTTGAAAGAACGTACCTGACGCGACAGCACTCTTTGCGAAGGCTTCTTCTAGTTAAAGGCCTCTCTTCATAGAGACCTGTATTGGGGAGGCTTTTCTGACGGCGAAGTTGTCGTCGTCGCCCTACTTTATCTTTAGAAAGCCAAAATACGATTGACGTAATTCCTCGATACTGGTACGTGGTCCGTCCAGTTACAAAGCTGGCGCCATGATATGGCGCCATCTGCGATGATTTGTGGAATTGTGGACCACGTGACACTAGGAGTGAGACCGCTCGGGAAAGGGGTGATGGACAGGTTTCAGTTGTCTTCAGATATCGCTCTCTCCTTCAGCCCGGGAATGGGAGAAGTGTAGGAGTTTTTGTATTTTTACGTCAGGTTGGTGGGGAGTGTGCGGCATAAGCGGAAATGAAGACCTTCACTCAACGCAAGCAGTTCTTGCAAGTAATTACACGATGTGACCGAGAAATGCATATTGTGTACATGCACGCAAATGCGGCCATCAGTGATCAGACAGCGCCATAGCGCTCCATATACGCGTTTTCTTCCAGGTGGACCTTCGTCGCCGACTTTGCGGACCGTGACCGTGCCGGTGCAAGGCCTTTTCGCGTGCACGGCGTCGGGCCTGACCAGCTACAACTCGACCACCATGTTCTGCGCGGGAATTCCTGGCAGGGACTCCTGTCAGGTGCGCCTCGTTAGCACTTTTTTTTTGTGTGTCACCTGCACTTCTCCTTCATTAATTGGAAGAAGAGAAAGGCAAAAAGGACATTAATACTGTTTTCGCTTAGAAATCTCACTCTAAGTCCACAGTTCGCCTAATAATCCTCATATTCTCAATCGCCAACAGGTGAACACGAGAGATGCTGACGTCGGTAATTGAACCATTGCTCATAGATATATCGGCCAGCTCCTCCTGTATTATCGATGTCCTGCCAGATCATCTGCTTTTCAATGGGAGCAGCGCGGTCGTCCTGTTCGCAGGTCATATGTGTTGTGGCGAGCTATGGCGGGCGACTGCATTACGTCCTGCATTGCCGCAGGGCACTTTCTATAGCCTTCGCTGCGCGCCGCAGTCCAGTGGCTGCTTGTCACATGTCATGCACTTTCCAATTGGGTGAAAGGGGGCGCCTCTTTTACCGGTTATCCACGATGTAGTGTGCTGCGGCTGAAGGCCCTAGAGTGACAAGAAGCTAGGGGGTCCAGGGGCTCTAGGCGGCCCCAGTTACGTCACTCAGGCTGCGGCGTTTCGCGGCACTTCCCACAGCCTCCGGGACGCGGTTCAGTTTGGCGTCACACTTTGTATCTTGCGTAAGCTGGGACAGGCAGAATAGTGGACGGAGAAGGCCAGGAGAGAGAGAGACAGGGATAGGCTGCAGTCGCCCTTTTCAGGTGAGATGAGAAGCGTGAATATTAAGAGGGCGCTTTTATCATTATGCGATGACAACGCATTAGCATTACGCCTTTTTGCTTTGGGTTGTTTCTCATCTACGTCTAATCTTCTCTTCGTATTTTTTTATATACTTCGCCATGCATTTATTTGCTCAGTAACGTTTTCTTGCTCAGCTTTGCTGCAGAGCACATTACTGAGCACTTTGCTGTGCTCTTCGCCGAATCATTCGTAGTTCTTCCACTTTCCGGCCCCTCTCTCTTCTCTCGTACAAGTAGAGAGGGGATTTCCCTCTTTCCACTTCTCCACCTAACAACTTTGGCGGGTGGAAAGTGTACACAGCACTACGCCGCCTACCCGCCGCGGTGGCTCAGTGGTTAGCGCGCTCGGCTACTGATCCGGAGTTCTCGGGTTCGAACCCGACCGCGGCGGCTGCGTTTTTATGGAGGAAAAACGCTAAGGCGCCCGTGTGCTGAGCGATGTCAGTGCACGTTAAAGATCCCCAGGTGGTCGAAATTATTCCGGAGCCCTCCACTACGGCACCTCATTCTTCCTTTCTTCTTTCACTCCCTCCTTTATCCCTTCCCTTACGGCGCGGTTCAGGTGTCCAAAGATATATGAGACAGATACTGCGCCATTTCCTTTCCCCAAAAACCAATTATTATTATTATTACCACGCCGCCATACGCCTGACCCCTTTACTTCAGTGTTCTAATGCTAACACAATAATACAGGAGGCCGTGTCTCGGTGCACGCATCAGGTTAGCACATCTAAATGCTTTCAACAACACTACAGTGAGTTGTATAGGTTAGCACGGAGCTCCGACTCAAGATTCGAAGTTTGGAAGTTTATTTTATTGAAATGCATTGTCTCGTCCTCCTTTTCCTCGCAGGGAGACTCGGGGGGCCCCGCTGTGCAGCGTAACAGTGGCCTGTACGCCCTGGTCGGCATCACCTCGTTTGGCCTGGGATGCGGTATCTTTCCCGGATTCTACACGAGGGTCACCGCATTTATTCCTTGGATCGCCGAGCACATGGCTGCACTGCGTGCTTAGCTCGAAGGGCCTTCTGCTATACTAACTCATGGAGTTCTGCTGGGACAACATCTAATAGCCACCTGTTTTTTTTTATGATGAGCGGCGCGTTCAGCTTAACACAACGCTCAACACTTATTGAACGCTGACAGGGTCCTGGAATTAAACTAAGAAGCCAAGGTCCTTGTAGCATTACTGTACCGTTTTCATGCCTACCATCTCGTACGTACCAACATCAGCTTTTACCTCCAACAAAATAAACTTGATTTCAAAAGCTTGCGCAGTTGTTAACTTTATTGCAGCGTATCGACGTCACTGAACATACGGAGTGACATTGCGAGGGTTTATGTGTGGTGTACAGCAAAACGTGTTGGTATATCGCATGGTTAGCAGAAGAAAAGGTTACCTCAGGTTTGCAGATTCTTGGTCGATTGGGTTATTAAAGCATTTTTACCCTTGGAAACAACATAGATGGCTCACGGAGAAGAAAGGAGAGTTAGACCCCGGGATAATTTCGACAGCTTGAAGTTATTTAACATGAATGACAACGTCGGGATGACTGTGTGATTTCAGGTTTAACCCCGTTTTCCCGCTATTCGAAAACAAACCGGGGCTCTGAAACGACGGCAGAAATAATTACTTGGAATGCCTTGTTGCTGGAAGGTAGGTGGGAGTGAAAGAAGAAAGAGAGAGGTGCATGCAGTAGTCATCATAAAACACTATTTTCGACTGTTCATATGTTAAAAAGCTGGTGCTATGTGGTATGTGGTGCTACGGTAAACAAAAACTGCAGCGAATAAATGTTTCGCGATCCCTCCACTACGGCGCCTCTTTCTTCCTTCCTTCACTCCCTACTTTATCCCTCCCCTTACGGCGTGGTTCGGGTGTCCACCGAGATATGCGAGACAGTTACTGCGCCATTTACTTTCCTCAACAACCAATTTTGAATTTTAAATTGGTCTTTGCACGCTTCAATGACAACAGCAAACGACGGTACAGTCAAAGCATCCTCCAGTCACCAGCCAATCTTATGCGTGAGCAGACAAAGGAAGAGCATTATGAAGATGAATCGATATTTACAAAACACCGTTTACGTAAGGGTGGTTTCTGATTGGCCAGTGCGTTTCACTGTCTGTAACGACTGGCCTAGCGGCTTACTACTCTTATTTAATAGGGCTCGTGCGCCAGCCATTCATGCAGTGCTGTTATGTGAAAAGTGCTATAGCTGCTGGCTCTTGGCTAAGTAAGCGAGCGGCTGTGTGGTTACAGGTGCCGGCAGCTTTGCGGGCGCCTAAATAGACGTTGCCAATGCTGGTACTTGGCATATATGATTGCTTTTCAGCGACTCAGGACCCACTATAATCCGCCTTTCACCTCTGTATAGAGCGAAATGGATGGTTTTACCCCGGTTGGTTTTGCGATCTTCCGAAAAAGACTCTTCGGCGTACAGCGAAAACCGGTGGCCATGCCATATGAAACTTTACATCAAATTGAAACGTGTCCACACAACACACTGCTGAGCCAGCGTGGTTTTAGTTGAATTCTTTACTTCCAGAGCCGAGGCGTGAAACGAAATCATATCTTGGATGTCACTGAGTGTGCATTTACGGGCGCCAGACTTCCTTACTGGCTTCCTTCTGTGTTTTTAGTAGCTTGCTTTCCGTAGCGTCTTGAGCTCCAGGATGGCCTCTTTTGCGTCACTGAAAATAAAGCACTACCACTGGATAATCTCCGCGTACGTTTGCGAGGGTGTCTTCAAAAATACTATGAAGAGACGCAGTGCACTGCGCGTCTCTGGATAAAGATTGCGTTGTTCGGAACGCGCTGAGTACGCACTGATGTCTTCTAGCACGCAATAAAGTAAGTAGGAAGTTTTTTACACGATTTTTTTACAAGTGCGACGCATTGAGTACTCCGTCACCTCGAGATTCGCCTCGAACTCTGCTCTAGACCCCGGATCACATGGTTCCTGATTAACCGACCTGGTTGATAAGGTCGCCCGGCCTGGGGCGGCCACGAGGGCCGTTGGGGCCCTGGACTAAGTGCTCCACTCCCAGACCGTAGTACCCCACAACCTAACCAATCAATATATTTTCCACCACAGCACCATTACCTCTGCGCCTCAAGTCTTTGTAGGCAATGTGCCTGGCTATATGTTCGTGATTGATCTCTAGTGGTTTGAACTGAGCCGGTTCGCGTTTTATGGTTCACAGAGGGAAGTTCTTTGGACGTTTTGCGTAAAGTTCAAGTCAAGACTATTTATGATGCCGATATCCGTTGCGCCAAGAGAAAATATTCAAGAAAGATTACAAACAAATTCAAGCAGTGGGATTGAACAAAACTGAAAGCTGTTGATGGCATAAATAAAAGAACGACGCTTGATGCCATACGTGGAAAGCGCAACAAAACCTTCGGCTGCCGTTCGCCAATCGCCCACCGCATGCTTTCGTTACTTTTTTCTTTTTATTGGGCATTCCCCGCATTTAGACGTTGTGTACTTGTCTGTCTGTTTGGTCGTTTACGGCAGGTCGGCGGCGGGCCCGTATAGCAAAGCTCAGGTACATGATATTTCCAATGATTCTGTTCGTTCCTCGGACGCCACAACCTAACCAAAATTTGAAACTGATCATCCGGAGAGATGAAATTGTTTTCAGGAAAGTGTTCTGTTCTAAACTAAGAAATTATAGAGACATCTCTCCTCGTTTCCGACATATATACTTCGCAGTAGATGTAAGACAGTTAAGAGATCTGAGAATCAGACGCACTGCAGAGGCCGCTTTTTATAGAAAAAGATAACAATAGAGCTTTACTAGAGACATGTTTCCGGCAGCGTTCTCGTGCACGGAAGTTAATAACGAAACGCCGAAGTTTGGAATTTAAAAGACATGTAAGACAATGATAGCAGCGGTATAGCGAACGCATCAACGTTTTAGGCATACTTTAACAGCTTCTCCCTTTTTTTCTTTCATTTTTTTTTCAGGAGTGGGAGAAAAGTGCTCCTAGGCGCTGCGTCGCTTGGCCCCAAGTGCGCGTCTACCAAGCACCCAGGAGTCTTTTCCAACGTCGCTGCATACCTCAATTTGATACGGAAACGCACGATCGTTTCATGAACGAGCTCTGCCGAGTTTTTGCTTTATTAACATAGTCTCGTTAATAGTCTCGTTTTTCTAGATTTCGCTGACAAAAAAAGTACTAATACTGGACGTCCCAGAAGAGAAGCATTGGAGCTACCTTGCTGAAGTGTGAAGGATACGCACGGCAATTAAGAAATTTGGATGCGAGCTCTCATTGAATGAAGCAGCACTAAGCGAAGCGCGGCATTTCGAATTTGAAAGTGTGCTTGTGTAACCTGAGACAATTGAAGAAAAAAATACAGTAAAACCAATTCCTTGCCTGGCTCGCCTCACTTCTCCTATGTTGAATATTTTTCACTGAAAGCTACGTGGATACATAAAACGCTCCAATGCTCTTATGATGAATATTTTCCACTGAAAGCTATGCGGATAGATAAAATGCTCCAATGGGGTTGCTATCGCACGCTGCTTCCGTTTTGCCGACAACACAATCACCGGCGCGTGTAGCACAGTATAGGCCGAGCGTATAGTCTATATAGTCTGCATTTCGAAGTGCGGTCATTGTGGGAATGTCCCCGCCATTCTGCAAGAAATACTGAGGACACTGGCAGCAATACTTAGAAGAAGCGTACTCACGCACTTACGCATACTGGGTTACACTGTTCCAGAAAGGCGACACTTTGAAACTGCTTCCTTTAATGGGGGGTGGGTGCTGCTGGCTTTCGGGACAAGTGTTCGCCAAGAACCAGGTAGAAGCAAAGCACTGCTTCTGAAGGGGGGTAAGGGCGAAAAACTTTTATTACTTGAGCCCAAGGGCTTCTGCTTCTGGAGAAATGAGGATTGGTGTTAATCAATCAATCAATCAATCAATCAATCAATCAATCAATCAATCAATCAATCAATTAATTAATCAACCAACCAATCAATCAATCAGAAAAAAAGTGAACAAAACAGGGTACGGTAGAGAAAAGCGTTGTAAAGCTCGTGAAGCGCGAGCTCGGCCACTAAATTTGAAACTTGTCTCGTACTCCCTTTTTTAATTTTTCCTCCCGATGATGTCTATATGACAAAGTTGGACAAAGAAAAGGGTACATCCTCCTGCTGTAGACATGATGTGGCTTTTGATAGTTACGAAACTGTTATTCAGCGTGGGAAAGTAACACGACAGGTCGAATTATTCGGCGCTCCAAAACGAAGCCTATCGACAGAAGCGTTTTCGTTGGACCAAATTGTAAGGAGGTACAATCACCACTTGACACCGTTAGGTCTTGGTTTAGCAAGCGTGAATAAGGTGGTCGCATCCATCACAGGACAGGATTAATTGGAAAGACATGGGAAAGGGCTTTGTCCCGCAGTGGGCGTAGTCACACTGGTGATAATATTTAAGGTCTGAAAGATGTCGTTGCTCTGTTTTCGTGTCTTTATAGTATTAATTGATGGAGAAGAATCAGCGTGTTTAACGAAGCATGTTTCAAAGCGTGTCGTTATGATAGTTCGAAGAATATTCTTTATTATCTTCATCACCTGGTGACAAAAATGAAGGGGTTTTATGCTCAGCGCTGCTGTTTTGCACTTCTTCCGCGCGCTCATTTTATCATTCCTAGTCGTGCTCGCATAATCAAAAAGTTACCGTTTGATGCATGAATACTTTTCTTTCATGTCTGGCTTGACAGTGTGGTTAAAAGCAGTTCATCACGAAAACCAGCAAAGCTTTTTCGGCAGGAAGGGACAAGATACATGTCACCCACAGAATGCAGTGACATCGCCACTAAATTGTCGAAGCCACCTCAATGACAAAGAAGGCGCGAAAAAAAAAGGAACAAAAGAGAAAGGTCATTCACCTTTTCGACCGAGATGAGGGTAGAGGACGCATCACTTCAAAAGTGATTTATGCTGGTTAAAATTTTCTTTTCTTTCTGGCGCCCGCATATTTCTATTTTGAGAAAAACTTCCTTTCGCAAAGAGGCGCTGACATTCTGAGATACTTGGCCATTCACAACGAGCATATTTCCTGGACTGCAAGAGGGGCGAGCGTTTAAAAGAGAAGTGAAGTTGGGCGGTTATACTACAAAGATGCCTTCCGTAGCACTGTTAACAGCCGTTCTGGTTGCCCTGCTCGCACAGGCAACACATGGTAAGAAAAACACTATTTTTTGGTATTTTTATTCATTTGTTGTGTTTAATATCGTATGTTGGGTTTTATCAACAAGTTAATTAGTAATAGAAAAACATTTTGCAATTTTGAACGATGGCGCGTTTGTATTCAACAGAGGCATCTGCAAATCCGCAAGATATAGAGCGGCGGCTGTGAAACGCCTGTGCCTCCGAACATTTGCTGCAATAAGAATGCATGACATTTATTCGTTTCTTGCTCCTTGAGAAAAAAAAAATTGCATAGAAAAATAAGCACTAAGTTCACCCGCGCAATTATGAAATTAAATAAAAAAAAAAACCTATGAAACTAGTTTTCCTCACAAGCGATCGTTCTGCCGTGCCAACGCGCAGAACCAGTTTCCTTGATATAAGAATGTATATAGTATAATTACTGAAGCGGCGTACTCATCCTGCTTCCAGTTTGTATGAGTTGAACTGAATAGTGACCGAACAGCACTCTTGCTTGGTTGATAATAAGCGTCACGAGTAGGCCCCTCGGAACGCCGTTGCCAGAAATTCTGGTCAACTGCCCGCTTCAGACGTTTGGCGGCGCTGACCAGTGACCCATGGCTCCAGTGACTCTTACCCATGGGTAACTCTGTGAGAGGCAACGTTTGATGATGAGTTACGCATGTAGCTTGCAGTTTACTGCCGTTTGGAAAGTCCAAGTTGAGAAAGGCTGCTATATACTCTTTACACAGTGTGTTGTAGAAGGCACTCACACGTTTGTATTGAGAAATGTTTGCGTGGAGTAACTTCCATTAAGAGGGTGATCAGTATCACGTCGGACGAGCAAGACCTGTAAACCTTTCCGGGAGTGGCGGACACGGCGCAGCACAGACGAGCCAGCAGGCAAGCAATGGTTATGTACTTTGCTCCCTTTCTCTCAATAAAAACTTCAAAAGAACACGTTAATCCTGTCAGGTTAACCCTAAAGTGGTCACCTTGCCGTGGATTTTTTGCAGTATACATCCGCAATGCGGCGATTCCCAGTCAATTTATTTTTAGGTCTCATCTTCACTCATTCTTCAGACAGATTATGAACTTTGTGCACAGAAAAGAAATGAAACTGATTTACTTGTTTGCGGTTAGAATGCTCAAAGTTACTTCTAGTACCTTTAGAAAAAAAAAGAAGCTTGCTTGTCCAGAACAGTAGCATATGCATACGGAAAGGTAAGAGTACCATAGAACGCAAGACGGTCCAGACGTGACTTCTCTGGCCTCGATGGTCGCGACACTTTCTAACCGTTGAACCTTTTACGCGCAGGCGCTGTTCAGTGCGGAGTGAGCCGGACTCCAGGAAGGCGCATTGTGGGTGGTCGGGAGGCTTTGCCCGGCGAGTTTCCTTGGCAGGTATCAGCCAGTTTTCATTAAGAGGGCAGCTAAACAACATAGGAACGGAAGTCGGAATTGTTTACATGGGAACTTTAACTTTTTTTTTACTTCAAGATATAATGCTGTTAACCAAGATTTAGGTTCAACAGGGATGAATAACAATGTTGGATGTTTAATTGTTTGCTTAGGTTGCTTTGCACTCAGTGTTTAGTTATGCGGAACGATAAATCAGCCAGCATACCGGATTACACCACAGACAAATAAAATAACGGAGGAAATACGCACTAAAAAATTCATATACGACCAAACCTATGCACCATTTAGGAAAACGGACAAACATTTTAATAAGAGCTCTTGCCTAAAATACCAAGAAAGTAAACCGATTACACACGCATTGCACAGCTGGCCGGAGGAATATAATTCATGTAGAGGTGTGTGAAAGCTGAGAGTCACTTTCTCAGCTTCCCGATTTTTTCACGTACGGATTCATGAACAAAACAATCGTTAAAAAAAGCGAACAAATTCAATGAAATCCGAAAGTAACGCAAACTCGGTGATCCTACTCTGCGTTTTTTTCGCATCTGATTTAGCTTTACGGACGTGTCTTTTCTCTCCCTTGCGCTCTCAGCTGTTTATGTAATTTTTAATAACGTAACAAAATGCTCCTTTCATCTTAAACTGATGCATCAGTTTGGTATAAGCTCATAATTTCGGGCCGCAGAAACCAGCAATACGGCGAACTAAGAAGAAAACCGCGATGAATGCCTTCTCGCGTCATTTCTGTCTCAGGTGGCGTTGAGGATCAGAGAATTCGTGTTCTGCGGAGGAGCCATTGTTTCGCCGACAGAAGTGGTGACCGCGGCCCACTGCGTTGAAGGGTGAGAAATACACCTGATGATCACGTCGACCATGCAAACGCAAAAAAAAAAAACATGCTCGGGAGCAGGACAGCTACTCCAAGACGAAACCCACGTAATCTAAGGCGGTGCATGGAAAATGTAACGGGCGAATGCGTTCCAGCCCCGCCGCGGTGGCTCAGTGGTTAGGGCGCTCGACTACTGATCCGGAGTTCCCGGGTTCGAACCCGACCGTGGCGGCTGCGTTTTTATGGAGGAAAAACGCTAAGGCGCCCGTGTGCTGTGCGATGTCAGTGCACGTTAAAGATCCCCAGGTGGTCGAAATTATTCCGGAGCCCTCCACTACGGACCTATTTGATCCTCTCTCCTTTCACTCCCTCCTTTATCCCTTCCCTTACGGCGCGGTTCAGGTGTCCAACGGTATATGAGACAGATACTGCGCCATTTCCTTTCCACCAAAAACCAATTATTATTATTATTATGCGTTCCAAGTTTCGTTTTCAGATGCGGTGACCAAGTGGCACTGCACCCTGGCGTTTACCGTCTGAGGTTCGGTTTGTTAACGTAACGCTTATACTTAGTTACGGACTCTTGTAACTGCACACGATCAACGAGCATTTTGGCATGTTGTATAGATGAGGCTATTTTAGGGGAGAAATTAATTAGACAAATGAAAATGACGTGAAAAGGCGTGAGAAACGATTAATAGACCGGAAGAGGCCGCTCAATCACTGTCAGAGTTCGTTCTAAAAAAAATTAACAAAGTTAAAACGCTTGAGGCTCAGACTACTTTGTCGCTGCGTTACAAATAATTTGTGGGTCGTACAGACAATGCTTTTCGTTCAGTTTTGAAGCACTCCCTGACAAAAAATAACCTCCAGAAGGGTGGTGCTAAAAGGCGTTTGACCGACAAGCGGAAACGGATGTTTTATAATTGCTTGTTGTAAGGCTCTCAGGTTACTTGAAATCAGTCAAATCGAATAAAATCGTTTTATTTCACCAGATACATGATGGTAGGAGCACCTGGGCTGAAAGCTGTTCGATACAGCTTGACGAGGCCCAGGTGACCATTACGGCGCGCGCTGTACGACGTCGGTGTGCATATAGTTAACAGAAACGCTCGCCCTTTAGGCTGCATTTATTAGGAGTGATGTTGGGAGACGAAAGGGGTGTGCTGTGTTTAAGAACCGCAAAATGTGAACTTCATACGACACCTTCCTTTTCGCGCTTTTAATTTTCAGCAGTGAACGATGCACGGTTCACCAAGGCAGGAAGCCACATGAACTGCGCTCACGAACTTCTTTACAGCGTTTTCAGTCGTATATGCACAGGTCGCTTGCAAAGTAAAGCGAGCACCACTTTTCGCAACATGAGTGAGAACAGTCGCAGCCTTAAGTAAGTGGACACTCTAAAAAAACATTTTGAGGCATCGAAATTCGTTAGCTGCTACGTTAACTGAAAAAGAGAATATATTTGAGTAATTAGCGATTGGTTGTCGCGCAATACCTCTGGCCGACATGCATCGCTTGAAAGCACGTGCAGCAACCTATATTAATAAGCTCACGGTCAGGCGTTGAACGCGTATGCTCTGTGCAAGCACCATTAATTCCCACAATTCTTCTGCTTTATTTTTTGACACACGTAGAATGAGCCCCAACCGGCTGAACGTGCTAGCAGGAACTCTGAAAAAATCTGCGCCATTGGACGACACCGCTCAGGAACGGTGGGTAAGTATTGCTTCAAAGCCGGTGAAATCTCTGCAGAGCACGAGATCAGCAAAAAAAAAAAAAAAACCTGAGATTTAGGAGTAAGGTTAGCTCCATTTAAGAGGAAAACAAAGTTTATAAAATATACTGAATATAAATAGAGCAAGGGCCTCATATGAGAGTAAATTAGAGAAAAATATTTAAAAAAGCAAATCCTCATAGACCCATTCATTCCTGCTAACGTTCACTGATGTCATCAACTAACAACATTTGCTGCTCGTTAAATATCGAGAAGGTGCAGGATATTTTTTTGTCCCGTTCTAAAAGAGTCTCTGTTTCACTAATTTTATTAAAATTAGCACCTTCACGACTCTGTGATGCACAACGAGCGCAGGTGAAGGAAATCACCGTGCACGAGAAGTTCGTGGGCAACGACAATCTGAGCAACGACATAGCCGTGCTGAAGCTCAACGATTCGTTCGACTTCGAAGGATCGGGCGGCTTTGTGGGACCCGTGTGCCTGCCGGAGGAGAATTACAGGGCCGAAGCTCTGCTCACCGTCTCCGGTTACGGCACGCTATTTGCAGGTAGTGTTCTCAACATTAATTACGCAAAAGAATACAATGGAAAGATTGGTGCTCCGTTTCCCAACGCTAGTTATACAAAAGAATATAAAGGAAAGATTCGTGCTCCGTTTCTCAACGCTAGTTATGCAAAAGAATATAAAGATTGGTGCTCTGTTTCTCAACGTTAGTTATGCAAAATACTATAAAGGAAAGTTTGGTCCTCCGGCAACGCTGTCGCAGCCTATGGGGAACCTATGTCTTGTAGAGGTATACCTTAGTAAACAGGTTGCTTCACTGCACTGTCAAACATGCCAAGACGCGAGACATTACACCGCGGGTTTAGCTCACGCGTTATATTGGGGTACACCGCGGATAGATAAATAGAGGGGGGGAGGGGGGAAAGCAGAGGGATGTTAACCAGAAAGGCTTCCTGTTGGCTACCCTGCACTGGGGAATGGAATGAGGGGATTAAAAAGGGAAGAGAGAAGGAACGGGAAACACCGCAAGTAGCGGAAAATGTGTATTGAGAGCAAAAAAATGACCAGATGTCACCCAAAACTTAAAATTAGCTATTTAAGCTTCAATAACGCGACCTGTAATTTACACGTTAAGCTGCTCACATTGCAGGCGCAATGCCAAATTCTCGCGCGCTCTATCTTGTAGCACAATGAATGAATGAATGAATGAATGAATGAATGAATGAATGAATGAATGAATGAATGAATGAATGAATGAATGAATGAATGAATGAATGAAAAAACCTTCTTGCACAACAGGTGGACCAGTGGCAGGGCAGCTGAGAGCAGTATCTGTACCTGTCATAAACGACGAGAAGTGTGGCCGCATCTACAAGGAGGCCTTCGACAGCTTCCATCAAGACAACCCGTTTGACGCTGACGCCATGTTCTGCGCCATGCAAGAAGGGGGTGGCAAAGACTCCTGTCAGGTGATGTCTTCCAGCGTAATTTTGACGGCAGTCTGGCTACTGATATTCTTAAAGTACGTTCTCGAGACTTTGCCTCGATGGTTTGCAAAAATTAGAGGAGAGAATCATTCGAGCCAGTGCGTTCTTGTGTCCGGGACAGGGCGAAGAGAATGAAGAAGTCGGCCGAAAGTTAGGACACATTATCACACCTAACAACCACAGAAACAAGGATCTGAAATTAAAGAATACGTCTGAGTGATCGTAGCAATGAAGAATACAGGGGCAAGCATGCGAAGAATGTCGTTTCATTATATCGTACCGCAAAGGTGCAGCCACACACGTGAAACATAAGCTAGTTTGTTGGAGCACCACACAAGAAAGCCGAAGTACGGCGAAAATGAAAAAAAAAAGCTTTTGCACGAAATTTTATGCTCCCACTCCCCTCGCAACGCTTCTCCAGATGACAGCATTTCATTAATTAAAGACACGTACAACGAAGGGATGAGAAAAGTTGACATCTCGGGATATGCTGGACCAACGTTCGACCGCAGATAATGTCCATGCGAAAATGTGCCAGCTGATTTTTCTTGATTTCCATAGACGTTTCTCAAGCATCCAAGGCTTTTGGTAGCGCTTCATCATAAGCATGTCCAACACGCCAAGTCGCATGTTGTCAGGAAACTATGCAGCATTAAACGATGAGGCAAATCATGACACTATATTATCATTTGCAGCTGTAAAATTTTGTTTGGAGGGCTTTCTGAAGTAGTCGTTGAGTTTTGCACGGAATATGCTCTCTACGGACGTCCCATTATTATGCAAAGCACTAACATAATGAACAAAGGTTATGAGGCGTTTGAACGATTACTCCAGAGTGAAACGGTTTCATACAAAAACTGGCACCATATCTGCGTGTACATCAATGAGAACAAGACAATGCTGGCAAAGTAAGCAAAGTAGAAGAAAAGCGAGCTGAACTCCCTTGATCGGGCCGAATGCCCACTGAACTAATTGTCACGCTGTCTTCTAGATCTGCGTTTCGAAGTGTCCGACCTTTCACTTTGCGCAGGGCGACTCCGGAGGCCCCGCCATACAGCGACGCGGAGGGCTTGCGGAGCTGGTGGGTGTGGTATCCTGGGGCGTGGGCTGCGGCCACTCACGCTTTCCCGGTGTCTACACTGAGGTGCCACGCTACGTGCCATGGATCCTCGAGCACACGTCAGCCACCAAGGGTTAAACCAATGACGAGGCCGCAGTGCACCTGCTGCTCACGAGCCAACTAAGCGATGTCACGCTTTTCCAGACGGAACCATTCCAAGCACAACAATAAACACACGTCTTGCTTGCCTGAAAAGCGTTCTTGTGGTTTGATGTCTCATGAAATTTGCTGCCGAACCGTCACTGCTGAAAAAGAAGCACGAATGTGTAGTTTCGCGGTAGCTTCACAAGACCGGACAAGGTTAGGCATGCAACGAATTGGTCATAGCTAAATGTGTTTAGGGGGTTCGCAACGTGAACTAGACTTGAAAAAAGGAAGTATGAAATAATGACGCGATGATGTGAGCATGTGCGCGCATCGTCGCATTTTAAATCCGACTACATTACAGGCCCCGTCCACGAGAAAAGCCGGCTGCCGTCTTTCCATATCACAAAAAAGCAGGTGGCCCACCTGCCACGGTGGGCACGCGGCAACCTGCCCATCGGGTTATGGGCAACCTGCCCACCGTGGCAGTTGGCACTGTGATTAATTCAAATAAATTAAATGTAGCTGCGACGTGCCCACCGTGGCACTGCACATCAGCTCATTGGTCGAGAGATATCTGTACAAGAACGAGCCTTGCTGGAGCTCAGGAAGAGCAACCTGGGTAGAACAAGCCCTGCCAGTGGCTCTGTTAATAATAATAATAATAATAATAATAATAATAATAATAATAATAATAATAATAATAATAATAATAATAATAATAATAATAATAATTGGTTTTGGGGGGAAAGGAAATGGCGCAGTATCTGTCTCATATATCTTTGGACACCTGAACCGCGCCGTAAGGGAAGGGATAAGGGAGGGAGTGAAACAAGAAAGTAAGAAAGGGGCGCCGTAGTGGAGGGCTCCGGAATAATTTCGACCACCTGGGGATCTTTAACGTGCACTGACATCGCACAGCACACGGGCGCCTTAGCGTTTTTCCTCCATAAAAACGCAGCCGCCGCGGTCGGGTTCGAACCCGGGAACTCCGGATCAGTAGTCGAGCGCCCTAACCACTGAGCCACCGCGGCGGGGCTGGCTCTGTTTGAAGCATCTACATTTCGGGGCTGTGGAGCATCGTTTAATTGCTGCACCATTGCGCCAGTAGTAGTATGAGGACTCCCTGCTACCTACGATTTTTTGAAAGCGAAAGAGTACTTGCTTGGAAGGAACCTCTGATGCTATCGCATTGTACTCTTAAGGGTAGGTGAAACATCGTCCATTTTTGATTTTTTTTGTACACGCAACCAGAGACTAGATTTACCAGAACAAGTCGTGCACCGCTCCAGCAACAAGACCGCCTAAGGGTAAATCAAACTTAACTCAAGCCACTCCCCCCCGCGCCCCGTAAAATTCTCGTCCAAGGGCATATGAAGAATAAATAACGAAAAATTGCTAATTAGCCCCCACCAAGGTTACAGTAGAACGCTAAAGATTCTTAAAAAGGTCTTAAAGACTAAAGAACTCTTAGCCTCCACCACAACAGACTTCACTAGATACGCCAAGAACACAAAAACCAAGGGCAAAAATGCATCAAATCATGTTTAGAAATATTGCTCTAATTAAACTGATTTGTGAGAAGTCGCGAATAATAGAAATATAGTGAGATCGTTAATATATCAATATTCAATAATGACATACAATAATAGCTAACAAAAGCATCTCGAAAATTGTACGAAGAAAATGTAAACGAAGAATAGATGAAATATTTTAAACACCCTTTACAGATCTTTGCGCAGGCAATGAACAGTAACATTTGTGAATACCTGGAACAGGTTCCGTATTATTGCTTTTCAATTATCATATTTGATGGTCGTCTGATACACGAAAGTAGAGGCGGCTACCTTGCATTACTATATACGCTGTAGCGGCAGGTGAGCAGATTAACTTACGTTTTTCCAGCCAATGCAACAATTCGCGAGGCTACTATGTGCCTTAAGTTTATCTTCTGCTATACTTTATAGGCTTTAAAGCAGTTTTGTTCTATATGGGACATAATCTTGAAGAAAAACTTTGCGATGCGTCACAAAGGGATGTGAACTGTTTGTTGAAAATGGGCTACAATGAAGGAACAATGAAAAATATGTACAGGAATGCAAAGGTGTGAGTGATAAGTGTAGCGCTTAAATGGCTCCATTCCGATGGTTACAATGATGTGACGATTGCTAGAAACAGAAGATTGTGTGAGATGCATGAAAAACATGAATTTCAAGCATGTTAGGTTCAGTAAAGAAACCCATATACAAGCATAAAAAAAACAACGTCGATGCAATCAGTGAAAAGGCAAATTTTACACGTGGAGAAACACCCTTCCATGAAATTTTCTGTTTAAATAGCCCCTAAAACGAGAAGTATTCAGTTTTAATCTACTAATTTTTTAAATGAAGATAGGAGGCAGGACTAATACTTATATCGATTCGGAAAGAGAAAGGGATAGATTCGATATTATGCAACTGAACAGAGGCTGCTTCAAATACTGAGGCACTTAATACAGAACACAATAGAGCACAGCAGTCAGACTGAAAACTGCAGCCTCGATTAGAAATGGAGAGCGACACTTTTGGATATAAGAAATCTGAGGATAGAATGTACCGAAGATCATGCATGGAAAAGATTTAACCTGCAGACGCAGTAGCCGTATGCTCAAGCGTAGCCTGGACCCTCGCTTCAGTGCGACATTGGGCACTCAGAAATTACCTAATGTAGCAGACCTAGTGGACAATGAAGGAAGCTTGAAACATCGCCGAAAAGATTACATACGGCCTAGGTCTTGCAATTAGGCGTAGCTCGTAGGGCGTAGGTACTACGCTGTGTGTTATGAATGCGTGGATGAAAATCCGAACCTACGTGAAAATTTTACCTTTCATTGTGTGTCTGTCCTCCTCTCTGGTTTTTGCATCTTGCTTTACATGACCAGGAGATTTTGCCTACGTTTTAGACGTAGATGTAGTCTGTAGCAGTTTTCTATACTATTTTCCTCCGTTGTTCGTACTTATTCAACGTCGCTTCAAAGCTGAGTCTTATGTTCTGATTAGTCATTATGCAACATGCTAGTGATTTGTTTCGGAATGTAAGCAAGAGCGAGATCATAAAAATTATGCAACCTTCACTAGGTGATCAGGAAGCTACAGAAAGAAGCAACCCTGGGCTCTGTTACTGAGGGGCACGCGTCGTCTTATTTACAGCGTTTGAGCAGCCGTATGGCGCTACTGCCAAGCAACAGTGCATGTGCACATGGTCATAGCAGGGCCGGAGGTGATAAGTTGTGGTTGATGTGTCCTTAAATCCTTAAAAGCTGACCTCATGGGTACACATAACATCAGATATGCACCGTTGTCTGGAAAACAATTCGGAGAGAAAACTAAAAGAAAAAAAACGCTAAAATTTTAATTTCGTACAGAGCACCTCCAAGTTTTAATATGTGAGACCAGCACTGCGCTTGTAGCAGGTGCAATTGCACACTGAAGCCAGCTTCTTAATAAAATGCATTGAGTGCGCTAAAAGAAAAAATAAGTCTGTCGCACGTCTTGTACCCACCGCAGTGATATATTTGGTAGACTAATTGCAAAACCAGATTTCTTAAGTTGAAGCTCTATTAAGCGTGCCGAGCGAGAGATTAGCCGTTGGTGCCAGTCCCTAGACGGATTGAAATATAGATTTTTTTCGATTTTATTTGGTTCATTGTTGAGTGTTGTGCACTAACATGTCTCTCAGCCAAAAAGAGTTGGACATTTTGCGAGGGCGTTCGAGTAGTGATGCACGATTTAACACCATGGAGCCCAGTCGGAATCCGGCCACATTTCGATGAAGACAAAATGCAAAACCTTTCTCGTACTTAGATTTTAGTGAATGTTCTAAGACCGACGTGGTCGAAGTTATCTCAAGCTCGATACTACGGCACCCCTCGCAGCCCATAGCTGCGGTTCCATCATTTATCACTTATCGCCATCAGTAACCATAACTCGTCAATATTGCACCTATTATGGTCCGGAAACATTAGCACCTGACAGCACCTTTCACAGGGGTAAGCCTTCGCAAGTACCTGCAGAAGACCGCGGTTGCTTGAACTCTAGAGTCGTCGGATGCCACCGCCAGCGTCGCTTTCTCTTATTATTTATTCCCCTTTGCCTTTACTGCCAACGCTGCACGCACCGACAGGCACAGCGCTCCCATTTCGAAACGTAGGAGGCTTGCGTTTAGCGAGAAAATATTGCGGAACCCACATCGCCGTTACGTGATTTCCCCAGCTGACATGTGCTTCTCGCACCTGTCGAGTGGGCGGCGGTAACTCATCTTGCTACCCGCATTACGACCGCCCATTTCGCCATCTGATGCGGATCTTCTCGCTGATGAATCGCGTTAGGGCCTGCATGGAATTTAGGAAAAGGTTAGAACAGTTCAGAAGGGTCCGTGGCAACTATTATCGGTCACTGTTTTTATTTGCTAGGCAAAGAATTTATCCCTCTCAGTTTGGTACTGTTCAAGGAGCAGACCAAGAACCAAGACGTGACGTGACGATGAACCATCGAAGCACAGTGGCTTTTCTACTCTTCTGTGTTCTTGAAAACGGCGCGGGTAAGTACACAAGTCTTTTATACCTCCGATCTCTGTTTTCACATTAAAGCGGAAACTTGGCAGCAACTTTGTATTAAGGTATACCGTTTGGCTGGCCGGAGCTTTGACAAGCAAGAACTGCCCTCGTATGGGATGGACAAGCAGAGAAAAGAGACAACACCATTTAGCATAAAATGAATAACCAATGGCAATTTTGTATAAAAGATGAAGCATGACCTCAAAGTGTAGAATTAAGTGCTTCAACACCTCTCCCCTCTATTACCGTTTGCCGATGTTCATGGCAGGAAGCTAATCTTTAAATATGCATTTTTGTTGCCCTTTCTCAACGCTGTCTTAATAATGGTAACCAGATAAGACTTGTATAGCCGATTGGTTTCCTTCTTGTTTCCCGGTATTTTGTCTCAGTTAACTCATCTGTGTTCAATCACACTCCTGTTTGATTTGATGGCAGTTTCAGCAATCGACTGTGGAATGCGAAACATGTCATCACAGAAAATTGTCGGAGGAAGACAGGCCAAGGAATGCGAATTTCCTTGGCAGGTGGGTTTCCTTTTCTCTTGCACTTCTTCACTGATCCCGCTAATTACTGAAGAGTACTGAGAGTCCAGACACCTTCGTGTTCCACTGTGTGTCGTGCTTTCAGCAACATAAAGCGCAGCGATTAGTAAAACTTGAGAAGTGACCGCGTTTTTACGTTTTGTGAGTGTATGCAAACGTACCAACAATAGGAGCTTTTTGAATGGGTTCAGGAGTGGGCGTATTGCGAAGTTGAAAGAAAAGGATAGCTGTACAATTTGTCATTCCTCATTGAATTGCGAGACGAAAACTTGATGCCAATAACAGCAATAAATTGACTCCTTGACACTCATGCGAACGACATACGCGTCTTCACAAATACGGATAAGCCCCGAGACCGTAAATAATGGGGCGTAGTCACTACTGAAGGCATCCTTTGACCATGCTGTGGAAAACACCAAACAATTCACGTTAATTGTAGGCGGGACAAAGATTATGGTTACTGAAATAATTTGCCTCGTGAATGAGCGAATTCTCCGAACTGCCAACTAAGCGGGATTATAATAAAGTCGAATTTATTCTCGCACGAAGGTATCGCTTCAAGTGCACGGCTACCATTTCTGTGGGGGATCGATCCTTTCGCCAGACACTGTATTGACGGCAGCTCACTGCTTGGGCGGAAGGTAACCCTGACCGCTTGTTTTGGCCACCTACCGGCGGCGACGGCTTTTGGTGATGGTTATATTTTCGTTGGTGGCATGAGTGGCGCTGGTTTGTGTACTCCCAAGTAGTTGTTTGGCCGGTCGAAGCAGCAAGTACTTTGAAAGAAACGCGACTTTTGGATAGTAGGAAAGACCCGCTGCGGTGGCTCAGTGGTTAGGGCGCTCGACTACTGATCCGGAGTTCCCGGGTTCGAACCCGACCGCGGCGGCTGCGTTTTTATGGAGGGAAAACGCTAAGGCGCCCGTGTGCTGCTGTGCGATGTCAGTGCAAGTTAAAGATCCCCAGGTGGTCGAAATTATTCCGGAGCCCTCCACTACGGCACCTCTTCCTTCCTTTCTTCTTTCACTCCCTCCTTTATCCCTTCCCATACGGCGCGGTTCAGGTGTCCAACGATATATGAGACAGATACTGTGCATTTCCTTTCCCAAAAACCAATTATTATTATTATTAGTAGTAGCAGCAGGAAAGCGAGGTGCAGCCACTTGGATAACCTTATATTACTCTGCACAAACAACTGTAAACCTAATCCTGCCTTGATATAAACACCACCACCACCACACTACCATCTGTACATGCAACAAATTTATCCAGGAGTTTTCGCGTGCACAAATTTTAGACATAACACAAACAAAATGTCAGACAAGGTGAGTTCAAGTTACATGTTCTTAAATAAGAATGAACGACAAAGGTAGGAAAAACCGAACTATAATATTATTCTATCAGTTACATGCTAATAGCAAGAAATGTTAGGTGCCGCTTCGGAAGATGTGCGAGAAATACCGGGCAATGTCAAGCGACATAGCGCGTTGAAAGTTGGGCATAACCTGCCATAATAAGCTGATGTCACTGCGTAAATTTGGGAAACATGTAGTGTTGTGGGCCAAATAAAGTATATTTTAAAGAAGAACCAGCGCATAGTAAAACTGTTGATGGCTTAGACGGCGTCACGTCCAACACAGCGTGTCCTTTAAGGTTACAATGAAACTTGGAATGCAGTCGCCGAGAAGCCCAACTGAATATTAAGTGCACGAAAACCCATTTGTATTATTTTATTGCATGCATGTAGCAAAACGCAAATACCCTGTGACCCGAATTCGGGCCGCACTCATGTTAGCTCTCCCCGATAGTTCTCCGCTCGTGCGACGTCTCTTCAAAGCAACAATAAAAAGACAAACACACACGCTAGCAATTTTTCGAGAGGTCAATGCACCTGGCTCTGAGTACTTTGATCTATAGAGCCATACCATAGGGGCATGCTGGTGTCACGCTTCACAGCTTGTCCCATGGGTCGACTCTAGCTCAGCACTCGATCTTCCCGCAACAGCTAAGGCAGGGCGCTGAGTGAAAACCGGGTGCACGTGGGCTTTTTCTTTGCACAAAAGGGTCACGAAAGTTCCTGCTGCCAGAACTTTAGACGTCCAATACTGCATCAGACCGGTCATAAAATTACCGAACCAAACAATCATTCTCCTTTTTTACAAAGCGATACTTGTTGAGACGTAAATTGTTGATCCCTTACAGCGACAATATGATTAGGATAATTACATCATGTTACAATCAGTACAATGCTATCTCTCGTGACACTACCCAGGAGAGACCCCACTTCGCTCACCGTCATGGCGGGAAACGTCGACCTCAGGAAGAGGAGCGCGCACTACCAGCTGCGCGGCGTGAAGTCGGCCGCTCGGCACGAGAACTTCGGCAAGCGCGGAATGCGGGACGATATCGCCCTGCTGAGGCTCGACGAACCGTTCAATCTGGACGAATCCGAAGGATGCGTTGCCGCAATTTGTTTGCCGGACGCTGGGTACCAGGTGCGAGACAACATCGTCGTGTCCGGCTGGGGCACCACACGTGAAGGTGAACTGATATTTCACGACTACATGGTAAACACATTTGTTATCCCTAAGTCACAGTTCAATCATCTCACTTTGATCATGGTTACGAATCTCGAGTGGCGAACACACAAGGCCACATTTAGCACCATGTGTAGCGAGCAGAGTACAATGCAATGACGATGTAGCTAAACTGTGCTTAAACACTGCTAACCTGTACGCTTGAATTCGAGTAGACGGCATGCAGGCCTCTCATCCAGATCAAAACTGACATCCCTTATAAATGCGTTAGCATTAGCAGGGTCAGTGCAAGCGGAAATGGCGACCACCGTCTGTCAGTAGCGAGTGGCAAGTACGTCGCCCAGCGCAGTAACTAGCAGTATACTGAGGTGGCGGTATGCCACCTCAGTATACTCTCGGTTATATCGAACCTAAGTATGCCACCTCGGATAAAACGAACTTCAGTGTGTTAACCTCGAATATACCGAATGTTTGGCTGGTAACGCATTCATACAATCCACCGAGGATCACCTAAGTTCTTTTTGTATGAAAACTGAATGTAAAAACTTTCAGGTTGTTGGTTTTCGTCCAGCAAAAGAAGTGATGGTGGTAGCTGTACGACACCCGCTCAAAATAACCTGCATCTAATGATCGCCGACGCCGCGAACGTAGCCAGGAATCTTTTTTGGTAGGGCCCAGGCTAGGTTTCGAGAGGGGCCCTAGCGCAGGGGTGGGGGAGAGGGGTTGCTGGGTGGTTCATGCCCAACAAGACAACTGCCTGGAGAAGAGAGAGAGGGGGGGGGGGAGGGAAGAAGCTGGCCCCTTCATGCTCCCCTTTGGATACGTGCCTTGCCGACACATATTCCCGAGAAAACGGTCCCTGGTTTCAAATGTTCCAGGTCTATCCTAGCTAGGAAATCAACGCTGGACTATTCTGTTATGACATCAACGACAAAGCCGCCGAAATTTACTCTAGGAAGACTATTATACGTAGCAATCGCCTTAAAGATCTCGTTTGAGAAGTTTGCGTGCCTTAGCTGCATCGGTATGGCCGCTTGCACTGTGTGAACGAGGCGCCCTAATCAATTAATGTTGCTTGCTGTTTCAGGAGGCAGCTTGTCCATGGACCTCATGGCAGTGTCTGTTCCTGTAACGAGCGACGTTTACTGTGCGCTGCAGTACGTGCAGGCCAGCACTCTGACCTCCGCTTACGACAAGCAGACCATGTTCTGTGCTGGCGCGCCAATGGGTGGAAAAGATTCTTGTCAGGTACATAGAGGGGCTCGTGTCCCCAGTCCCCATTTCGTGGCAACTGGGCGCTATCTGTAAGTGAGGAAGTGACTGTGCACACTAAAAAATGTGGATGTTTCACCTCTTTGAAGCAATAAAAATGCATCCTAGATAGATCTTACTAATAATATGACTCCATAATCAGCATTCAAGTGGAAAAAAAAGTAAATGACCTTTTTATAATAAGAAGCTTAGGGGGCAGGAGACAATTACAGAGAGCGAAGTTGGCTCGTTGTACCGTTGTAAATCTTATCGTTGTTATCTGGCGGCCTTATGTCTTCTTTGCGCGTCTGCAACGCGCTGTAACTCAAAGAAGGTGGCAAAATAAACCTTAACCTAAATAAAAGCAGCGAGAACATCAAGTTTTTATCGCTGCCAAGGATGCTTGAAAAATTTTCAGCGATTTTATCTACTTTGTGTACACCCTCAAAAGTAAGTGAACGTAAAAAGTAACATGTACCCATCAATGAATACTTCAGGAAAATATGCAAAAGCACCGTTGCAAGTGTTATTATGAGACAGCGTGAGACAATGAGACAACAATGAAGGGAAACAGGAAAAGAGAAAAACTCCCAGTAATAGCGCACAAAAATTGAAGGAACATTTTCGTTGCAGGGTGACTCTGGCGGCCCGGCGATTCAGTACAGTAATGGAACGGCTGTTCTGGTCGGCACCGTTTCCTTCGGACAGGGCTGCGCTCGGCTGACCCACGCCGGCGTTTACACAAGAGTGTCCAATTACATAGATTGGATTGAGGAAAAAGCCACGAGCTTGTGATATCGACTACCTTCCTTTCTGCAAGCAGATAGCTTGCAATAAAACATTACAAGCTGTGTTGAAGTGCTCATTGCCAGTTGTGAGCAATAACTTTGAGAAATATGGAAATTAAAAAAAATGTACCTATGTAGTTTTACAATTCCTTCTTGCGTGGGCAGCATTGTGAATGGAATTGCTTCAAAATCGTATTGTTAATCAGGAGGTGTGGTTTATGCAAATATGTTTCATTTAATAAAGAACATTTCATTCTGTACTTAAAACGCATCGCCATTTGATGAAACCATTTAATTTTTATATTCACGTCAAAATCCTTTCGCGACATTTTAGTGGTTTATGCTATATCTTCCCTGAACATGTCTCACTAGCTGTTAGATGAGCAGGGGAACGCTTATGTTACTGCACTTCGCAAAAGAAGAAAACGCTTGGCTTTGAATTCATTGGTTGCTATGTCTTCTTTCTATTCTTGAGAATGTGGCATGAAGAATGGTTAGCGCAGAACAAAATATTTTCTTTATGGTAATAAATTCTGGCGTTGTTTCGCTTACGCGCAGGTCTATTGCAACTTCAGCACCTGCAAATAAAGAACCAAGTTTGGAATATTAAAAATTGAGCAAAAATAATCTGATACGGGATTCCTTCCCTTCGCGACTTACTTTAGCCTTTATGAATATTAGTGTTCTCTACTTCAAAGGTTATCCTAAATCAAAGATTGCCCTTCGTTAGAGTTTCTACAATTTTGAAGCAAGGAGCCGTTGATGCGAAATCCTCCTGCAAGTGATGAAGCAGCATCTTTATTTATTTATTTCGCATACCCCCAATCGCCGAAGCATTGTAGAAGGGAGTGGGTTAAAAAAAGCAAAACCAGAACATAAAAGCGGCAGGCATATATTACAAAATACAAAGTAAATCATATAGCGTGACAGGTTAAAAAGCGAGAAAACGAATATAATTGCACTAGAAAAGTAGAACGATAAAGCGAAACAAGACATGAATAACAATAACAAGTAAACGTCAAAAGGAAATAAAGGCATTAATAAACACTTAGGTGACATCTCAAAAACGATTAAACAGTGCTTTCCTGAAAAAGGCGTAATCTGATCTAAATGCGATCTCTGCGGGAAGGTGGTTCCAGTCTTTAGATGTGTTTGGCAAGAATGAATAATAAAAGGTGTTAGTGCGGCAATTAGGAAGAGCAACCTTGTGACGAAGATCGGCACGTGAGGAGAGGTAGCTAGGCGACATGATGAATTCACGATGTAGAGACCGTGCCCTCCAATTTATGCTTATGGCATGTGCTAAATTCAGAAGGTGTAAACTAGCAAAACCAATTTGTACAGACCAGCATAGTGATAAACTAGGTCACTGCATTTTGTAAATCACATTAATCTCTTTATTAGAATCAGAATGAAAACGGGCTGTTATAGCGGTTACTGGTTTCAGCAAAGGATGATCTGGAATACGTTTTCAAGAAGCTGTGCGATGTGCTTGCCTTATATTGTTCAACAAATTCGAGAGTAGCAAAATACTCAGCTGTTTTCAGTGGCGTTCAACACCTGTACTATATGTGGTGATTGTTTTAACCAGGCACAAAAGTTATGCACAGCCCTGAGTTCGTATTTTAGCTTATTGTGTAATACATCGCCAACAGGTTATTTTGTTACCATTGTAACTTCATCCGACGGGCATCTCCAGAGAGGCGTGAATACACCGCAGTACCAAAAGCTTCAGTGCTCGTCGTCAGCGAATGACTAGACCGAAGGCATTCTAAGCACGAAAGACATGTCAGGATTTTTTATGGTGGTTTCTCGTTGCCCTTGTCCGATATTGCTACCAGGCGACACCACGTACCATGGCCCGAATGACCTCGTTCAGTCGGAAGGCGTCTTCGTTAACGGAAACCATAAGGAACAAAATTCATACAGAGAAAACAGGAGCACAGTGAGTAACTTTCCGGTGACACAAATAGGTTTTTCGTGTGACGTCCCGGCTAAGAGCATAAAAAGGCATTTTCGCAACTCAGGTGCAAAGCGAGGCAGTAGCTAGCCCAGTACACTGTAACTTTTCAACCACACGACGTGGCTTAGTTTACACGAGGGCCATGTATTTTTCCTTCATCACTCTTGTCTTCACAGTCTCCGTCATTGACCTTTCGACGGCCGGTGAGCTGTTACCTGTTGGATGCTCCGTAACTAGCTATTGAAACTTCGATATAGTCACTATCTGTAGCCACATAGTCGGCATGCACCACCATGTACTGTACCTTATGCGCATAGTAATTTTCATGACAAGTGAGCCGTTTTTGAGCGTTCGAGTGTTTTGTTCCTGGAACTGTGTTTTGAATATCTTTGCTGTGTCCAGTTAGCTCAATTTATTTCAGGAATTGAAGCAGTTGCTGGACTGGGCTAAATAGCGCACGGCCTAGTATAATTTTCTAAAAGCAAATCAAGTTAATGTGTCCTGAGGGTGAACATTCGAAATTGTTAGACTTTTAATGGGCCTTAGACACAACCATTGTTGCTGCCCGAGGGACGTGTGCCGGGCAGAACCCACGCTTGTCGGGCAGGAGAGAGAAACAGCTAGATCTCACTTCACTGCTTTCAGCACAAAAATGCGGCGAGAGCAAGTTCCTGATGGCAAGAATCGTCGGAGGGAGGGATGCCCTGGCAGGAGAGTTTCCATGGCAGGTGAGAAAGAGAGACAATAACTCGCAATTAAGATGTGAAAGCTCTCTCTATTTTACACACTCCTAGCGCCCGCTATGTTCCATATAGCTCAAGATGCAGGCCCAGCTGAACAACATTGTCTTTAGGCAGCAGGTAGATTAACAACACCTGCTGACGGGCTAGATGGTGCATTGCAGATTGACGGAATAATAAGCGCACAGGACAACACACACAAGAGCAGAGGAAGACACGCCAGACCGTGCCTTCCTCTGCTCTTGTGTGTGTTGTCCTGTGCGCTTATTATTCCGTCAATCTGCTGCAGGTAGACGTGAAAGTTTCAGGTATATACCTGCTACGCCGGTACTTATTTGAATGCGATGCTGACGAATGTGATACTTACGTGCTATTTGCACACCCATGCATTCGCTAGCCGTAGTAATCTGCTTTAAAATTATGCTGCACTGCAAAAAAAATAATGTGACCAAAGTATCATAGCTCCTCATACGTTAATGATGTAGCGCAGCACTTGCTGCTGTTGGAGTTTTCCGCAATTCTTGACCTGCACGGAAGCGACCTGCACGTGCTTCTCGAACTTTACAGCAGCGCTACAGTAATTCGCATGGTCTTAGTTCGTTCAAAGAGGAAAAAAGAAAGACCAATCTAACTGGAAGAAAATCAACCCACGGTTTATGAGATACAAACATTGTGGTACGAAAGTTAACGAACGCTGAGACAGCACAGCTGCAAATTAGGCGCAAGCGCAGCTTGAATGATATGGCTTTTCTATTCGATATGTAGATGTTTAGCACATTCTTCAAGTATGCTGTCGATAACGTTCACTGCTGTGCAATAGAGATAACGCTGTGGGTTTTCGGGCATGCTCTTGTTTCACGTCGTATCAAGGTGAGCCTCGTCTGGAAAGGTCAACAGTTTTGCGGTGGCACCTTGATCTCTTCGAACGAAGTGGTTACCGCGGCTCACTGCGTAACCAAGTAAGTGAAAGAACCGGAGTGTTAGTTGCCGGGTGAATCATTAAGAGTTGTAGACTTCAATCGAAGTGAGATCAATACGCGAGATAAGTGCTTAGTCCTAAGGACCCAGGTATAATCTCGAAGCTTGCGGTATATGAAAAGCCTAAACCAGTTGCACCAAAAAACTAGGGCCAAACACAATTTAACCCAAAAATATGAAAATAAAAAATAATACTGCTAGTTAAGCGAGTGACATAGCTTCGTGAAATTCTCCGGCGGTTGTCTCAATATGGATCCAGTCTTGGTTGATACTATTCGCCCCTACCACCAAGCATGGGATTCAGATAAATGAAACGAAAGTAAGAGGGTTTAAGAGCCCAAACAGGTTTGATCTGAAGCTTTGACCTATAGTCTCGCATATGCATATCAGCGAAGCGCTACATCTCCTCCCAGCAAAAAAAAAAAGAAAACAAAGAAAAACGAGTGGTGCTCGAGTCAATGCTCTGATTATTGTTATAGAGCAATAACAATAATGGTCGTAATAGCAAGGAGAAGCCAAGTCATGAGGCTAAAGCTCGCTGCGCCCCCTTGAGAAATGGGGTGACGTTATAAGACGCCCATTTCGTATTTAGGCCTCAGGGGGAGAAGCCGCAGGCCAGGGGCTGATTTATAGGTGACCCTTGCCGGGGGCGGTGTCGCTTGAATCATGTATTTTTGTTCTACTTTAGCGCCAGAAAATTGGGTACAGCGTGGTATTCCTATTGAAAATTTCTCTCTAAGAGTCTCCCATACTCGATAAATCCGCACCTGCCGCAGGAACGCGAGCGGCGCCCCATTCCCATTGCAGCTGCAGTTACTGCCATTCGAATTCTTTATCACATCGGAATTCTCTTAAGTTTTTACGAAACAATACGATTGAAGCTCTCTTCATGACCTTGCCGGTCTTCGCTCGTTCGCCACGCCGCCTTGCTGTGTTCCGCCAGCAAATCGTGTTGCAACTCGTGCCTGACAGCATCCTCTCGCATCTAAGCTCGGCGTTCGTAACACCACATCTGTCCTCCTTTTTAGCTACACTGTCAAAGACTTGGAGGTGGTCGCTGGTGCACAGCACCCAGCCACCAGCGGACTGGAAGACGAGTTTGCTCAGAAAAGGAAGGTAAGCTAATTTACCGTAAGCGTCTTAGACGGGACTCAGTTTTCAGCGTTTCAGTAATTAAAGAAAAGAAAATATAATTACGATGCCTTCGGACATGGGCCACAACAACAAACGGAATAACTCTATCAATGTACTAGAAGCTTGCGCAATTGTGACTTTCGAACTGTAACATATATTGGGCTCTAAAATTCAATTAAACTTACCGAAATGTGCCGAAAGCTTGAAGTCTGGACAAAGATGACTCATCTGTAAGCGAGAAGCACAAAAGAATGACGCCCATTTTTAAAGTTTCAAAACGAGGCAGCAGGTAACGCTCTCCTCTCTCATCCATCACCCTCTCGAAAGGTAAAACTGCTTGTGGGCACATACATCCCATTTCTAAGATAAGCTGTCCACGCTGCTTGTGGGCCGAGCACTTTATGGGCCTCTTGAAACTCCCGTGTTCGTGGCACTCGGAGGCTAGAAATTTTGAGTATTTGATGGACTGGAAAATGGAATAAGAATCTGACCTCCTCAACTTTTACGACTAATTAGAGGGCACATCGTAAGATAGTGAAAACCAGGGCCGGCAGAATTACGGGCCAATCGCGTTTTTATGTAACGGATGTAGAAGAGACGTTATTTAACAGCAGTTGCAAAGAACAGCAGCACCTAGTTATGCTAACCAAATACAATGCCAAAATGCTGAACTTGGCTAGTTGATGTATTATTCAAACCCAAACTTCGGTACAAGACGGTGCACACAAGGTTGTTTTGGCAGCTGCCTTTCTGTGCGGAAAACCGGCCATTTTTATTTCAAGAAAGCAACAGTTTTACATTTATGCACCATGTCTGAAACGGCTGCGTTCTTGTCTCCGTGATAAAAACACGACGCATCTAGAGGGAAACCAGAAGGGTTTGAGCACACTACAAACGTTTTTTTTTCTTTCCTAGGGGATGAAAGGATTCCGACACGAAAACTTTTTCGGACGATACGGCCACCAGAAGTACGACATCGGCCTCTTGAAGCTTAAGCAGCCCTTTGACTTTGAGAAGTCCAACGGGCGCATTGGAGCCATTTGCCTTCCGCCCAAAAACTACAACGTCTCCGGCCTTGTGTCCATTTCCGGTTTCGGCTATAGGAGGGAAGGTATTACTGGCAATATACATAATTCTGGCCATGGAACGGCATACTAAGTCTGAAAATTTGCGGTGTGCTGAAGGCAATTTTTTTCGTAAACATGACAGTATCGTTAAATTTGCACTTCACCCAGTGAAACATTGTCTGCTTCAACGGCTGTGTACGAATCCAAGCACCGAGAGAAATTTTATCTGTTTGTTGGCTTCTTAGAGTCGAACAATGTTAACAAAAGCTAGTAATAAGAAAGTAAATTACTAGACACAATATTTTGATAATATTTTTGAAACTTGATGAGGTTCAATCTTCCATATCAAAGAGGCGTCTTGATAATGCTATGCCAGAGCAATGTTTTAATTTTTACATATTCGAGTTTGGTGTTTGTTGAGGTCAGGTCGGTTGTTGGCAAACGGCTATCAGACTGGTTCACACCTTCTTTTCGTCACCTCTGAAGCATGACTCATGTTTTGTTCAGAGGGTAACATGCTGGCACCAGTGCTACAAGTAGCGACGATGACTGTGCTTCCAAACTCAACGTGCGACAAGGCTTACGGCCAACGATTTCATCCGGAGACAATGTTCTGCGCAGCGGACTTCGTCAAGGGCCAAGACTCATGCAAGGTAGGATTTTCTCTTGATTTAGCTTGATATCTCCACGTAGTGAAACACGCACACGCGATATAAGGATTTAACAAGAAAACGTTTCTTAAATTCACAAAGTGAGCTTATCAGAACATTGTACTGTCTTCTGCAGAGAAAGAATTCCCTATCATCTGAATCTGCAAAGCTGGTTTCTTGCGCAAAAAGATTTACCTATCCAGCCATGTTTTCTTACATTGTTTCTTTTCCTCTGGCTATTTTTTCCCCACAACGATTCTTGCATTGATATCAGTACTTCGGGATGCTACATAATTCTTGTCAATTTTAGCATATCAGTGGTGATTTACTCGTTGTTTGAATACAAGCGTTGCTTTGATTTTACATTTTACTCTTCAGTTCGATACGTCCGTTTTCAGCTTGGAAGCGTATATAATAAGAATAGTAAAGCATTTTGGTATGAGATAACATTAATTCACTTGACTGTTGGCAGTGATTTCACTTTCGCGGCAAATGTGAGTTGTTAGGAATCAATATGAGCTGTATTGAAATGTGAGCTCCTTATTGCGTCCTGTAAAGTACTCTTTACCTTTATAAAATTTCCACAGTCAAGAAAGGCTAAACAAAGTAGCAGAGGCCGATACTTATAGCGGCAGACTTTGATGCTCGCAGCTTAACATCTATTCTATCCAAGTGTGATGCAACATTGTGCATTGCCAAGCTTTGTAAATTATTCGCACCGAATTAATTAAGTGAAGCCGCAGAGACTTATTTTATAAGACTTCGTTTGCTTCAGGCTGAGTAATATTCTATATAGACTACAATCAATCAATCAATCAATCAATCAATCAATCAATCAATCAATCAATCAATCAATACTTATTAAAGTACCCATCTCAGTCTTGGTGCTGGCACACAAAGCTGTGCTATGTAATCATGTAAACCTTTCATATCTTCTTTGTTTCGACTTCGCGCACAGGGGGACTCAGGTGGCCCGGCGATTCAAATGCACCGTGGTCGCGTTGTTCTGGCGGGCATCGTGTCCTGGGGAGAAGGCTGCGGTCGCAAAGGCCGCCCTGGCGTCTACACCAGGGTCTCCGAGTACCTGGACTGGATCGACGCCCACCGGCGTTTGCATAGATGAGCCTCGACTTGTGTGAGACCCGTCGCACGAGGCTGTTTCGGACACTGATGCGATCTCGCCTGCATTATATTTCAACCGCAGTACTTTTCAACACTTCTGGTCTCATTTTCGCTCTGTGTGGCTCCGAGTAATGATGAATAAAGCTGGATTATACGCTTCAGCAAGATGCCGATAACAGAAAAAGTTCGTGGTTGTAAGCGGCTCCGACTCCTGAAGTCACGCCGACGACAGCAAGTTTTCTGGGTACCATGGCATACCGGACATGTCAAAACTAAAGATACAACCGGCCTGCTTTTGCGCACGCAACACACGATGCGTTATTTTATGCGGACACACGACCGAGGCGCGAGTCAGCGCACGTACAAGATACGTGCCAGCGTAGCAGACAACTGTGAGAGAGCCCGTCGGAGACTTTGGATCGACAGGTGCGTTTCACACCTGCGCGCGCATGACAAAGAAAAATGCTCTGAACAGCACAGCCGTCATTCAAGCAGGAATGTTCCCTTGCACTGCTGTCATCGCAAACATCACCAAACCAGACTGCGCACAGCAGTCACGTTCACGCTTCCTCTGTGTTCTGTGCACGCGTTCGCGATCATGTAGGTCTCGTGAGCCGACAGCGCGCGAGAGGCGGCTGAGAAAGTGGGCGCATCCAGGCAGACGAAGCGGAAACCGGAAAACATGCTCGCCGAGGAGAGTGAGCGAAGTGGGGAGAGTGCGCGAACGGCTGGCGCGGCAAGGGCGTCGGAAAGCGCGATTATGCACTAAGTCCGCAAAGTCGGTCAGGCCAGTCGCGCGACCGGATGCGACTTTCGATCGTTCGCCGACAGCGAAAGTGTAAATACCCGCCCAAGCAGGCGTCGGGAAACCGAAAAAATAGATGCGCGTGAAACGGAGCTGGGCACGCAGAATATGGAGCAGCCGTATAACTTACAGCGTACGCTGCTTCTGTTTCATGCTCCTGCTGTGAGAGCAGGTTGATATGATAAAGAGTAAAGCAGCTTCTATACAGATATCCACTGCTACGATAATGGAGTGATTTGGACCATTTAATTTTAAACACACGTAATTAAATCTCGACTGACTGCCCCTTTCCAATCATGAGCCTGCTGTAATGCCTCGCGGCAGCATTGAATAACAGAAGCCCCGGTACCTTGCATATCATGAGCCTCTCGAGCTAACTACATGTTGCTTCCGCGGCTTTACGTTCGTGCTCAGCTGTGCGTGAAAAGCATTAGCAGTAGCACGTGGCCATGTCCATTTTATCATCCTTGTTTCACGTAAAATATCGTCAAGTATTTCCATTTACATCGCGCGCGTCGCCATTTGTTTTATTGTGAATTCTAGCCTCTTTGCTGGCCTCCACATTTCGGCCCGTTATATGAGTTCTGGCTAGACACACAAGCTATTAATTAACATTAGCTATTTAGAACACCTGCAAAGGTATACGGGGCGTGTTTTTCTTGCCTGCGGAGCTACCAGCAGAAAGCGTAAACAAACAGTAGCTCTGGGTACAGTTGCAAAGGAAGTCCACGTCGCCGTACATTACAGATAAAAAAATTCAAAAAAAAAACTGGGAGACACTTCATAGTTACAGCCAACACATGCTGCACATAGCGCCAATTTACTTTATTTTCGTTTTTTACTTTAATCCGGTATAATATTTTCTTGTTCAGGAAAAAGAAATAGGCTACTGCTCATCATATCGGAGGAAATTCACTGTTCACTATACGTTGCTATGTCTTCAATCATAGCGAGTGTCATACAAGTCTTTTGTAGCACATTGGAGGTGGATGTAACGGCAATTGGTCTCGCGGCAAAAGCAGCGTTAAATCGATCCCTCATTTCCTTCCTGTTTTCAATTCAATAAATTTCTTCCGTGTCTATGCAATCGTACTTCTCTCTTTTCTCTTTGTTTGGCGTGTTTTGCTCCCTTTCTGCTGCACCTATTTTCATTACCTCTTACAGCTTCACGACCTATAGCACATAGCGTGGCTTTTTGGGCTTGTTGGTACATAGTCCCAATACACTGTAGCGCAGCAAAAGACGAGGACACAAGAGACGAGAGGTGTTCGTCTCTCGTCTCTTGTGTCCTCGTCTTTTGCTGCGCTACAGTGTATTGGAACTATAGCACATAATTTGTGCTTTAGCGTTGGTTACTTATATTAAATAATATGCACACTTTCAGCTGTAGAAATCGCATGTACGTAAATATTTTCACATGGTTTACACACACACAAATAGAAATGTGATATAAAGCAGATAAAAATGTCTCTCTTGTTTGCGCTTACTGCGCAGCAGTTTCGGGAAAATACAAAAATCGAAAAAGCATAAAAAGCAAAAAATAAATAAATACACACACAAAAAAAAGCCCAGCTGCTTAGTGTAATGTCTTGCTCGAAGACTGATAAGCGCGCTTTCACACGCCGGCACTTTCGCACGGAACAGAGTATCAAATACGGCGCCGGCAGTTTTCACGCTCCACTTATGGGCCACAAAGGGGACCGATGGGGCACGCGCTCGCATCCGAACGCAATTCAGGAAGTTATGCGAGGGTGCGGAGTGCGTTCGCTGCTCTCAAAAGGCAAGCAGGCGCCGTCATTGATGCCTCTTCCGTCATGTGGGCTGCGCTGCTGCTCCTCGTCGCCACCACCGCCACCGCCGGCGCGGATTCGTCGAGCAGAGATGAAGGTGAGCTGTCCCGTCATCAGTAGCCGGCTCATCATTGCCTCGAGACGACATCTTTGAGCAAAGTTAACCGCATGTCCAGCTTCCGTGGATATCAATTTTCAATAATGAAACATTGTAAGGTACTGTTATGGAAACGTTGAACGTAATGGTCCACTCTGCTGATGCGTAACAAAATCTTTCTTTCCCCATCGCTCGCATCGAGCAGTTAAGACTTCCATAGAAAACCAATACTAATAATAATAATAATTGGTTTTTGGGGAAAGGAAAGGGCTCAGTATCTGTCTCACATATCGTTGGACACCTGAACTGCGCCGTAAGAGAAGGGATAAAGGAGGGAGCGAAAGAAGGAAGGAAGGAAGAGGTGCCGTAGTGGAGGGCTCCGGAATTATTTCGATCACCTGGGGATCTTTAACGTGCACTGACATCGCACAGCATACGGGCGCCTTAGCGTTTCGCCTCCATCGAAACGTAGCCGCCGCGGTCGGGTTCGAACCCGGGAACTCCGGATCAGTAGCCGAGCGCCCTAACCACTGAGCCACCGCGGCGGGTCCATAGAAAACCAATGGGGAACGTTTTTGACAATAGCAAAAACGTCCATAGAAAAAAAATGCAAGCCTGCCCAAGAGATCTGATCTGCGGGTATATTGAATGTTATAGGGAAATCTTACAATATATGAAAAAATTGCGTTCATAAACTCTTCAGTGGTGAAAAATGCTTTTCTCCAGAAATGCGAGGCATGAGTAGCATTTAGGTCCGCCAGTGTGGGCAATGAAGTTGATAAGATTCTCTTAATAGTACGCCAGTAACTATGGGATAAATCTGTTTCAGCCACATGCGGAATTTCCAAAGACGCTCAGTCCAGGATTGTGGGCGGCTCGAAAGCCAGAGAAGGTGAAGTTCCCTGGCAGGTAAGTAAGACACCGTTGACGCCTGAGTGGAAGAGTGTGTGTGTTCCTCACTTATCGCCGAAAAAGAGGGGAGTCAAAATGTACATAATGTGCACAATATTCAAAATATCCTTTGCACTCACGTATGTTTTTTTGAAGGCCGTTACTGTCAGATGATGCCATACCACACCGAACTGCCCCAGTATAGAAGCGGTCCCTTTTAAAAGCTCCTGCTTACCAAGTAGGCTTGTTGCTTACTCAAGGTAAGGAGAAAATGGAGTCATTCCACTACCTGTGCCAATGAACTGGGCATAGCGATCCACAGCTGCCTATACAGTTGTGCCCCGTGTCGTGCCACGATCCAGGCGTAACCAACCATGGGTGCCTATACACAGCTATTTCATGAACAAAAACCTAACAGTTTGAATGTTGCCGCGTATTTTGTTGCCTCATTTCATTGCTGCATTACTCAACGCGCCCGAGTAAGCCTTAAAAAGCATTTCGTCGACGTGAAATTTTTCTCTAGTATGCACGTACTGACCACATGGTTTTCACATTACTGCTCTAAGTACGTTTGCACCTGTACGTAAATATGCTGCACCTCGCGCATCAGAAGTTCTTCATATCTCTCAACTGTGTCTTGATTTCGCGCTGTAAACTTTAGTATTCAGAGGTGTTTCGATATTTGCTACGGATACAAGAGACAATCAATAAACAATAAACAATGAATGAATGAATGAATGAATGCAAGGCAATGAGCCGCTTGCAGGATTTCAACAATGATATTTTTGTTTCGTATTTTATCCCCTATGAGAATATGGGTTTCCTTCATCTAATGGCAATGACAGCTAATAAAAATGTGGCGATAAGTAAACCCAACAAAGCTAATGCTGAACAAATTTAGCACGTAATAATAGATGTATACAGGGACATGCTAGTGCTACACTCAGTTAACACTTTACCCTAGACAAAGATATTAAATTGAATGGTACATTTTCATCTGGTATACGAATAACTTTGTTACCTAGCGTCCATTACACCGACGGCCACCTTTGCGTTAAGTACTAGTGACAAAAGAAAATGAGAACCACTGGAGTACCTAGTGCAGATGATAAACAAATCTCGCAGTTTATTGTTACCACGAAAGAGCGATAAAATTGACCCGAAAAAAACACATAAACAACTTGCCTTACCTGTGCGATCTAACCTGACCTCCGCATGACTAGCACGTACGTTTGTGGCCTCACGTCTTATTTAAACCTAATTTAAAGACACACCTTGTTGTAAATTTCACCTTCGTCTTAACTGACGCCGTCCGATTCAAGTCATGTATTTGTTCCCCTTGCAGGTATCTCTACAGAGGAATGGATACCCCTTTTGCGGTGGTTCAATAATTGAACCTACTATAGTTCTGACCGCGGCACACTGCGTTCGCCGGTGAGTGCTTCACGCGCAATTTTGCTTTCTTTGTTGTTCTTTCGGCGAGAACGTCGGAGACTACGTGTGCGCAGCAAAACACATTGCACCAAATAACAGTGGGAAGTTTGACAACTAGGCTTATCGACAAGTTCATTTTACTTTTACCGAAAAAAACAAAATGCCGTCGCTGTCTGGAAGACGAAGTAACAGCTTTATTGCTTTAGTAACAGCTTTAGTAACAGCGTTAGCTTTATTGGCCATGCGTAAAACGAGTGTTTCCGCATCCAGCGGGGCCAGTGAAGGAAACCCGGTGCGATCCTGAAAAGTAACATAACTTTTCCACCTAGCGGAGCGATCGACGCCTAACGAAATCTATCAAAGAAATTACGATGCACGTCTACCCGTTGTCGAGTTACACCCCCTCCAGATACGTCCCAGACGGAATTTGCTTCGTTTGAGGAGTCAAGGTGGGCCTAGAATTCGGCTTGCGGTGCGATAGGGTAACGCTTCAATTAGTAATTGCATGTATATATCTTTACCTACTATTTAATTGTGGTCTTATTTCTATACCACAACATATCGAGTTTTATTTGCTTACCAAATTCGGTATACAACAGTCCCCGGATGGGTGCACTTTGTTGTCGTAGTATATATAGCGGAACGAATGTATACATATATATAGTTCGCTAACGGGACAGTTTTCCTATCCATTATAGGATATTTCTTGGGGGTAAGGGAAGGGATTAGAGAGCACAATCAATTTTTATGGCCGCCATCTTGGATTCGAGAAACCGAAACTATGCCGCCATTACGTCTCCTGACGTCATACTCAAATAGTTCCACCTCTATGCACCATATTGGACCGGGACGTCATCATTGGCAGGTGGTTGTTTCTACAATGCTATTGTAGATGGCGCTACAAGTCTAAATGCAAGATGTGCTTTTTTTCTAGTTGCTTCTACAGATGGCGCTGTGATCTCAGGGTGATAGCAGACCACACGAAATCTCGAAACGTGATGAGTAAGAGCTAAAGCTCTTAAAAATGAACAGTAACTTTTGAATCATAACAAACATCTTCGTAATAGCACCCATTGGCAATGAAACGGTCGGCAGAATGTTGCCGTCCACGTCGTTTGCCTGTTTTTTATTTAGTTAAGCCTCACACGACTGCTCACAAAATAAACTATTTTCTCAGCAAAAGAACAATATTAAGTAAGCAAAGAAAAGAAAAATAAGCATGATGGCTTAATCACGTGTACGAAGAACTTCAGCGATGTTTAAACATACAATTATTTCGGCATAGGTTCCCAAATGGCTTCACCGTCGTGGCTGGCATTGTGAATCTTGGGAAAAGAACCAGCCACTACCAACGTCGAAATGTAAGTTACATTATTGAAAACACCTTCGAAGCGCAATCTCCGATGCTTTTCGGACACTTCAGAGTACTGCTTTTATAATAAAACAAAACTTCATTGGCGCGCTCTTCATCGATTCAAAAGCTAGGTGATTTACAAGATTAGCGAACGCCTTTTAATGCCCTGTCACTCCACCACTTCAGCTGGCAGACAGGCGTTTAGGCATATAAGTCATCTTCATATGAGGAAGGAGGCAAGATTTAAGGGCAAAGGTCAGACTCGGTGTATAATGACAAAGCTTAAGATAATATATGCATCTCATATTGTTACGTGAAGTCTCATATTAAGAGCATGTAGTGAGAACGGGCCACCGGTAAATGCTCAAATGTGATAATACGCTCCGAGAAACAAAGGGTAATGACTGAAACCTTGCTTGCATATCTTTCCAATTAATTTCATTCTCCTCCGTATACTCTGATGCGCCTTCTGTTCACCTTAGCACAGGGCACTCATATAACAATAACAAGCCGTATTTTCGCGACAGTTTTCTTTTCCCAATCTCTTCTGACTTCATCCGAAAAGCGAGTTTGAAGTAGACGGAAGGATTCGGCAGCTCTCCTAATCGCAGCTCTTCACATTCCCAAACAATCACTGTGGGGACCTAATCGCTGCAGGTGTCGAGCATTCGGCGGCATCCGAAGTTCGGCACTGACGGAGCCAACAACGACATTGCACTGCTGAAACTGGCGGAGCCTTTCGACTTCAAGGGCTCCGACGGCTACGTAGCCCCTGTGTGCTTGCCAGACCCGAAGCATCGCATGGAAGGCAGCATCACGGTTTCAGGCTGGGGTAAAACACGCGAAAGTAAGTATTTCTCGAAAAATCTCAGCACACTGATACTAATGCGGGCTTGTTACTGTCCACTGTGGCCATTTTATTCAGAACACTCGTTGTTTTCTACGCTGTTTGTAAACGTGCATGATGAGACTGGCTCGTTTTTTTTTCGTGTTTTTTTAGCCAGGTTTTTCAAGAATACACTCGAAACCAATGTGTATGTGCACGTGGATTTTAACGACCTGGAACGACACATGGTCTGCGAGGGTCGCCGTAGTGGAGGGCTTTGAATTGGTTAATTTGGAGCGCCTGGGCTTTTTAACGGCCGCTAAAATCATCCATTTTTGCATTTCATGTCCACAGAATTGCGCCCGCCGCGGCCGGAATCGAACCCTCGACCTTGGGATCAGCAACCGAACGCAAAAGCCACTTAGCTCCCGCGATAGGTCCAGCAAGAGTTCCTATCTGCGGCGTTATAGATAAAAACTGAAATGGCTTCATTACACTACGCTGAGGATGGCTTATAGTGTTAAAGTCCCTGGAATTCCTAAGCCATGTTTTCATTTACGCATTCGGGCACATAACTGCTCAAAATGATTGCCTGCAGTCATCAGGATAAGAAGCTTGGTGGGATGGGGTACCACCGTCGAAGTATTGTCCATGCAATTGACGGCCACTTGGAGATTGTTTAGTGTTGCAGTTGACTTAAGCTAGGCTGATGGTGGTGGTAGTGGTCAAAATAATAGACGATGTGTCTTAAGGTCAGAGTTTGTCTCAGTCTTAAGGCGAAATAGAAACTGCTGCGTCATGACAAGGGAGCAGGAAGAAAGAGTGCTAACAGGTCTCATAGTTTTCAGGACGCGGCTGTTGGCTCAACCACTAACGAAGTCATAATTAATGGTTTATGGGGGTTTAACGTCCCAAAGCGACTCAGGCTATGAGAGACGCCGTAGTGGAGGGCTCCGGAAATTTCGACCACTTGGTGTTCTTTAACGTGCACTGACATCGCACAGCACACTGGCCTCTCTAGAATTTCGCCTCCATAGAAATTCAACCGCCGCGGCCGGGATCGAACCCGCGTCTTTCGGGTCAGCAGCCGAGCGCCATAACCACTGAGCCACCGCGGCGGCCCAAAAGTCATAGGAAATATCCGCGTATCGAACGTGCAAGCATCTAAAACGGTAAAAAGAAAAACACGGCCTCCCTCCTTTTTTTCTGTCGCGTGCAGCCGGAAAGACTACGCAGGACTTGTACGTTGTGACCGTTCCGGTGGGAAGCGACCTCTTCTGCACGTACCAGTACGGCCAGCTCATCACGCTCAGCTCCCTGTACGACCGAAGAAGCATGTTTTGCGCCAGGGCACTGCTCGGAGGGCGAGGTTCCTGCAAGGTGAGCTACAACTGAAGGGCGCATACCAGGACAATAATTGCTAGAGCCGCAACGGTTTGGTTTATATGGGTTTAACGTCCCAAAGCGACTCAGGCTGTGAGGGACGCCGTAGTGAAGGGCTCCGGAAATTTCGACCACCTGGGGTTCTTTAACGTGCACTGACATCGCACAGTACACGGACCTCTACAATTTCGCCTCCATCGAAATTCGACCGCCGCGGCCGGGATCGAGCCCGCGTCTTTCGGGCCGGCAGCCGAGCGCCATAACCACTCAGCCACCGCGGCGGCTAGAGAGCCGCAACAGTATCGCCAAAACCCGGTAAGCAGAAAGAGAAAGAAAATGTCACTAAGACGTACGAGCAGAAAAGCCGTTAACAATTTAGGTGTAGCATTGCTTAGTACTGCTTGATGAATTAGCATTTTGGGGAAGCCAGTGCTGTTACTGGGAAGAACGTGTGCAAGAGCAATATGTTTTGCGTATTGTCCTGGTGGCCACCGAATACTTGACATCAGGGGAAAATGGGAGGGGGGGGGGGGGTGAGCTGTTGAGTATGCAGTGGTTGCAGAGGCCGCAAGAAAATGGATTTGGGCTTGTTGGATGTAAGAAGATTAGCGCGAGAAAGCAAGGATTTGATTTCCCTGACTTATTCCAGGGCGACTCCGGAGGTCCTGCGACACAGCTGGACAAAGGCGTGGCCGTCGTCGTGGGCATCGTGTCTTTCGGCCGCGGCTGCGCCAGAGCGCGCTATGCTGGCGTGTACACCAAGGTTTCGTACTACGTCGACTGGATACGGGACAACTCCAAGAAGTTTGGTAGATAGCGCTCGAGCAGAGTTACTTAGCACGCCGTGGGCGCACAAAAGAAGGAGAAAGTGCTACGTATATATTGTCTTTTGCTCAGCTGTTGATGACAAGGTAGAAAAAAATTAATAGAATTAGATGTGTGTGTCACTCCCTGTGCCAACAATTTAAAACCTACTTGAGATATAATATTAGTTCTCGGCTTTAAACAAAACATCGGTTGACCTTTGTAAACACAAAAATACCTGTTTGTATTTACAGATCCATGCTGCTAAATTTTGCGTCGACTGGCAACGCTATAGCCCGCATGTAAGAATTGCGCAGAGCGTTGGGTAGCTTTAAATTGCGGCCCCTTTGTGGTATAGCATCTCGGCCTATAGTGGCTAGTCACTGCCCAAGAAAACGCAATATTGAATTTATATGCTCTTATGGCTGCAGAAGATATTTAAATGTACGGTGGGATCTTACACGCTCAGCAGCAACATCCTTTCTAAATCGATAAATAATGGAAAAATATATTTTACTGCTGTTGACAACGAACTAGCATTAATCTTATCTGGTAAGAAATTTCACTTGCTGCCGGCGATAGTGTAAAATTGCAACCTGTAAATTGTTGGGTTTAACCTCCCGAAAATACACATGGGCTATGGAGAACGCTGTAGATGAAGGCCTAGAATTTATTTAGGCCACCTGGGGCTCTTTAACGTGCGCTGACATTGCACAGCAAACGGTCGTTTTTGTAGTGATAGCTACATTACGCTAGCATTTCGAGCCTTCAGCCACCCCGTGGCTGCGCCGCCACGCTGTCACGTGGTTGGTCACGTGGTGCGGAGCAGCTGCCGGCGGTGTGGCGCGCAGGGCGAAACCGAGAGGGGGGAGTGGAGAGGGGGAGAGAGTGAATCCATGTCCAGGGACGAAGATGAAGGAACGCCCAGCGAAATGGAGCGGCGAAAGACTGACCTTGCAATTCGACTGAGCGAGTTCCACTCGACCAGCTGTAGCTATCGCGTCACTCCAGGTTTAACCAGAGCTAAACCACAGCCGGTGGTTTAACCAGTGCTAAACCACAGACGACAGCTTTGTGAAGCAAAAAATATTAGCATGAGAAAAAAGAAAAAGAGGATGCAATAGGTACAGGTGAAAAAAGCAAATTATGCTACAGTTAGTCTGATTTGCCCCGTCGTATTCTGCAAGAAAAAATTACCCTCGTCCGGCTAGTCAAATACTAAATCTAAATTCTTTCCTTACTACACTGTTCTCGGCAGCGGCTTTCGGATATGTTATGGCAAGCCACAATGATTATAGCGAGCCAGAAGGAAGGAAGAACGCGAAAAGAACGAAACACACACACACACACACACACACACACACACACACACACACACACACACACACACACACACACACACACACACACACACACACACACACACACACACACACACACACACACACACACACACACACACACACACACACACACACACACACACACACACACACACACACACACACACACACACACACACACACACACACACACACCTAGCTGATATTGACTATCCATACAGCGTTATTGCAAGCTACCAATGATGACGATGACGGCGTGTTCTCATTGTTAGATAAGGTTTTACGACAGGACAACTCCGTTTGTTAGGTTTCCGAACTGCCTGGCTGTTGTAATAATACTGGTATGCATTCCGTGACCGAGAGTTAATTATGTCACTCTTTACCAACGTTCTGGCGTCGACGCGTGTCGGAATATCGGCCAGTGACAATATGCCATCCGCGGTCACGTGATTCCGCTGGACCAGAGTCATGCTGGCCGGGCCATGGGCGCTTTCAGGTACGGCAGAAGCGTTATGTTTCAGGCGAATGGGTTCCATATGCTTTTCGAAATTCTGCACACACACACCTTGTGTCCCCTTTCGTGTTCTGTCCTGTGTGCGTGTAAATATTTCTAAAAGAATTTACGTAGGGAGAAGGTGAGCCGTTAGGTGTTGTCATTTCTTAGTCGTGAGTGAAGGAGAAAGTTTCTGGAATTTTACTATAGTTGCATGAAGGCCACTTTGCGGGATTAAAGCTTTGTGAGTGTCATGGGGCATAGATCACAGCCCCTGAACAGTCCGTTCTCGGGACAAGCATATCGAAGGCCTGTCTGTGTGCAGCTACAAGTTCCGCAGGCTGCCACTGACTGTTCTATTCCACATCATCACAACGTGCTGCTTCAAAACTAAAGCTGTGGCCCTTGTCCTCTAGTTTTTAGGTTCGCACTGGTCTCTGTTAAGGTCTAACTAGCTTTATTTTGCTAAAATTAAACGCAGCTCGCGCAGACAGATGAACTGTTTCAGCACATTGATTAAGTTTCTGCAGTTTAAGCTGAAGGGACTGCTTCATGTCACAATTAAAAACACGTTGAAGAAGTACCATCCCGACTGCTTGTCGTGCGGAGTGAAAATGTGAATGTGATAGCTGCACAACTCCCAGCGAAATGGCCTTCCCTATCCCACTTCATTTCGTGCCTTCTTCCAGGTTTTCAAGCGGAAGTCTAAAGCTCACAGGTGACACATTTTAGTGACCAGCAGGTCAAACGTGGCGATGCTTTATTCCCATTGGTCAGAAGGTGATCACGTGGCCCAGAAGTGGTAATGTCGCTGATATTTTTGTTTCCACAGAGGTAATAGTTACACTGCGCCAGAAAAGCCAGAAACATCATGATATAGCTATCGTTGCAAACGGGCGAAATGCGTAGCTGGGCTCACAATGGAAAACGTGGCACCGCTTCTGGATTGGATGCAGGTATGTGACGTAAAGGCAAGATAACCAATGGTCATTAACGGACTGGATTCAAAAAGAATGCAAGCGAAGGAAAGGGCGGTGGAAAGTCAGATGGGCGGATGAGGTTAGGAAGTTTGCGGGGATAATGTGCCCTCGCCTGGCAAACGGCGGGGTTAATTCAAGAGATACAGGAGAGGCCTTTGTGCTACAGTGGGCGTAGTAAGACTGTTGCTGCTAATGGTGATGATTATATGGTTATCTAAAAAAGATGCAAGTGCGCTGCGAATTCTAATAACCTCGCTAGTAACGCAGGTGGCTGTCTCAGGAAAGCGCTGTAGGTGGCACTGGAAACACGGTATCGTATCCCTGTCAACATAATCGAGCTTTGAGTACATGCAAGCAACATGAAAAGAAGCACGTAGTGTTCACACGACACTTTTTTTTAACGCGAGAGCATTAAAGGCCCCGCTGTCCAGAAAATCCGGCGTCGACGTTGTGAGCACAAAATCACCAGCATGATTCAGTAGCACGGTGGTTTGGGCTTGTGAACATGATTTTTGTCACGTGATGGAAGTGAAGAAGGCGGGAAGTATGTGGCCGCGGCACTCAAACTATGAGGATGGGATGGCGCAGATACGATCTATTCGACTCAGCCCTGCTTTGATCACACGATGGCAGAGAGGTGGAATCACTGCTTTGTTGGTGACGTCACAAAACAAACAAAAGCGGCGTAGAGTACGGAGAGCCTTTCTAATAAAGCCATTATTGTCAAAACAACGTGCTCTTTTTGCCACGCAGCATTCTTGTCTCAGGGCTACATCCGTCTTCGAACACCTCACATGCTTGTATGTCGGCCTGCTTAGGTAAAATAATGTTCTTCAAATTAAAAGCTTCAAAGTTTGGAATAAAAGTGATTTGTGTGCCATGATGCATGGCCTGGTTTCTGTCTCCTACTTGCTATTGACTCTTGACAAGTAGCGGACGCTTATGCTTCAGCAATATGCGGAAGCAATGCTCAAGGTGAGCAATATGCTCATCTGTATTTCCTCTCTTCTTCACTTCGGTGAAGCTGGAAATAAATTAAGAAGAGAGTTGTGCAAGGCGCTCATCCACTAAGCATAGAAATAAATTATCTTGCGACTACACAGCTTCTAGAAGAAAATGAAGCTGTGAAAAGGCCTTTATAACGGTAAGTTTAACAACGCCCAACATATCAGCTAAATTACAGAGGAGAGATTGGGGCAAAACGTGAAATTTTGTTACTTACCGCTTCCCAGAATTTAAATGTGCAAACATATTTAATATTACTAGCACCAAAAAAAAATTACCATGTCAGCCTCGGTGAAGGAACAAGCCGTCGACAAAGCGCGAAATTATATGCACGTCCCAGTATTTAAAACTGTGCACCTGTACCGACGTAGAGTCCTTGATTATCGTATTTTATTTTACAACCAGTTAGTGGTCTTATCTTATGCTCACTCTGGGAATGTTTGCACCTCATCATCTTGCGAAAGAATTATTTTAGTAGCAAGATATAGGGGGGGGGGGGGGGGGGGGGGCAAAACTCGGCACTGTGACGCTCTGCAGGGCCTAAAGTAAAAATAACGACGTTACTGCTTACAACAAAACTCTGTCGTTGCTTTAGCGCTCATCGGATGGTACGAATGTTGAAAATGAAAGCATTGATAGCCTAGCGGCACGAAGAATAGAGGAAGAAAGCTCTAAAGCAGCGTTGATGTCACCAAACCTATTGGTCTCTTGAAAGACGCCCGGTGCAGAGCAGTAAAGGGAGGGAGGCAACATGAGGGGGAAAAAAGACACAAGCCTTTATTTAGAATCTAAGCCCTGCTCTCTTAATGGCAAGCAAAAACAGCCACTACACAGCACATTCACAAAAGAAAAAGTTCTAGAACTGTTTAGTCTGGCATAAAACCACATCCACACTTCTCGTGTTCACGAAGTGCGAATCGAACCAATCAGTTGTCCATCCAACAGGGAGCAGGCGAAACAGCAGTGACTCTAACCCAGAAAAAGGTTGCGAAGATGGTAGGACATTGACAAAGAAATGCGTGACCAGGCTGCACGCAAAGCATGACTTCAGAAGTCAGGAACGGGTCATAGAGCAAAACAGTTGTGGGTTCGGTCTAGATCCAGTGTTTTTCATGTGGATAGGCTAACGAAGATTGTGTTGGGGGCCTTGGAGCCAACCTCGAGTGCACTGACTGCAAAACTGGGTAGTTTTTTTTAACTTTGGAAGGTTTTTTTCTTTTGCCCATGAAACAAATTTTGCACTGCGAGGGCGGTGCAAAGTACGAAATTTTAACGCATTAATTACTACAAAATTTTACGGTGTTCCGATTCTGATGGCCTTTTCAGAAACATATAGTGAGCGTGATGCCTGGAAAGTAGCAAATAATTTGGCAGTATTTGGGTGTCGATATCTGTTAATAATAAAATAAGGTGATGATTTGCAGATTTGCATCGCATTTTGCTCTATGTAAAATAGGTGCTCGTTGAAAAGAAAATCTCGCTAGTCTAAAAACATCAAAATTGGTCGTAGCAATGCTTAATCGGGAGATGTGTGCAAAAATGAGAAAGTGTGCGATACATGGGAGGTACGTTGAAAAGACGAAAGGCTGTAATTATTGAACGCCTGAATAAGATGTCGCACTAGGAGTGCGCGACTATCAACATTTTCAGAAGCTATCACAAAATTGATAAAAGAAACTCTTCATTGAAACTAAACAACACGAATGACGAGTTATATTTGCAGCCAGGTCTGTTCGAGTCAATGTGCACGCATTATTTTGCGTGCACAAGGTCAGTAATCAGGGTGCGCTTTCAAAGTAAAAAAATTAAGTTCCAGGAAGGAATGTTGTACTGGATGCCTTAAAAATGACACTGACATTACATAATTTTAGTGGAGATCTTATAAATGGTGGTCTCCAGGTAGAGGTAATACGTAGAAGAACCTCGTCTGCAAGACATTTTTGACTTCGGCCACGCATTTGTGGAAAGGCATCTATGACTTCAGACTTCGGAACAGAAGGAGCGCTCACGCATTCCTTCTGTTTTTATTTGTGACTGTGAAATTATATATCTGGATAACAATAAGTAACATATTTTAGAATTGTGTGTAAGGTAAATGGGGCAGTCCAGACTTCCAACGCTAGCTTGGTCCACCTGATCGAAGGTACCGAAGTAGAAAATGTAAACACTCAGGCAGGTACCTGAAATAGAACTGCTTGAAATTAAAGATAAAGATGAAAAAAGTGAAGATTTTTCTTTCTCGGTTTTACACTTTTCACGGCTGCTACCCTCGATTTTCAGCAACTAGGAAACTCTCGATGGAGTGGAATTCGTTACGCGTAGCTTTGAATCGTTAACAACCCGACGGTGCATTCTTCTTGAGGATGTCTGCAGGAACTGCGTGTTTTAAAAAGTTGAGGGCAGCCCTTAACCGCAAATTGAATGCGGACGGCAAGGTGCCGGTCTGAAGTGGTCAAGCTCTCACGTTCGTTCTTGGCCATGCTCTGATATTTTCGGCCAAAATCTCTTCCCATCATTTTTGATTTTATAACGATAGACAAAAAAATTAGTCCTTGCACTAGTGTGTTTTCCAGTGATTAAACTGCTCCGACATACAAAACTTTCGGTGATTCTTAAGGAAGTCCCGTTATACTCTCGCGCTGATTCTGAGTGAGCGTAGGAAATTTTTATAGAAATATGACCGTCTTTTACGTCTAGTATAGTACCAATAATGTCACTCATTGAAAAAATTCCCGCCGAAATCTCTGCGCGGATTTTCATAATATTACACCGCTCCAATCATGCACGGTTGACGAAGTGAAGTAATTGGGGTAGCTAATCAGCCTACGATGGTTTTGTAAGCGTCAGCCCATCGTGGCTAAAATTTAATTCTGTGCGCATGTAAGCTGTACCCTGTGCTTTTTTCTTGGTGTATGCATTGCGTGCTTAATTAGAAATAAATGTCTTAGGAAGTTCAGCGCTGCATGATGTCCTCCCATTGTTCTATAGTCTCGCGTTCCTATACAGTTCAGATATCTGTACCTGCAAGCATGACGAGAAAAACTCCAAATCTCGTTTATCCAATGCACCATCTGGTGTCCTTTAACGTACGACCCTTAATAATCGAACGAAGGCCCGTTTACGATTATTTATTAAATCTATAAGTATCTATTAAGTTTAGTTTTTTCCTTAAGATTTATTGCTTACCATTGCGGCCTCAGCTTTTCTACGTAACATAAGGCAGCATTTACTATCGGCAAGGTCTCGAGAATTCTTGCCATGAAGTAGCGTTTAAGTACGGTTTAGTGCACCTTAAAGAGAAGTGCACCATACGCGGTGTACTAGATGACGCTAAACCGCCTTTTATATATTGCGTGCTTTTTTTGTTTTTCGGGAGAAAGCATTCACGATGCCATCATTTATGTACTTTGACAGGTTGCATCTTTATGTTATGATTTACGATGCTCGGATATAATAAACTTTCGTGTGTTACCTCGGATATAACAAATCTAAGCACGCAACACCGGATATAACGAACTAGCGGATATAGTGAACAGATAAAATAGCACTCACGAACCTCAAAACCGTGCCTGTCTTCGCACCATCTTTCATCGGCCGAGCGGTGAAGAAACAAAAAAATACATGAACTATATCGCTGCCATAGGAACCGGATGCTATGGCACGGCGCTTTGCTTTGGTTTTTGTTTTTGCCGTTAGGTGAATCGCGTAGCGTTCAGTGCAACCATGCCCCACACGTTCGGTAAGCGTTTTTATTTTCTCTTCTTTTCTAACGTGGGCACTAGACTGGGCGCGCTGCGACGGACGGACGAGCCAACTGCACAGTGAACATAAGAACGAGGAAACGCCAGGTGAGAATTTCTGCTTTGTCATCAAGGTACCAGCTCTTGCCCGCGTAACAGGTTCAAATAACGCGCGAAAATGGGCTGCTTAGAGAAGAGTCATCTTGTGGCGCCTAGAGAAACCAGGGGGCCTTATCTGATAACGGCGCGGGCCACTATGTCCCCACCTGCATATCTTACACCGTGCTCAAAATGCAATCTGTACACTGTAATCTATACACTGCGTTGTGCCTTGGACCGCCTCGATCCTCGCCCATTAACAGAGCAAAAGATCCTCGGTCCGTGGCCACAGCAGTCGACTGCCCTCAAGGCATACAAGGCAATCTCTGCCTACTTGAGAGCGACTGGATTGAGTGACAAATTGTGACAGCGTTGTGCATGTGTGTGTTATGCCTTTTTTCCCTTCTCTCTTCCTCCTTTTAGCCCCCTAATCCCTCTTCCCCAGTGCAGGGTAGCCAACCGGAACACCTTTCTGGTTAACATCCCTGCCTTTCCCTCCTCATCTTTGTCTATCTATCTATCTACCAGGACCTATGGCCAGCATTTGTGTTCTTTTTTTACTTTGTAAATGGATATAATGTCGCCTGAGAGTGGTGCCACGAGGCAGCTTAAGTTACTGCTAATTGTGGGTGCTCATACTCAAGTGACACACGCAACACTGTGAAGGAGTTATAGCAGATAACAAGAGTGGTTCTGTTGTACGAAGATTTGTTTAGTTCTCAATGCGAACATACAACACTTAAATAAATGCGGCAGCATTTGCGGAGTATTCAGCTTAAGTCCAACCAGTGTTTAATGCGACCAGCCCCATTTAACTGTGCTTCTAAGAAAGTGGCTCTTTATTTAAAGTTCGTACAATACGCCATTGGTGACGCCTCGATATCTCAAGAGCTGCTACAAAACCAAATGAATACCCACTGTAATAACGCCACAGCGATGAGGTAAAGTGTCACTGAACTTATCCTTGCAACTCTCTTCCCCATTTTCTTTGAGGTAGTAATTCCAGTAGATTGAAATTGCTTTATGCACGCCACAAGCAAGTCAAAAGACAACCAAGAACTATATAATGCCGCAGTTAATGCTAAAAAATGAAACTAAGCACTGAAAAGGGTTGCGGAACGTGCCGCTGCGTAATCTGTGTCAGCTCAGTAGTCGCCTCTAAAAAATCAGCTCAGTCAACGTGATCACGGTGCCAAGATATGATTCACATGTACGCAGTGCCGCTCATTGTTGAGCATGAAAAATTAGATAAAATCTGTCCTGATTGAAGATGATATCATAAATGCTATTTCTAGGTTTCTTCAGCGAAACAAGCTTAATTTTTTTTAGCCCTATCAGAATAATGCATAACTGACCCACAGTTATGTTTGTCAGATCTATAAGTTCGAGTTCGTTTACCAGATGAAGTACCGGAGATAAGTTTCGGTCCGAAAACACATTTTTATACGATAACTGTCCCAAGCAACGCTTGCATCGACGCTATCGACTCACTACAGCTCCACAGACCTATTCCTCTCAACCACCAGACACGACATGCCGAAAGGATAATGAATATTCTTGGCCGCAAAAGCTGCATCGACCCATGTATGGAGCACGCTACCGACGTTGCTGTTACGAACAAGACAAGCTAACAGACACATTGACACCCGTCGCAGGTTTCCGCGGCGGCAAACAGCAAGAGAACGAGGCGTGCAATGGCCGGGGTCTTCCTGTGGCAGAAATAGGCCCAAGGTTGCGAAGACTGCGCGGGGTATTAAGTAACGGCGTGTTCCCGATGCGTAAGCGCGTATACGGGTGCGCTGTGCATGCTCCCGCTGACTTGTTTTTCTTGCTCGGAATGTGCGACATGAACAGTGGCCCAGGATCGCTTATTCATGTGACCCTGTTCAGAGCGACAGTCACCTATTTAAGGGATTGGCCGGATGACTTTCGCTCTCGACACGCTGGTGCCGCCCACCAGAAAAGAACCACCGGCTCAAGTGACATGGCGGCTCTCTGCGGACAGGTGCTCACGATGTCCACGTTTCTGGTTTTATTATCCTTGGCAGGTAAGCGAGAACGTTCTCTTAGCAAAAAAACTGTTGGGCGAGTTCGTGTCACATTTTTACAGAAAATTCCAGTGCAAGTGATGACTCGTTCCCTACAATCCAGCTCGATGATATCTCCAGCTTAGAGGCCTTGATTTTAATTCCTACTGAGATCGGTTACCTCGTTATCTACACTGTTGGGGTTCACGTATAGGAATGTCTCAGGCTTTAAATGGGTTAGTTCTTGTAAATATAAGATGGGACAACTCACGTAACATGGAATAGTAATGTTTAGTTACCCACACTATAACCCTGATAGCTAAGAAAAAAAGTAATCGTTCGCTTACAAGCAACCGACCTTACCACTTTCTTGTGGCAGAAATTATCTCCTAGATGTCAGCAAAGCCGCGGATAAAAATACTGCGACGAATTCTTTAGAGGTACGTTTTTTCTTTTGTCGGGAGAGCATGTAGTGCCGACCAATCTTGTTAAAATAAAAGACGTTTCGGCTCGGCTACGTGGGCATTGTTCACAGTGAGGAGTTGAAAGTGAGGGTTGATTATATAGGCTTCGTGATGTGACGTAAGCAGCAGGTGCATTTTGGGGGGCAGATTGCTGTCGTTGCGTTTGAGCGTGTGTGCTGTCGTCTGCATATAAAGGGACTCCAAGTAAAACCTCGTCGTCTTCGGGCTAACCCACTTCGTTTATGCAGACTGTCGAAATTCGCTAGCTCACCTACCGCCAAAACAACCGCAGCGACAGGAAAAAAGGAAAAGGATTCCGCTACAATACGTCCCCGGCGTACGCGAAGCTTGCTTCACATGTTTCGGCTGTACGAAGTGGACGTCGCGCATGTCCTTACGGGCAAGCTTAGACATGCAATGCCGACGGTAAAAGACAGCTAGCGAAGGAGTAGTTCCCGGGCGTCATCTACAGGATTCTTCGCGCTGGTTGTGAACATGTGCACATCGGTGAAACGGGCGATTTCAAGAGAAAATTGCAGCCGCAAAACAACGATGCCGACAAGAAGCACGTGGCAACAAACGCGCCGGCTGAATGTGCTGCCTCCTCGGGTCACGGCATCGACTGGGATGGCGCGAATATAATCGGAAAGGAAAAGAACACGACGACAAGGCTTACTTGGAATCCCTTCATATTCAGAAGACGACACACACGCTCAATCGCCACGCAGGCCGCTTACTTACGATATACACCCGCTGCTTACGTCACATCATGAAGCCTATATAGTAAATTATCCTCACTTCCCTCCCTTCAATATGAACAAGCCCCGTAGCGGGGTTGAAGCATTTTTTATTTTAACAAGATTAGTCGGTGCCAGATACTTTTTCCGCCATGAACATTCCCGATGAGACGGGTTTCCATCAAGCCCTGGATTTAATAGGGTGGTTTTTAGGGTGCTTGTGTATCTGTGACTAGTGGGCCTTGCAGAAAACGTTAATTAGATGGCTCCCATAAACTCTGATTGCCTTTTGGTTCCCTTGTTTAGAATTACATATTTTTTGTACTCCGGTTATTTGCACAGAAGATTAATTTGTTGTTGAAAAATGATCTGTCTTATCGACCTCAATTAATTAATTAATTAATTAGATGCGATGGGGCTACATTTTGGAGACATAATTACACTTACAACACTTGGATGAAGTGAGAATAACAACTGACAAAATTATTTCAGACATTTAGTCAGTTTGTAACGAGTGACTCAAGTGCATATCATTGTCCTTTCCTGAGGTGGCGAAGAATGCGGTGCGAGTCATGCTAACATCAACTTACTACAAGTGGCGTCGGAAAGAATTGTGGGAGGACGTGAGGCCCTCTACAAGGAGTTCCCGTGGCAGGTAGGGCTCCAAGTGCATACCATAAGAGTGCAAAATTAGAAAAGTCATTTCAGTTTTCAAATCCGGTGACCGAACTAATGTCGCTGACTCTCGCACAGTACAGCTGACACGTACATCATGCAAGGTTCTCGAAGACATCATTGCACTACATTTAGGAGGCAAAGGTTTCTTCTCAAAACAACACGGGTTTAGGAAGGGACAACCATCTGAGACACAACTGCTCGAGTTCACGAACGAAGTGGTTCACGGAGTAGACGAGAGTCTTCAAGTCGGCTTCACACTTTTGACTTTGCTGACGCCTTTGAATGCGTTCTATATTGTCGTCTAATGGTAAACCAATCTTCATTACACCTTGATCCGCTAACAAATGCTTAGACGAGAAAGATTTTATCATTTCGCAAACAATTCACTTCTGTTGACAATTATTAACCCTTCTTAAATGACGTACCATGTGGCGCGCACCAAACCTTAGTGTAATAGGCCCATTATTGTTTCTATTCTAGATCAGTGATCTACCATTAAACATTACCTCGACCATGAGACTTTTCGCCGACGGCTGCATTAGTTATCGCAAATTACGCTCAGTTAACGACCACATCGTTCTTCTGGGAGATCTCGACCGCATTATAGTAATTGGTGTTCATCATGGCAGATGTCACACCACTCTTCAGGAAGATCTCGACTGCATTAGTAACTAATGTTCATGATGTTAAATGTCCCTTAACACTAATAAATTCCTGTTCATGAAATTTAGGCGCAACTGATTCAATTCCCTATCTACTTAATCGCTTAATAACAATATAGTCACCCTCGCGTCATCGTATAAGTACCTCGGCATTCATTTTTTACCTAATCTCTCGTGGCCAACCCACATAGAAAAGTTACTGCCAAAGCTAACCCTACATTAGGCTATCTGAAACATAACCTCAGAGGAGCGCCCACTTCCACTCGCCAACCTCTCGTTTCAAACATTTTTTCGCCCCTAACTTGAATACGCATCTTGCATTCGGTCCTCTGATCAAGGCTACCTAATTCATTCCCTAGAGCACACAGAAAATCGTACCGCTCGTTTCATTGCTCGAAACTACATGCGACATTCCATCATAAGTAGCATTAAGACATCGCCCTCCCTCCCATCCTTACAATCTCGCAGAACAATAGCGCTTATTTGCCGCTTCTATAAAATTGTTTATAGACATAATTCCTTCAACCAACCTCTTACGCAACCAAGTTACACATCACACCTACTGTATAATCACCTCAGTTTCAAACGACACTACGGATGATACACCGCTTTGAACTCATCAGTCCAGTCGCGTGCAATAATTTATTGGAATGGTCTTGCACACAACATTGTTCTCTGATCCTGTCATCTCCGAAGAAAAAATCTGCAGCTTTTTGTTCTGAAGACTTTTCTCTTCGTTCAATTCCTCAGTAGTTCGATTTATTTATTATTGTGCAAAGATGTTTGACTTGCTTCCATTCACACCCCAGTTTCTAGTGTAACCCGACTCACACAACAGTCCAGTTGGAGCCTGTGAGGTATCTGAATAAATAAATAAATAAATATGGGACAGGTAAGATACATAACCACGATAATATCAATACAACGGCGCCTGTCGCATTCGTTGAAAGATGCAACACAGGCGCCAGATCAGCGTACTTAAAGGTTTGGCTAACTCGGGACCACTGCCCGAGTTCGTTTGATAAGTCTGGAGATTTAAAGCATAAGGCCAACTGCTCATGCATCCAAGTGACTGACCGAGAAATGATGACTGGAGTGTTAAAAAGTAGAACGGTAAGACATTGGCAGCCATCAAGCTTAGAGCCACACACGAGTAAAATAAAATCTGACAGCACAACATGGGACAAAGCGCAACATTTTGTTCCTCAGAACCCCCTAACTTTTAAATAAACGACCGTATTAGCTTGATATTCACGGTTTATGACCCGCCACATGTCCAATGTAATGTAGTTTATGATTGACCAGATTGGTCCCTTCTAAGCACAGAAAAAAAAAATTGCGAATTGAGCCCTGGTGAATGAAAGAGCGGTCGAAAAGGCGGGAAGCCGAAAACAATGCTCTGAAGCAGAGTGCCGAAAGCAATGCTCACTATTGCGCTAGAAAAAAATAAGCGTTTCTCATGTAGCATGGCCTAATAGAAATAAGCTGAAGAAAAAAGTGTCTTCTATTGCTACCTTCTGGCGCTTAATTTTTTATTTCAGTCTAAAGATTAAACTATCCACTTCATATCTGAACTAGTTTTATCAACTGCATATCTCAATTTTGTTCCGATTTTTCAAGATCTTCCTTAACAGCAACATTCCCATGGACCCTGCAACTTTTACAATTAGACTTAATGGTATAAATGATTTCGTTAGTAAGGATGCCATCACTTTTTCGTGCACGAATACTTGAATATATTCATATTTTTGATAAGAATTTTCAATTACATTGTTTATTCGTGTTATGCGCATGACACTGCACCTATTTAAATCTGTGATGGCGCAGGTTTCTCTTCGGCTGGGCAGGCGTCACTTGTGTGGCGGAGCCCTGATATCCCCTCGCTGGGTGCTCACCGCTGCGCACTGCCTTAAGAAGTAAGTTTCATTCCATCATCATAACACGTTAAGTTTACAGTGCGACAGCTTTCTCAGCTATGTTAAGCTAAACTCACCTAAGCTGAGCTATAGCCTCGTAGATTTTTCGCAGCGGTGGTTATAGCTGTTCGGCGTTCGTATTATAGAAGCAGTCACCAAAACCAAGGAAAGCATAGGCAATTTTGTTTTAATTTGTGGTGCTGATAAATGGGAAATTAGTAGTGTAATGATTTCATGCCTGAAAGATAATTGAATAGAAAGTAGAAGAAAAATTCTCCGACACTTAAGCTCCGTTTTTAATGGCATGACTCGATGTCTTTAATGGGTCCCTTCAGCGGCCTGTGGTCCTCTTGGAAATCATTTCGCAGACATGGACACTCTTTTATATTCTGTTTACTTTCATTTTATTTTAGCTTCATTTCTTATTTACCACCAGACAAGCAAGGCCTCCCCTTAATCAAGCCGAACGAACGTTACTGAGTGGTCGATGGGCAGCGGTTCGAGATCTGGCTCGACCATTTATCTTTTCAGGGCATTGCGTTTCTTTCGTCAGAGCCACTACGTAGCGGCGGTGGAATGACGTCACGACCCTGTAGACCAATGAGGAATTGTGCAGTGATGTCATCACTGTTTTACTATGTGGTTGTTGCGGGGCGTTCGAATTACCCGCGGGAGGTCATGTGGTTCTGACGTCAGGACTTCCTTTACAATCCCGATTTTCTTGACATGCAAGCTACAGTGGTTTACTGGCTGAACGGGACCCTAAGCGCTTTCGCGTTAAAACAACCAGATACTGTCAGTGGGATCCGAGCCCACGACCTCTGTATATGTCGCGTACGGTGATCTACCAACTGGAATATGGTTGTGGCTGCCCAATCTTCCAGTTTTGAAGGTATTATGCTGCGTGTAACCAAATCTCGAGCGCGTTCACCAGCGCCACCCTCGTCCATAGCGGCCGAAGCAGAACGTCCTGTCACGAATTGTCACGCGGAACGCGATCGTACCGTGAGGGTGGCAGCTGTGTGAGAACATTCTTGACATCAAGACTGCCAGAAACCAGGTCCTCGTTAAGCTATTGAACAGGCAGGAGCTAGGGAAATGAGGGGCTGGCTATGGCATACAAATGAAGAAAGTCAACTATCGTCGAAACCAAGGAAAGCAAGGGAATCTTTTATTTTCAATGCTGATCAAAAGGAAATTTGTAGCGCACTGATTTTACGCCCGGAAGATAATTGACTAGAAAGCAACAGAAAAAAAGAGCCACATTCCGCCAGTGCCCAGAGTGCCGAGAGGTTAGGCACCTGCTTGTGCTGATGTCTTATCCCTTTATGCAGTCGAGATGCCAGCGGCTTCAGCGTTGACGCCGGCGTTCACAAGCTCAGCCTTGACAATGCTCAAAAGCAAGTGAGACAGGTAGGCAACGGCTTGACATTCTCTGTACTCGCTCCTGACGGGGCACCACGGGAGGGAACACGCAATAATCGGCCCTTCACCGCTGCAGCCTGGAAAGCCAGTTCTGAGGGTGACGTCACAGATCCGTTCGTGACGGCACTGGCTTGTTTACGCGGGCGACAGTTTAAGACCTGTCGTTCTTGGCGACTCGTTTCAGGGTATCGAGAAATTCGACCACAAGGGCTTCCGCTTTCGGACGTTCCGGAACGACATCGGCCTCCTGAAGGTCGACAAACCCTTTGACTTTGCCGGCTCTGAAGGATACATTGGCGCGGCCTGCCTTCCTCCCAAGGACTTCAAGATCAAGGACGACATTGTCATTGCTGGCTGGGGAACTACTAGAGAAAGTAAGGCTATGTGAACAAAGTGAAAAAAAAAGTAGGGGTGACTTTCTTAAAACCATAACGGAGGGACGTCGAAACGACTGCAGGCTTGTATCAGTCAAGCTGCATTCTGGTATGCACGAACAGAGTAAGAGTGAAGACTGCCTGGAATGACCACAGTCATAAAATGACAGTAAAACCCACATAGAAGCGCACTGCAGGCGGCGCTGAATTATCTGAGACCGTTGTTTCGGTCTGCTAATGCCTACTGTAGCCACTCTTAGCTTCAATGTGCTTTGCAATCACTGCCTTGAGGTCTCGCTTCTGAGGTCCAACACCATCGCATTGCAAAAATCAGTATTGGCCTTTGGTATTCACAAGCTCGAAAGTTCTCGCGCTCGTCAAAAATGGTGCTATGCATTACTAAACCACACGTTGAAAGCAGGCGCAGGTCGTGCTCATGTCAGGTGCGTCGCTTCGAGTGTGTTGCCATATATGATGCCATGTCGTAGGCGGCTTCACTTCGGACGTGCTCCAGACGGTGTCCGTGCCCACGGTTGGGGATGGCACGTGCTACTACCGGTACTTCTCCTTCTGGTCCTTGTTCTTCGGCGGCAACATCCACTACGACAGCATGTTCTGTGCCGGCGAGAGGCGTGGAGGCAAGGACTCCTGCCAGGTGTGTTTGTCATATAGATTTACGGTTTGAAGAGAATTCACCGATTCTCACTGCCTGCCGAGCTTTAGTGCGAAAACTGTGCTGACAACACTACTCTCTGTAGAAAAATTCAAAGTATAGCGCACATAATGTTTTCACATTAAATCATGATTCGCCTTTTTTTTTTTGTCACATGAATCATGATTCGCACTTATCGATAGTGCAGCAGGACTTCTAGACAGTTAAAAGCAGTGCCGCCTGGTGTCAGATGACTTTTGTCTACACGAAAAGCGATTCGCACTAAGACACATTTGTTTTAAAGAAATCAGATTTCAACGAAGTTGACACTTGTTCCAACTTTGCCGCTCAAACTTGGCCGCCATTGAATAACGCAGGAATTTAGAGAAAAAAAACACTTATGAGGTAGACTGCAATTTCATTCGTGCATTCGTTCTCAGATGGACGGCTCAGCGATTTTGGTGACAACCACAGCATCGCTCATGCGGCTGAACCTTTTGCAACACTTCAGTGTGCGTGTGATATAGTGAAGTGCCTTTTGTTTGCTGCCCCACATAAGTCGTTTACTTGGCTTTCGACCACGGGACTTTATTTCGCAAATACTTTTACTTGATGGTATCATGGACGCAGGGCGACTCGGGAGGACCAGCGGTGCAGTACATTGACGGCCGCGCCACCTTGGTCGGCGTCGTGTCCTGGGGCGAAGGGTGCGCCCGCGCCGGAAAGCCCGGCGTCTACACCGAGGTGCCTTACTTCCTCGACTGGATCCGCACTCAGATGGACTCATCCCCGGACGACGACATTAGCAGCACGAACGCTCCGGCGCGGACGAGCAGGAACGATGACACAACGTTGAGCGAATCAGGACCGGCTGAGCCCAGAACGACGTTGGAGTAACAAAACATGACTCACGATAGCCTCATTATATTTCGACGCGTCCGAAGGTCGCGTCCGTTCTTCACACTCTCAGGGGTCATGGACGCCGGGGGAAATCCCGCCTCGCGTTCACGCAACATGCGCGCTTTACCGATGCGTCCTAGTTGCGTAGCGGCAGCGTCTTAGGTAGAAGCCGTGAACACCGTCGAAGATGTTGTAGGTTACGCTGTGCATTATTTGGTAGGTATTTTTTATGGCTCGAACCCGCAGCGACTTGTACCGATCTCGCAATCAGTCCTAGCAATGCTTATTGAAAGCTTATTTTACTGAGCGAACTCGTGGAGGTCTGTTTTTGCTGGTAAAACTTTGTCACTGGGACATGGAATGGGGAAATTATAGCAGGGACAGCTCAGTGGAATTGGCTGAGCTGGAAGACTGGTGCGTACTTTTAGGGGCTCACACAAAACTCACAAAGCTGAATGGTTAAAACATCCGATGTTCGTTGCGGCTGGGCCACACAAACAGCCTCTAATTGCTAGTGTGAGCGGTGACACCTTCAAACCTATAGAATTCCGCTGGCGCTCGCTAAAATTAACCGTAGCCTGAGCAGGCTGCCATTTAAGCTTTTTGAAGCAATTGTTCCAATGTAAACTATGACTTGTGCAAGAAGTGGCTTTTGATTGGCTTAAATAGATGCCTTAAATTCGGCGACACTGCGTGTCACCACTAAGGCGCCACTTCCTGTGCACCTGTGCGGCATCCGTAAACATGGTTTTCTCTAGAGCAAATTTCGCGAGGATGTGCCATGCTTATCCTTGGAGACGCTAGGCACGTAGCCAGAATTTTTTTTTCTGGAGGGGCCCAAGGCAATTTTTTTTTTGCATTAAGGGAACCTCGCGGTGCATGTTCAACTAAAAGATTGGGGGGAAGGGGCGGATGAGCTGGATTTAATGGGGAGGGGGAAGGGCGGCGGCCCCCTCGGGCTTCCCTTTAGATACGTGCCTGTTAGATGCTCCACGATTAACTAAAATAGAAAACAAAAACTGACTTCAAACGCGTTCACGGTTATCGGAGAACGGAGAGCCTTGATGTTCCCAGCACAACGCTGTCCAATAATAGCGGTAGTTGTAAATACAAGATATTCATTTGTCGAACAAGGATTGTGATATAGGGTGGCCTTGTTCTCAGTTCTCACACCGAAAAATAACATCAGAGCTCTGAGCTTGGGTATAGGCAGCTGTGCAGCGATGACTGAATAGCAGCACCTGCTTACGTGATCACGTGACTCGAAAGAGCATCTGCTCAGCCACAAAGAGATGTTGTCATTCTCGCTCTATGCTGGAAAATATCGCGATCGGACATAGCGCTTCAGGTCGCTATCGACGGTGCCAGTCGGGGAACGGGAGAAAGACTTTGAAGACGCGGAGCAGCGTTACACCAGTTCGTTTTTCCTCATTCAGAAGGTGGATGTGACGCCAGTTTTCGTGGCTGACACGGCTGACATGACGTTCCGGAATTTTTGGCCATCGTGCATTTAGAGAGGCGGGCCGAAAAGCGAAGGAAAAAGCGCTGAAATCAAGAATGTGCAGCTGAAAACAGAATAAAAGACATGTTGTGTGCTTCCTCGATTGTCTTCCTCATGAACGGCAGGGACACGCAGAGAGAAACAGCATGAACATTTCAGGGCTCTTGACAATCCTTAATAAATTTCGTGTGCACACCGCCCATATTTGGAGTCCATGCCTGGAAATTGTGAGAGGTTTTACTCGCGAGAAAGTAGAAGATATCCACATTTTTTACATAATTTATCACGAAGCGAGACACTCGCGCAGACCGTGTCTGAAATAGAACACGTCGTGGAACGAAGTGGGTTACGTCAGCAACCCCTTCAATGATTCCAAGGCAGTTATTCTCATTGTGAACGTTCCAATCGCGTCACAAACGACGTGGCAACGCGAAGAAGGATACGCCAAACGTGTCAGAGACTTCATAGAAAAAGGCAGCGATAAAATGGATGATGAGCAAGTGGTTTAAAATTGCACATTGAATTTGGCCACCGCTTGAAAGAAATGAAGATTACAAAAAGCAGAGCAACGCAGGTTTGTGACGTTTGTAAAGGTTGTACAAATAAACGGGCAATCCTACCGGTTACAGGTGTTCAGGTTCTTCATTTAATTTTCTGACTGCACGCATCGTAGTGCTCTCGCAGGTTAGTGTCAGGTTTCCTGCTTAGTGCACACTACTCTGGAGATCCAGTGTCGCGGCATAAAAGATGCACGTGTCTTGAGCAAAAACAGAAAAAAAACGAAAAAAACGCGTAGATGCGATTCATGATCCCCACTTCGTTTTCATTATCTAGCAATCAGCGAAAATTTACGATGTGGCGAATAAGTAAGTGGCTTTTAGGCAAACTAGGAAGACTTTGGCTATAGACGCAATGTGTCGAAAGGTGGCAGCTTAAGTGCACATAACTCGACGCACCTGTCGCATCTTAGTGACTTAAGCACCGGATTCCCCATCTTATTCACCGCGGAATTCTTGAGACTTGAGCCGCGAGAAGACGATGAGGGCGTAGATGCACACATTCATAATCACGTTTATGATTATGACAATCATGTTTTCACAAAATCATGTGAAAGTCTTTTTCGTACTACATGTTCCTTTCGCTGCGGCCGCGGCAGCTGCTGCGAGTCACGTGGTACGTCACGTGATTACTTACGCAGCTCTGTTCCTCCTGTTCAAGGTCATTCGTGCAGACATAGCGAAATCGGCGTCGCTAGGCTTGCAAAGATTTATAGGGGTTTAACGTCCCAAAGCAACTCAGGCTATGAGAGACGCATTATGCTTGTAAAGCTTTTGCCTTAAAATGCCACCCTGTCACGGAATACCTCTACCTGTCATTATTTGGCTCATTCTAAGCTGCTACTGTGGATCAACGCAAATCAGTAGCTTGAGTCTGACTAGCTACATTTTTGAGAAAACAAAGTGAGCAAGGGAGGGGGTAGCCTCAGGGTGCTAGCCAACATTTTGACACGAGGACTTGCGATTTTTGTTCAAATTGAATGGGGGTGAAATAAAACAGTTTTCGTGACGTGTAGTATTTCTAGTATATTTATTTCTAGGAAAAAAAAACGTAGGCTTAAAGGCAACAACACGAAGAAAATTGCAATGCGCCTGACCCATTTGTAGTCTCGCTTATTTTTAAAAGGCAAAACGACAGTAAATATCTTAAATGCCCGTATTTGCTGATGAAAAAGAAACTGATCGCTATACACTTCCTTCGATGCATGAAGCTGCAAATATCAGACAGTCCAAAACGAGCTGAGCCGAAGTGGTCGATGATTGGTTATGGTGCCCGACCGCTGACCCTAAAGACGCGGGTTCGAACCCGGCCGCGGCGGTCGCATTTCGATGGAGGCGAAATGCTAGAGGCCCGCGTACTGTGCGACGTCAGTGCAAGTTAAAGAGCCCCACGTGGCCGGCTCTATCCGGAGCTTTGCACTACGGCGTCTCTCACAGACTGAGTCGCTTTTGACGTTAAACACCGTAAACCAAACCAAACCAAACCGAAACGAGCTCAGTTTAAACATTAACTCAAAATAGACAAATCAGTCGCGGTTTGTACGAGAAATAGGGGCTGAAGCATTGCTGGCCGCTAAAAAAGCAAAAACACATGAAAAAGAACACGGTGTAAAGAAGCATCTGCCTTTATGCCGGTGTAGAATCGCGCTCCCGCCTTGTGCGTTCTTCAAAGCCTCCCCTCGTTCAAGAAGAGGATTGCAGAGCGCGCGTCCAGGAACTCATTGCTAGCCCGCAGAAGCTGCCATTCTTGTTGTACGGCAACACGGAGCTGGTCGGCCGTGGTGGAACTTGACTCCAAGCGCCTGGCAAGCTTGAATTTCATCGTTCCTTAAACATTCCCGATTCTGTTCAGATCGGCGCTGCGGCTCGGCCACTGAAGTTGCATGACCGCATGGTCCTCTAGTAAGTCCTACGCAGCTCGTGCAGTGTCGATAGGGACGCGGTCATGCTGAAACCGGAATAATCCTTCCGGGAAGGGCTCATCCAGCAAGTATAAGGCATGAGCACGTGCTCCAAGGTATCCATGTAGGTGTCAGCTGTCATATGGCGCTGAACTCTGTGGACGGACCACAGGCCCTGGCAGCTGAACGCACGCCCCGGATGTACCGCTCGTTGTAACTGAAATAAAACAGCAACGTGTTCTTCGCACCGTATGGGTTATAAAATGCACCAAGGACTTACCGGCAGTGTTCAGGACGCAAAACTGTCTGGCGTTCGTCCCCTTGTTTCCGATAGTTTGGCGCATGATAGCCTGAGTGTCTTATGCGCCATAAAACCCAATACAATACAATACAATACAATACCTTGTTTCCAATACATCGATTCATCAGCGGAAAACAACGTAGCCCCAGACCTCTGGCGTCCAGTAGTCGCGTGCTTGTGCAAACTGGAGTCGTTGGCAGCGAGAGGAGGCGTCAAACCTTCTTCACGGCGACCCGGCTTTGAATGCCAGCTAATAATAATAATAATAATAATAATAATAATAATAATAATAATAATAATAATAATAATAATAATAATAATAATAATAATAATAATAATAATAATAATATTATTATTATTATTATTATTATTATTATTATTATTATTATTATTATTATTATTATTATTATTATTATTATTATTATTAATAATAATAATTGGTTTTGGGGAAAAGGAAATGGCGCAGTATCTGTCTCATATATCGTTGGACACCTGAACCGCGCCGTAAGGGAAGGGATAAGGAGGGAGTGAAAGAAGAATGGAAGAATGAGGTGCCGTAGTGGAGGGCTCCGGAATAATTTCGACCACCTGGGGATCTTTAACGTGCACTGACATCGCACAGCACACGGGCGCCTTAGCGTTTTTCCTCCATAAAAACGCAGCCGCCGCGGTCGGGTTCGAACCCGGGAACTCCGGATCAGTAGTCGAGCGCCCTAACCACTGAGCCACCGCGGCGGGGCAAGAATGAATGCCAGCTCCGTGCAGTCTTCTCCGCACAGTGTCCGCACTGACGTGCAGACAAAGCTCATCGCGTATTTCGCGCGCCGTGAGAAAGGGGTCGTCGAACGAACCTGCGACAGTCAGAAGATCCTCTTCTGGGGTTGTTGCGCGCTCCGGAACCGCACGTGGAGCATCTTCTATCCTGTCCTCATCTGTGAATGTTTGGGCGATTCTGTTCACAGTGGAAACGGGCCACCCCATTATAGGGGCTATTTCTCTTTGGGATATTTTTCAGTTCATCTGCTGGTTAACACAAACCTTGTCTCCTTTTTTTTTCTTTCCAGAAATTCTGCTGTTTAAGGGCGTGACAGGATATTTGAGCAAGTTTTTTTCTGCCTATTCGGAAAATTGCGTGGTATACTTGTCTGCTTTTATTCTTTGCTCATATTTTTGTGTTAATAGCTGCTAATTTCACTGTATTGCTGTAACCTACTGACTTGCGCGAGCCATATTTTTTCTGTTCACATTCTGTATTAATAGTGACTGCTGTTTTTTTTTGTTTTTTGTCTATTGTACCCCAATGCACTCTGTAATGCCCTCGCGCCGTGAGGAAATTGAAATGAATAAATAAACTGTGTGAGCCACGTCAATTATGGCGAAGCCCTCTTGACCGGGTACTCCTCGGGGCATCTTTAAGAGATGCATTTTAGAAGCTTGGAATTATATCACGTCAGCTCAAGCACCGTTCCTCACCATGGAAAATTTCATTGTCTGTCGGCGCGCCTATATCGGCAATAGCGTTATCATGCTGTTCTACCTTTTTAGCTGCCTGAAAACGCCCTTCGTGCTTTCTTATCGCTTCCTGCTCTCGTATCATCAATGACCAGGCTGTCTGACATAAGACCGAGCTGTCACCCGCGGTTTGTGCCCGTGACGAAGTTTTTACGCGATCGACGCCATTTGATAGTATTCTTCCGTCTTGACTTCAATCTGCGCATAATTATGTGGCATGCTTGTAAGAGTCATTTTGTAAAGATGCCATCAAGAGTGGCCGGATACGAGCGTGCGGCCACAGTTCACGTGGTCCGCCGAATATGCCAAGGAGCAACAGCAGCTACTATAGGGCGACCGGTGTTCTCCATCGGCTTGTGCCCTTGGACTCGTTGCATCTACGGACAGAGTCTGCCTATTTTGAGTAATAATGCCGCAGCGGTGCCTCAGTGGTTATGGTACTGAGATGACGGCCTGGGATGCGCGGGTTCGATCCCGCCAACGGCCGTCGCATTTCGGTGAAGGCGAAATGCTAGACGCTCGTGTACTGTGCGATGTCAGTGCACGTTAAAGAAGCCCGGATGGGCAAAATTACCCGGAGCCCTCCACTATACGGCATCCCTCGTAGCCTGAGTCGCGTCGGGAGGTTAAATCCCATAAAGCCAAACTAAGTTTGCCTTAAAGCCAGTTTCTTATCCAGCACAATGCAACTTAGGGTTTTTCGCTATTAGCTAGACATTGAAAACTTAGTTGCAATTATGAATCACATCCACACATTTTTGTAGCGCTAGCTACATTACGGCAGCATTTCGAGCCTCCAGTGTGGCGGTGGCACGTGACCGTGGCGGCCGCACGTGACGGTGGCGCCGCAGCCACGGCGTGGCGGCGCCGCCACATCCACGTGGTGCAGAGCAGTTGCTGCTGCCGGCGCGGCGCGCCGGCGAAGCAGAGCTGCCACAGCTGTGCGCACGCGCCGTGTCAAGTGGAACAAAGATGAAGAAGCAACGCCCAGCGAAACGGAGCGGCGAAAGACTGACTTGGCAATTCGACTGAGCGAGTTCCACTCGGCCAGATGCAGCTGTCGCGTTACTCCAGGTTTAGCCAGAGCTAAACCACCGCCAATTTTTATTGCTCAGGACACGCACAGCTCTCATGCACTGACACTATATTGCTGCGAATATTTGCAGTGTTTGTTCGTTTTTCAAATCTGCTGCCACATCACCTTATCGCTTTTCTTTGCGACGCAAGACGCGACTAGATTTATCTTGCTTGATCGCAGCCAGGCAGAGCTGATTCTACGTTGTTCCGGAATGTTCTAGTAACTTTGCACGATTTACCAACTCGCCCAAATGAACGTTTTGTTAACTTTGCACGGTTTATCTCGAAAGTTCGCTATCGGCTTTAAATTGAGCACGGCCGACAGCGGCGGGCATTCTGTTCGACGACCGCCGAGCACGCTTGTCGCTTCGCCGCCGCCGAGTGATTCAGTCCATTTCGGGCGCAAGTCAGCCCAATAAACAGTTTTCTTTTAGAAGACCCTTTCGTCCGTCTTCATCGCTGCTTCGATTGCCGTCACCACTACGTGACAATATTTAGAGCAGCATGGACTAAGCAGGAGGCCGGACATTAACCTGCGACGCCACTCCGATGCGTGCTGTCAAGGAATTAAGAAATTAAGAACCTGAACAATTATATGGCGAGGTTTGCAGATTTGTTGTCCAAACGTTACAAACGCCAGAAACCCGCCTTTGCTCTGATTTTCGTAATATTTATTTCTTTCGAGCTTCAGCTTCCAGGCCAAACTGGAAAGGCGCGCGAGCTGTCGCACGCCATGTCGGTTTGCCGAGATAAGAAAACTGCAACGTGTTTTCTGGGCTCGCGTGAGACCGCAAACACGAGTGAAACGCGGCGAAACGGGCCCGTCAAGTGAGCGCATCCTCACCGCCGGTCAGACACAAGCGAAAGCCAAGTCAAATCGAACTGCGCTCCAGCTGTCGGCAACCGCCGAAAACATACCAAGACATTGTATCGGCTACAATTCATTACGGCCGCCCAGTGCCAGCGTCAACAAGCAAGAAGTGATGCACATCTCAACGTATTCCTGAAAACAGCGCACCACGGTCCGAAAAGGTGATAGCACAATGATTGAAAACTAAACTTATCTGCGTCAGAAGGCGTGTGCGCGATTCCAAAGTGCCAGGCATAGTCCGGCGCTAACAAACGCAGAGTTAGCGTAGCTCCCCTTGGGTCGTCACTCCCGGGCTCGAACATTTTTCCGGCCATGCCTCTTCATCGCACACGAAAAAGCCACCGCATAGCTCGTGCAGGGCGCCTTGCCATCGCGGGTTCCGCACCGATTAGCTTTGCCTCGCGTTAAGAACAACACAGCAGCATAGAGATGTGCGACATTATTGGTCGACAGCCCAATGGCTTCCGTAGAGTTACTGCATAAGCACCTAGAGTTGCGTGTAGGTCGGCCGGGTCGCCGAATAGTGCATCCATGTTATGCGGCAAAGCCGTAGAGCGAGAAAAGCTTTCCGAATCTTTTTACCCGCTATAATTATATGCATCAGCAGTGCCCAGAGAAAAATACAGGAATGATTCGGCAATCGCTCGATGATTTTCCCGTCCGTGTTGCGCCGTGTAGCTGCAAACACGAAGTGCGGCTTTGCCGCATAACTCAGATGCTATCTAATAGGCTTCCGCTGCTTATAACGCTTCTTAGAGAGCCGGATAGACACTTTGCCGCAGCGCAAATAATCAGTTCTATACCCACGGCTCTGCTTACAACTGTTTAGGAGACCAAACCTATAAAGCACCATCGTGTGCACTTACCGTGAATGGACGATTAAGTTGGATTTTGTTGGAATCATCATCCGCAACGAAAACACCCGTATATCCGCGTATGTGCCTGCTGAGGCACATGGTTGCCTGCGGCACGAATGATTTCCCGCTGCGTCGCCTCCAAATGCGGAAGAAAAACTCGTGTGACTGGCGAGTCTTTACAATTAGCACACCTGCCGCTTGCAGATTGTGCTGGTATTGAAGGGAGCAGAAAGCAGTTGGTTTATATGCACAAGCTGGCCACTTACGCTTTACAAACGCCGTTGTGTAAAAATAAAACCGAAACCTAGCTGCTTTGATCGTACGTAGCGCGTCACCACAGCTGACGGGTGCAGTATAGCATGAATTTTTTTCCCGCGTGTTTGTCTTTAGAAAACTGTTAGGGGTGGCATGAGTGGGTGATCGGCTCCGAAGCATCAGGCATGTGGGGGAAATTTGAAAAAAATTGGGCTATGCGAGTGATGCCTTGCAGCACTTTTACACGTGAATGCAAACGGTGGAGGTACATGTTAATCACGCACAAGGCAATAATCTTAGAAACAGTATTAAATGCACTGACGCCTTCCAGACTTGCGCTGAAGCCTGAGAACTGCAGCTGAAAACTGCAGGAAAGTGCGCACCGACCTCCAGGAGAAATCCGCAGTCGTCCAGTTCCGGCCGGTTGACGGCAAGAAATCTGCCCACAGATTTATGTGCGTGTATGCGCATTATAGACGGATTGTGAAGAAGTCTTAAAGCATAGCAGAGCCTCTAACCTAGCTGACAAAGACAGACGTTCAAGTTTAATGGGATGCGCCGCAAGCGGAAGTCCTCATGGAAACTCGGAGTCATTTAAGGTCCCCTACGGTTCTCGGGCACTTTGAAGAAGACGCCCAGATCAAAATTCATACCGATGCAAGAAACGTGTACCTAGGCGCCGTCCTCTTTCGAAAAAAAATACGTTCAGAAGAAGTAATCGCATATGCAAGCCGTTGCCTGTCAAAGGTCGAGGCTAACTATTCAGCGACCGTAAGGGTGTTTCTCGCTATCATCTGTGCTACATCGAAATATGCTCGTACCTGTACGGAGGGCAATTCAAGCTTGTCAGCGATCACCACACACTGTGCTGGCTTGCCAGTTTGGAGGACCCCTCTTGCCGCTTCGTCTGGTGAAACCCTGCGCCGCCAGGAGTTCGCCATCACCGTCGTCTACGAGTCTGGACGCAAGCACACCGGTGCAGGCAGACTATACTGAATCGCTAGCCCGTGTCGACGAGCCGCCGGGAGAGGACGGCAAGGGCTATCTTTGTTACCGATAAACACCAGAGATCGTCCGTCCATCCGGCCGTCCGTCCGTCCCATAGAGTTTCTTACTATTAACTGGAGGGAAAACTGGCGCTCCGCCTATGGGAGACCACCTGTACCACCATGGGCGCTCTAAGCATCAAGGGGCGGAGAGCTACCGACTGCAGAACTACAACTTTTGGCCAAAAAATAATGCAGTGTTCGATAATCAAGAATGTCCTATCATTCAATATCCTGTCTATAAATCGTAACAAACGAGCAGAAAAGAATGTAAATGCAAATTTTGCTCAAAATAAGCGAAGGCTTGCACTCCTACTGGCCATGCATTGCAGACCACAAAAGCCAATATTTCGTGCTTTACAGGTGCACTTTTAAAAAGAAATAAGTTTTTGAAAAAAAATCTTGGCGCTCCAACATTTTTAAAAGGTTTTTCCACAACATCTCGGAAAACAAAAACATTTCATTGGCACCGTGTGCTGTTGCGCTTTCGCTACTATGGCTTTTGCACACTACTTTTACGCCGAAGTCGTCAGCGCGCGGAGCGCGCCGTTTACACAGAATGGGACATATCAGTAACGCCACTCCATGTTCCTGAAAAAACCTACTGTCGCGCACCAAGTAGGTCATCGCCTCATGATGCTTTGCGCGCCCATGGAGGTCCAGGTGCAGCGCCGCCAGCTTTCCATCTAGTTAATAGTAAGAAACTCTATGGTCCGTTCATGACTTCCTTGTAGGGGATGCATATGAGGCACGTAGCGAGAACAAGACATTCAATAACATCCATGATGGCGTTGAGAGTAAAGTTTAATAATGATCAATGAAGCAATTTCCATGTGCAAGGAGACAAGGAACAAAAAAAAATGAACTACTTGCGAAAGTGTATTTGTAGCCCTCTCGCTTTGTAGGAGTCGCGAGGTAGCAGTTAAAGTTTATATACGATCGCAGAAAACGTTGCATTTTTTTTCTTGGCAGAGCTCGAGCGATGTGGAAAAGAAAAATATAACAGTAAAATTCATAGTAAAACATTTGCTTAGTGCATTGTACAATTTGTCCGCTTTCCACGCTGTGGCATGTTAACGATTGCGAACCGACTGCATACGGCCGCGAAACTCCACTCGTTAGGACGGCGGCTCTTGGGGCTCGAAGAATTTGGCCGCAGTCGTAGCCATAAGTGGATAAGAACCGTGGCGACAGTAGTTGGGGAAGTCATCCATCTCGGAGTCCCAGACGCCGCCGCAGCTGAAACCTTCAGCCTTGGCCTCATCCAGGAACGCGCCTGCGAATTATAAATTCAGAATTGCAGCCGTAAGATAGCGATAGAATAGTTTACGAACAGGAAGCACTGCCTGTTTACTGTACAATGGCCGATGTCCGTTTAAGAACGACTTGAAGGCAACCATATAATGTCTGTATATAGCGACTGGTACCTCACAAATAGTACGGGCATGATTGCGCGGTGCTTATAAACATGCACTTCATGCGTCATCAGGAAGGTGCGTACTCGTATGTAAGCTTACACGCAAAGCAAGTGAGAAGAGGGAGAATTGATCAGTGTACGTTCTATACCTTTGCCTAATTCATGAAGAATGTGCATTGTTTCACGACTAAATTTTTAGTAGTTATAGCAATGGTGGAAACGTCACTGAGAAGCCAGTCATTTTTTTTTTGTTTTTGTCAGTTTTTACCAACTTGTGCAGCTTAAGCAAATTCCAATTATCCCAACACATATTCAGCGACCGCACCACTGTCTCCGTGGCCACTAACAATACGAAACAAGGCTACTCGCCCTCCGGTAACACTGGTACATAGCTCAAATAGGATCTCCCTGCGCAGATTGGACAGGAGGACAGACATTTGAAACAGGTAATACAGGTAAAACCTATACAACGCCATGAATTTTTAGCCAGGTTTTTCTTTCGAGACTCTTATGTCTCTGCCGCTTCTTGTGTGGCGCGAGCAGGGGCTACCTGGACGTTGTTCACGCCACCTGCACTTAAGGTGCACTGCACAATGCACTCTGCGGCATCGTTTTTTGGTAGTGTAGTATAAGCTGTTGAGTCGAAACATGCCCTCTCTTCCTAGCAAACGGGGTGTAGTCCCGGCTTGCAGTTATTAGTTTACTCTTAAAACAAAGTACTTTCCCATTAGTCCTCATTTAAGGTACATTTATGGCAAAATTGCGAACTGTCAACGTTTAAAGTCAAGGAAAAAAAAAACGACGGTCGATTTGCGTGGTTAGGCCAAATTCGAATCAGGCGCACTGCACTTCGGTTTTCACTTCGGTTCCTGCGTTCGGATTCATTGGTCACGGATGGAAATTGTGCTGATAGCAATGATGGGTTGATGATCATATATGTGGAAATGGTAATTTTCTATTTTACATGCACAGATCCCTGGAAGTCGTCATACCTCTCCTGGAGAAGTGGTGCGACGCTTAAGCGATGCGCTCTGACCTACGATGGCAGGTGCTGCCATCGGTGAGGCTTATGAGACCCAGGTTGCACCAATCATTAACTGAATTGCCACCTGCCACGGTGGGCAGTTTGCCCACAACCCGGTAACATACATATATACATAACACACACACACACACACACACACACACACACACACACACACACACACACACACACACACACACACACACACACACACACACACACACACACACACACACACACACACACACACACACACACACACACACACACACACACACACACACACACACACACACACACACACACACACACACACACACACACACACACACACACACACACACACACACACACACACACACACACACACACACACACACACACACACACACACACACACACACACACACACACACACACACACACACACACACACACACACACACACACACACACACACACACACACACACACACACACACACACATACATACGCCGCCGCGGCTGAGTGGTTACGGTGCTCGGCCGCGGCGGTCGGATTTCGATGGAGGCGAAATTCTAGAGGCCCGTGTACTGTGCGATGTCAGTGCACGTTAAAGAATCCCAGGTGGTCGAAATTTCCGGAGCCCTTCACTACGGCGTCTCTCATAGCCTGAGTCGCTTTGGGACGTTAAACCCCCATAAACCATAAACCAAACATACATACATATACACACACACATACATACATACATACATACATACATACATACATACATACATACATACATACATACATACATACATACATACATACATACATACATACATACATACATACATACATACATACATACATACATACATACATACATACATACATACATACATACATACATACATACATACATACAAACAAAACGCTGGAAAATGCGGGGGAATGACCACTATAAGTGCTAATACACTAAAAAGTTTCCTCGATCCCCCCAAAAATGCTAGGCATGTCTAATTATAAGAAGCTTCAATAAACGGAACCAGGGGCTCGAGCGAAGGAATGAAGTTACCGCGGGGAGAGCAACGCACCAGTGGGCAAGGCGCACCATTGTGTGGCCGAGCTATTTGGCGGAATGACACAGTTACGGATGCTCCGCCCTGTAGCCTTCCTTCCAATGCCACGAAAAGCTGCCATCGAGTATAGATATTGTGACCTTCATGCCTCTAATCTGCAGCAGTCACGGAGGGCACAGTTAAAACGGAGAATTACATCTCGCTACTAGGCCTTCCTCAATAGCACTTCATAACGTGACCTGGAAGACCATCCTTCACGGTCACCTAAAACCATCAAATGGTTGCCAACGGGCACGTCTTTTTTGTGAACATCTCTGATCTTGTAACGCAGGTCGTACGCACTATGCTAAAGGTCGGTAAAATGCGACCAACTCCAGCCCTTAGTTCTTGCGGCAAGCAGTTATCTGGAAAGACTATCTGTGCCGGACGTCCCTTTGCAGTTATTCTTAAAAGAGTAATGGTTACATTTTTAGGGGGTAATGGCTGTCGCAACGCAGTTAGTACCCAAGAGACTGCCGACTATATCACTTTTTGTTCTTTCTTGCTGACTTGATGCGAATAAAACGTGCCGTTTTGTTCAGACTACTGCGAGAATAGGTTTTAATTCAAGCTTGGTATACTAACTCAGGCGTGAGCCGCTGGTGTACGAGAGCCAGAGGCCGTTTGCTGCGGCCAGCACGGAGTAAGTGGTCTCGTGCACAGCCATCTTGGCGGCCTCCGTGCATGCCTCGTACAGCGACCGGAATCCCGGAGGCGAGACCTTGCTGGCTGGAGCAGGGCCCAGAGACTCCTCGCCTTCCAGCACTTGCCCTGTGGCGCCCTCTTGATTGGCCACGCGGAAGGCCAGCGCGCCTGCCGGCACCATGACGCACAGGCTTCGCTGGTTAGTGAGTGAACGCACCGAATGCGCCATAGAGCGCAGTGTCCTCATCCGCCGTGTCGCGTAGTAGCTGCAGTGCGAAGTCAACAACGAGTTGTTCCATTATTAAACGAGAACAAAAAAAAAATCCCAGCAAGGCCCTACTCACTTTCGTCCCCCCTAATTTACATATCTCACCGTATACAGTTACTCTCCCCGTTCATTGAGGCAATGATGCCCCATGCCATAATAAAAATTTCGCTTAATCATAGACCACTAAATCCCTATATCTCGTCATTTTTTCATGCAACCGTTTGAAAATCAAGCAATTTGGAAAAAATAGATCGAGAAATTGCGATTCCTAAATTTTCCAGCAAACTCATGAAAATGCAGAGGGGTTTATAGAGCAATTAAAGACAAGGACAAGATAGGCGACACACATCCGCGCGTGCGTTCTCCTTTGCTGGCTCTTTTACAACACTTGTTTTTTTTTTCGTTTTTTTTTTCATTGTCATCATTTCTCTTCAAATCCTTCAGCCTATATAAGGTGTGGTCTTCCATCAATAAAGCCAGTTGTTGGCGCCTGTGCGGGTGCGTCGCCTCCCTTGTCCTTGTCTTTGTTCGTGCTATAAACCCCTTACATCAAGATGAACTACCACCTCGCACAACAGGAAGTTTTAATAAAACTCATGAAGATTCCCTTTTCGCTAAATTCACCTACGAAGATTCTCTGAAGAACGGAAACACTCCGGCCAAGGACCCACAGAAGCAACTCGCTATTTTTCCCCCCAGACTAAAACGCTCATATACTCCTCTAAATCACCCTCCGGTCATCTGCGTTCTGTAATCCATATCAACCTCTCCCCAAAAACATGCACCCCACCTACCACGTGCGAAACCCGCCGCAGAGCTCGCGCACGGGCGCTCCACACACACTATGGAATGGAACCGTATGCCGTGGGGGTGGATGCCGCATGCACAGGCGAGGACGCGGTTGTAGCCATCACGATCCACTCCCTCAAACTGATTGCAACCCTTCACATATCCCCCACTGCCACTTCGGTGGAGGCTGAAGAGGCCGCCATGGCCCCAGCCATCACGCGCAAGGAGGCCCGGTATATACTGTCAGACTCTAAAACTGCCATACTAAATTTTGCTCGCGGGAGAGTTCTCGTCCCTGCATTTCGCATACTGAACTACCTCGCCGCACACTCACCCAACCACATGGAACTCATATGGGTGCCTGCCCACTCCGAGAATCCCGGAAACGAGGCTGCCAACGCTTTAGGCCGGGTTCTCTCAACCGGACACCGGCGGCCTCCGATCTAGGGTTCTCACGGGAGCGCATGCATTCTTTCAGTGAACTGACGCAGGCCTGCAAAGCCGAGCGTCGGCTGTACCCTCCACCCCATCCCTCTCTCGACAAATATCACCAGACACTGTGGAGGCGGCTCCCAACACGCAATTTACCCTTGCCTTATATACTCTCGCGCTATCACCAAGTCCCCACAAACCCTTCCTGTACCCTCTGCCACCACCCCAAAGCCACTCTCAATCATATCCTTTTCCTCTGCCCGGCGGATCCTCCCCCGCGGGGCATGGAACACCTTACCACTTGGGAGGCTTGGGAGACCCTACTGCGCTCCGAGGACCCGGCCAAGCAAGCCATCGCCACAGGCCGGGCTGCCAGCGTCATGAACCTCCGGGACATGAACGCTTGAGTGTAGTGGGGTCGTGCGGGGGCCCAAGAACCTGCGTGTGCTAAACTCCCCTGTTTCCATTAAAGTTTTCACCACCACCACCTAATCCATACCAGTGACGTGTTGCCTCAGTAACTAGATGCGTAAACAGCGGTGCCTTCTTTTTGTAGAGGTATTTTCGGTCATGAACTTCTCAGTCCAACTTTCAGTAATGCTTAACATGATTTCTAGTTCAGCAGGCTCTTGCCAAAGTAACAATCTGAACAGCGCTTGTCTGCGCCGTTCTGTCAGTTTTTCGTCTTCAGTTCGCGCTGTTTTTACCTCATGAGCTTCAATCAACTCGCTAAAGTTTCGGTATTGCAGAAGCGGACTGCCATTGGTTAGAAAAGGCGTGCGGTGTTGGCAAAGCGGCAAAGGCTGACTGTACCGTGCTTTATAGGAATCAGAGGGCTCTAAGTACTGTTGGGAGGACAAGCAGGCTCTAGCGTACATTATAGAAGAGTGAGAGCGCTCTTCTGAGAGCACTGCTGGGCGGATTCTTTCTAACTACATGTAATATTTGGAGGGAAATACCTACCTGAAAGTGCGTAAGTAGAAGTCCTTTTTTTCGTAAGCAGGTGGCCCGAGAAGTATAGAGGCTTCCCCCAGTACGTCGGCAAGGACAGCAAGGTCCGGGACTGCCACTTGTCGGGTGTACAGATCACCGGCCGGTAGTGGAAGTACTGTGCCAACGGTGAGGGAGTGCTGCTGAAACAGCTTCTGCAGGACCGTCAATGAAGCCACCATGGCGTCCCAGGCAAGCAAGTGTGCGTGAGGCCAGTTTATGAACACGCCAGAGTAGCCCAGCTTCTTGCACCACGGCGCCGTGTTCTGAGCAAACTTCGCGGCGATCGTGTCCTCATCTAGTAGCCGTAAGAATGGTTCCACCTGGTCGAAGCCATTTCCGATAAGAACCTTAACTTTCTGCCATGGTCTTTGCGAGGCACTAACATTGTACAGCAGTTCAGCGTTGTCCAGTTCACCGGCGCGCGGTTCGAGGCTGTACTGTTCGTTCAGTCTGACGCAGCAGTAGATCACTACGTTGCACGATTCTAGCGGCAACTCTTGAAGGCTGTACGCCGAGGCTCCAATGTCAGGTGTGCGGCCTTCGGCGGAGACGCGGTATACGCAGACGTGGCTGGTCGCAGTCTTTTCGGGCTTTGATGGAGAGGGCGACGTGCGGAATGTCTTAGAACCATCCGGATAGAAGCTGCTCCCGCCCCAGTTGTCGCCACTGTCCGTACCGGCTTGAGTGGTGATGAGCGAACCGCTGTCGTGCAGGGACGCTGCAAACATGACCACCAAAATGGCCGCGACGGCAGAGAGAACTACCAAGCTGACGCACTGCGTGTTCCAAGGGGAGCCGTACACATGATCACCTTGCTTCGGCTCTCGCTGGTCGATGCGATGCTGCGGGAAGAGTTCGCGTAAGCGCCACGCGAGGTCGCCTCGCGGAGGCGCCACGGCAGCGACCCTCTGCTGTTGGTTCAATTTCGCGGGCGGAGACAGGATGCCTGTCATGTCTGTGAGGGTCTCCATCTGCTTTGTGGCATTCAGCCGAGACAAATTGAGCGGAGACCGGAAGTCCGCTGTCTGCTCCGCCGCTTTCTGCTTGACTGCCTGATGTCGATCCAGATCTGCCTTGTGCGCAGCATCTTTGTGCTCCGCAGGAGCCCTCTGGGGCGCTCTTCTCCCAGCCGCCGTGGCATGCTTACGAGCCAGCGCTCCCGCACCTCCGGCTGGAGACATCGGGGACATGATGTTGTGGGGCGTGCGAGGCGAGAGCACCTCGTCGGAGTGCCTGTAACCGTGGTCCCGGCCGGTCGCTCTTTTTCTTTTAGGGGACATGATCTGATTCTCGACACCGCTAGCATCACGGGGAGAGAAATTGTCGGAGTAGCGGTAATGCTTGGGCGGCTGCTTCTGCTTGGCTATCTTCGGTTCCTTGGGCTTTAAGTAATTCAGCAGCCCAGAGAAGCGGTAAAAACCTTTCGGTGTCTTGGAACCCTTGGCCGCTGCTTCCCGCTTGTCGGCCATGGCAACGAAGCACGTTCCGAGCGGCTCCCGTTGTAGATGACACTTAAGGCCAGGAAAAGGCAGGCTGAATGCTTTGTCACGAATATAGCTGATCAACCTACTCTTGCTGTAGCGACCCCACGAAGATAACCTGGGCGGGACTGTTATGTGGCCCACTAGCGCAGAGCACAGGCCGCTTCTTCTTTACAATGCGAGCACCTCGTGCCTGAATTCCTTTTTGTTGTTGTTGTTGTTCCCCTCACAAAACGGCACATACCCACAAGGCGGATTGGCCATAACCAGGCGGTGACTATTTAAATTGCAGATTGCATATGGCAAGCGTGGGATGACCTAACAAAAATTGAGTAACCCTGTTTCCGTAGCAGAGGATGTTGCAGGAGGTTAGGGCGGCCTAACAAACTTTCCTTTTTCTCCCGCCTGAATTTCTTTTTCTTCCTTTCTCTGATGTCTCGCGCTTAACGTCTGAGAAAATTCTGACATGGCTTGTGGGATAATATTTTCACCGTTAAATTCCTGTTGATGGAAGTTGTAACAACAAAAAGTAATGAGCGAACATGTTGCCATTACCAGGAATTCAGGACAGCTCCCAGCCAATGTCGCTAACCCAAGCGGCCCATCACGTTCTGTTCTGCAGCCACTGTGTCATTCTCTCTCTTCCTTACGTCACGGATGATGTCAATGCGCTAGTTTGGTGCGCTAGCACGAGATGCCTCGCTAATGAAAAATTCGTCCTTCGAAGGGCTCAGGGAGGCGGTTCTGAAGGGTATAAAAAAAACGCCTATCCGCAACACAAGCGGGTAGGGATATTCTGACGAGACTGGGGCTATGGCAGACACTATGAACTAGTGAGAGAAAGTCTCAAATTCCGACACCTGCAATAGAGAAGCTGTATGTAAACCCGATACCCAGACACATGCACCACGAGTGGCAGAAGGGTAGAAGGAGGGCCAGAGTCAAAGCACTGGAAAAACACTACCAAAAGAACCGGAAGCGGTGTACGTGGGCATCGGGGCCTATGCCGAGCCAGGCAGGTTCGCGATTGCTGCGGTCGACAACCAGAAGAGGCCAATCATCAAGGCTTCAATCTATGCCAAGGATCATGCGGAAGCTGGATCACTGGCCACAGCCATCACTATCAACACTCAAGACCAACACGGGAAGTCAACGCACGTAGTGGCAGACTCCCAACAAGCCTGCAGGGACTACCTTGCTAGAAAACCTCACGGAAGGGCGAGCACACTATTAAGTACACTCTCACACTCATATAGAGTAACATGGACACCTGGTCACTAAGGCCTAGCTGGAAACGAGGTAGCGGATGATCTAGCCCCAGCTCTCACAAACCGGACAGATCCCCATTCATTACCCCATCCCCCTCCTAGGACTGTATGGTAACAGGCCAAACACCTTAGGCTTGAAAGAAGACATTTCTCACCGCCACGCAAACAACTGTCCTTCCCGGATGCCATTGACTGGATGAGAATACAAACGAACACATATCCAAGTCCTGACACTTTACACAAGATCAGACGCACACAAAAACCAAGTTAATGCCCTTAGTGCGGAGCAAGCCCCATGCTCTGCCATACATCTTAGAAATGCCAGGACAAACCGGACAAAAAGTTAATAGTGCAATGCACACCCGACACACGAGCACTGGGAGGAGGTCCTGACCGCGACTACCGGAACCAGCAAGCCTGGATCCTCCAGCTAGTCCACAAGTCAGCTGCCGCCAGTGGAGCCCTGGACTAGGGGCCCCGGCCACTCGGCTCCTGCGAATTACTGTTTTCTAAATAAAAGTTTTCTCTCTCTCTCTTTGCGGGCTAAGCCCCGGAGACCTAGGAACCACTGACTGGATACGAATGCAATATGTGCAATTATAACATTCTTAACTCGCACATAAATTGTTTCCTATGTCCAGTTATGCCACAATTGTTTCTATTCGGTTTCTGTTAACAAAAATAAATAAGTTCAAAGAAAAAGCGTAGCCAACTTAATAGCCGTCAATTTTCGCTAATGACGGCGGGACACCTCTCTAAATCCTCCACGTGAACGAAGAAGAAGAAAACAGCAGCGTCCTTGTCCAGATGTTCGTATCTCACTGTGTGTTTGGGTCAACCGCACCTCGGCCACATCCACGAGCACGTCAAACACCGCGATGGCTTCCGAAGTCTCGCGTAAGTGCCCACGATTTCCGTCAGCATCGCAGATGCTGTTTGTTCCACTCCTATTCACGTGACTTTCTAGTCCGACGTCGTTATAAAAGCACTTACAGCGACTAAGTTTTGCACTGTTCTACAGAAGCACAGGTGGAAATGCCGTGCTTCTATGGAAGGAACAAAAGCAAAAGAAGTTAACGTTGCTAAACGCAAGTGTCCATGGTAAGCAATCCGTTTAAGCTTAAAAACAGCAAACGTTTGCGCAGTTGCAGATATTTATCCGTCAGTATACATGCCAAGAAAACTTAGTGGGCTCTTTTCACGCGTCATCGACCGGTCAACTTGCTACTTGCATGGGCGATTCAGGCGTCAATATACCCAGTCGTCAACAGTAAAATGCAAACAATAATTCTAGTGAAAAGAAAACATCTGTTTGTCGAAGTGCACAAAAAGGTTGCTTCGTTTAAAGGGCAATTGAGGAGGTTTTAGTATCCGACAAGCTTTAAGGGGTTGAATAAGAGAGAGCTTCAGGTAAAGCATGCTAAGTGTTTGTGTGCTGGCGCTTAAAATGATGACGTAATCGCTAGCTAAAGCAGCGGCGCCGTTCAGGCTTCTCGGCAGCGCAAAGTGGCGGCCAGTGAGCCCCATAATGACTATCTACTGCGGCGGTAAATTTGCAGTGCAGAAACCCCTTCTCGGAGGAAGAATACTGGACGTCACCGAAGGTGAAGGCCACGAAGCCACGGCTGTTAAACGGCATCGTATGATGCACGGCAGCACATGGGCTAAGACATCGGAAAACAAACATCACAATGATGTCATTGTCTAGTTTCTCCGTTATTTTTTAGTGCTGTGAGGAGAAGCCTGAAGCTCATCGTGACTTCAATCTACGATTACGTCATACATTTAAGCGCTAGGTGAAAACAACTTGGTATTCAAATCCTTGAATCGGGTCAAATTCTCTTAGAAGCGTTTGAGCTCGCACTCATCGCATTCTAAAAATGTTCTACATTCTTCTATGCCTCCCGATTATTTGTGTTGAACGGCGCGCATGCCTCTCTAAACGCCGCATGACTGCAGTGGGTGGCAGCGGCTTCCAGTAGGAACGACATGGCTGCAGCTTTACGGACTGTACCAAGATTGCATGGCACTTTCGTAAATGGTCCATGCGGTGTAGCACTTTCGAAAATTTGGGGTAATTTTATACTTCCCGCTTATTCTGGTTTAGTTTCGTGGATTCCAGTCGAGGGAGATCGCTTTGAAACCTCCATGAGTAATGTGACTTCCGTCTTCGTAATGGCGACAAGTAGCAATGCTACTCGATAAGGCTCTACTGACCAGCCCGAGGGCTTTAGCTTACAAACCCGCAACGTCCATCGTCTTCCTTCACTAGGCAGATTTTACTGATAACAGACAAATCATGAACGAAGGAGTGCATCAGAAACGAGCGGGGTGACTACAGCCCCGTACTAGGGGCATTTAAAAACTTTTTTTTTGAGGACAGGGGCATTTGCATAAAGGTTTTCACCGCCATCTTGCGTGACACGCGATGTCTTCACTTCTTATCAAGCTTGCATTGTGGAGAAATGGAACGTGTGCCACACAATGCCAGGGAGGTAGCGCTACCGCACGGGTTCGGTCTGTACCGTTACGCCGGCCTTGAAGGCCAGGATGTCTTTAGTATTACTTTCTTTATTTTACGCTGAACACGCGCAAATTTTACCAAATGAAGAGAGCGCGTTTTTTTTTTTTTAAGTACTCACAGCTGGTATGAACGTTCCGGAACCGTTACCACTGATACTACCGTTATTCACAATTGCAGTGACGTACTTAAGTTGAAAAAAAAAAACTGCCATCGCCAGTCATTATTAATTAAATGTCTAATCATTAGTTAATTTATTGCAGAGTAAATTTGCATTCTCAACTGGCGGAATCGACTACGACCTGTTTGGTCTCACCCTCGAACCATTCATCGCTTCATTCCGACGTCTACCTATTTTTGAGGGAAAAAAAATCGATTTTCCATAATGTCGAACTTCATGATTTTCTAGCCTCAGGTTAACCAATTACGCAACAGATCGTGGGCATGAAATCTGTTCTATCTGCTCAGCATTTCACAGAAATGCAAACTGTTTCTTCTGCTATACTGAGTGCTATTGAACGGCTTTATTAATACGTACGTATCAATACAAACAACGGCTAATCGGAAACTTTTCCTTTTATTTGCAGAGGAGCCTGCTTTAGCGGAACTGCCTGTAGAAAATGAGTAAGCCATACCAACCACATTTTTCTCAAACATTTGTCTGTTTCTACGCATAAAAATTGTAGACCCTTTGCTCCCGTATGCTGGGGGGACGATTTGTTGCCGATATCTGGTAAACGCGGTTTGGAAGTTTTTGCACTATGGCTTTGCCAATAAATAACTTCAGTCCTCAAGTTGTGAGAATTTTCAACATAAAGATTTATGCCATTGGGGTAAAAGATTATTAGACGCACCCAGGTGAAGACAAGTAAAAAAGGAAACGTTAAAACGAGGCAGGCTCAGTGGTTGTGGTGCTCGGCTGCTGAACCGAAAGACACGGGATCGATCCCTGCCGCGGCGGTCAAATTTTGATGGAGGCGAAAATGTAGAGGTCCGTATAGTGTTCGATGTCAGTGAACGTTGAAGAATGGTCGAAACTTCTGGAACCCTTCACTACGGCCTCCCTCATAGCCTGAGTCGCTTTGGGACGTTCAACCCCCATAAAAAAATAGTAGTTATGGCGGTTGAAGTAAGGGAAGACTCATTGAAGATAGTCATGTACTAATAGTAAAACAAACGTAGGGCGGACAGCTATCACAATCACCACATGACAGTGCAATGCAATCATGGCAGAAGAATCATGTGACTGTGTTCGTCGCCGCAGAATTTTTTTTCTAAACGCGCTCCTCAGCTTAAAGCAGAAAAAAAGCTATAATCATGAAAGTTACTAAGTTAAGAGAAAGTGAACGCAGTTTACACTTTGCACAGACGACTTTACAACAACATTGGGTAATGGAGCGGAGCTTGCTGCAATATTCATGTCACAGATTTAACTGCGTCGTTTTGTGGTTTTCGAAAATAATGAAAACCAAAAGTGTGTCATGAATCATTGGGCGTTATGAGACGGATAAACAGAAGGTGCGCAGTATGCAGGATGGCTTTCTCCGCTGCATATCGGAATAGAAACAGAAGCCACATAAACAGATAGTCATCTTAGAGTCGAAATCCAGGGTTCGACGGAAACCCGTCTGGTCGGGTATGTTCATGGCGGAAAATCTTCAAGCGCCGACCAATCGTTAAAAAGATGACGTTTCGGCCCCGGCTTACGGGGGCCTTGTTCACAAACCTTTGGCGAATCTCAGTGATGATCGGTTGGCCATACGCCTCACGAAGTGCGATGAAATCCAGGGTTCGACGGAAACCCGTCTGGTCGGGTATGTTCATGGCGGAAAATCTTCAAGCGCCGACCAATCGTTAAAAAGCCGGGGCCGAAACGTCATCTTTTTAACGATTGGTCGGCGCTTGAAGATTTTCCGTCATCTTAGCGTCACATAACATTTGCAAACTATATCAGTTCATGGAAAGTCTAGGCGAAGGTTCGAGCGATCAGAGGGAAGCTGGTGCAGAAAAGGAAGCTACGAAAGAACCACTTACTGACTAGTTCTTATGAAATTCAAATGAGCTTTGCGGGACGCAAACCAGGTGCAACGCGGGACTCGCAAGACCGCTATATGGAAAGTTCAATTCGTGGAAGACTTGGGAACTTGTATTCGAATATAAGGAATGAAAATAGGCTGAATGAGAAGAAGAAACAAGAGGATCCAAGATGGCCCCTGAGCGGTGTACTAGGCCTAGCAAGCAGAGTAGACGGCGAGTGATTTCTTGGATACTGACAGCACCCTTGCTGGAAGTTTCTGCTGAGAACAGTGCTTCCGATTATGCCGATTAATGTCATGTACCCAGCATGACAGCCTAGTGGACGCAATGTTTTCTGATATGAAAATTTCGATACTTCCCACATGCTAAACTCAGACCACCGCTCTCTTCGATGTCTGGCGTAAAGTGACCGGAGAAGCCTGTTTGGCTGCCTTAATTTCAAAATTAAAGAAAGTGAGGAGCTACGGGAATCCACTCGGCAGATCTTTGAGGCTCTTTAGTTTGCCTTGAGTACAGAAAGAAGGCAAAAAAAGGGATCTGTGCAGTTCTTTTCGAGGAAGCTTTTATATATGTTCTTTAATTATTTATTTTTCTTATCGGAAGAAATTTTCGCTTCTGTCATTCCTCTTATTTGAGCAGTTTGTTTACAAATATTTCGCATATCTGTTTAGAGATTCTAGCACTAGCGCACGTTAATTTATTCTGTTCTTTGTTTCTGCGAGTTATCCACCACATAGAAGCTTCTTATCAGACAGACCGATCATTTATTCATATTTATTCCAATCTCAATCCCCTGCATCTGCACTTTTTGTACCCGCTGTTATGACAGCGTGCATACAATTAAAACAGTATCAAGCCGACAGCAGCCCCAAATAGTTACATCTATAGCTGTGTGAGAGAGTTAACAGGGAGTGACTTTACAGACTCTGTGAACATCGATACATCTGCTTACTTAGGGGAATCTAATCCCACTGATGTATATTAACTACCTAATGGTAATGAAACACAAAGCACACGCATACACACATCAGCGTGTGGAAAAGCGCGTACTAAATACATTTGTGTCAGCCAGGTAATGCCCCGTGAAATGCCGCGAGGTTTTATGCACGAAGTGCTCGGGATGATTGGAGCAATCTTGGTTCAGTCATTCTATCGTTCTTTTTCGCACACTTGTCAATTGCCAACCTACAAAACAACAGCATAATGTAAAAGAGAAACGTGCTTGTCAGGATTTTGACTAAGCAATCTCGTCGTGTACTATCGGCACATTCGGCCTTATGTCAGCGAATGCGGGTAGCTATGTGCATAGATGTCGTCTTTTGTAGCTGCCGATGCCTCAGTATTTGGTAACCGCTGTACTCTATGTCGCTGCATGCTGCAACGTCAGTAACTTATAGACGGTTTCATGATACTTTGCAACACGCAGACTGTAGAGAATGCATCATCTATGCCAGGCTTGCTTAAAAAGAAGTTGATTATTTAGAATTCGGCTGCGTTTCGCTTTCTTCTTTCATAAATCGTACGGGAAAAAGGCTAACCTAACAGGATTGTCATACACTGGACGGCATCTGCAGCTATGCCAAGATATAGCGAAGGATGAGACCGGATATCTCAACGGCCAAAAGAATGCTGGACGAGTGGATTTCAATCGCGCTGGCTTTTACCCGAAAGCAGCCGGTGATCGTGACACAATTATTGAGATCTGCGTTACGTGAAACTGGTTCCAGCTAGCACAGCTGCTTTTAAATGTTTTCATTGAATTCGTCTAATACACGCCTCTACTTTTTTTCGAAGTTTCTGATAACGCGATTCTCGTCCGCCACCTCTCAACGGCGTCTGTGCTCTGCGTCGAGTGAACGTTTGTAGATAATTTACTCTTTTTTCCGACCTAACTAATGATCACGTTGTTAAAAAAATGTTCAATGCTTCCAGACCCGTGAAGCGGACGCCGCCGTATGCAAAAGAACTCTTCACCGTGACTATCGGAGCGTCACTAGTTCTGTTTCTCTGCCTCGGAGGGATAGTATTTTACCTCAAGCCAGGTGCGCAAGTTTCTTTGTTTCAAAAATAGTTGAGTCATAAGGCTACAGACGGGCTCTAGTGGCGCATGACATGCCGCGTCACGAGTGTTGTGAAGTGGTCCAGGATACTAGTTAAAAGGTAGAATGTGCCGCTGAGCAAGAACAAAGTTCTTAGAGACCGTATTAGGAGATTGCGCAGCTCAATGTGCCTTTGGTTCACAGTTTCTAAATAAACAGTGTCCCTATCAAACAATGGTGAAAAAGTTAACAGACAAGCCGATAACGATAAGCTGATTTTACAAATGTAATCGTTCTGCACTCAGAGCCTTGAGGCATTAAATAGTGCATAAGAGCTGCATCGGGAAGTTTTCTTCCATTCTGATTTTCATTCCATGTTTTACATGATATTCCCCAGCCATGCCTACACAAACAAGCAAGAAAACAAACAAACAAACAAGGTATAATTGCGTGGAAAGAGTGTTTCCTTCGGGGCTGTGTAATGGTTCCTTGATTGCTATGGTTCCAAATGACAACTAACGTGGGAGTCACATGTTATTGGTACGAACATGGTGCAAAAGGATGTTATGTTTCTCAGTGGTCATGGTGTTCAGCTTCTGACCCGAAAGACGCGGATTTGATCCCGACCGCGGTAGTCGCATTTCAATGCATGCGAAATGCTCGAGGCCCGTGTACTGTGCGATGTAAGTGTACGTTAGAGACCTCCAGGCGGTCGAAATTGTATGGAGCCCTCCACTACGGCGTCCCTCATAGCCTTAGTCGCTTTGGGATGTTAAGCACCCATAAACCATAAAGGCTGTTATGAATTTGCGCTTCCATTTCAATATAACATTCTCACGCAGTTATTTAAAGGAATAGTGAATAGCCAATCACGTAAACGAGTAAACAGAGCGAGCAGGCGAGCACAAAAAGAGATGGCCACAGGATGAGCTCGAACTCTGAGCTATAAACAATTTATTAATACGTTCACATCAGAGGAGTCTACTGAAGCGGAAATGACGACCGCCGTCTGTCAGTAGCCAGGGGCAAGTGGCCCGCCTGCTCACCGGCTTGCGAACTTAGTATAATACCGCGGATATAACGAACTTTAGTGTGCTAACTTCGGATATGCCGAACCTGAGGATGCCTTCTCGAATATAACGAACCTTAGATGTTCGCCGTTAAGAAAAAAACAGCACTCATGTTCTGGTGGACATTAGAACAAGGGACTACTAGTAATAAAAGCAAGTCGCGTGGTTGGTCGGGATCGTTGGTTTCTACAGTACTACTAACGATGTACTGCCACGAATACCAGGCTGAATACACACTGCAGCTCACTAATACACGGTGGACACTTGATTTGTGCACATGCTATTTTTTTTGCATCTTCTTTATTGTGTACTGCCAGTTCAACAATCAGTCTGTCTCCATGCCCTCAGGTAAAACAGGCGTCGCTAAAAATCATGACATTAACGCCAAGCTTAAGCGATGTCGTGATACGAAGCTTGAAAGCGGAAAATGCATGCACTGTGTTTTAATTGCTATTTTATATTTGTAAAGGAGATAATCATGATGACAAAAATGCGTCAGTAGCTGAAAAATTCGCCAGTGCTTGAACAAACGCACCATGTTTGCCATACTGATACTGAAAGCTATGTATTGTCAGTGAAAGGTAACGCACTGGAAATTTTGGCCTGACCACTGTTCTTCACGCAGAGGACGATGGGCCTACACCACGTACTTTTACGAGATTTACGCAGTTGCCTCCCAAGCAAGACAGAACAGGTCTGCCCATCACTACACCTCACCCCGAATCCAGCACGGCCACTACAGAGATAACAAGTGAGTTTGTGCTACGAGCTGAGGATAATCTGGAGAAATGAGTCGGCTGAATCTTGACGGTAAGGATAAATGAAGGTTGAGTGCATCAACAGAGGCCGGGGAAAGTACACGACAACTCGAGCGTTTGATTTCAAAAGACGTAAAACACGTCACTGACTAAGCGTCACCTTTCCTGCTACTTCCTTACACCTCAGTTTGTATTTATTCTACACAAACGCAAGAATTCCTCCCGTCTCAAATTCAAACACTGCATCACCACTACGCCTCTCTGGATTTCAGTGAATGCTGCGGCTTAACACTGTTCAAAGCTGCGAGATGAAGCCCTACAATCAACATTGCAAAATGTTCTGGCACTGCTGGGAAGTCAAAGTTATAGTCATACAGTATATGCAAATAGTTATGAAATTAAGAACTCTAGAAGTAAAGCACAGACCAAATTCATTTATTCGGATTGCTGATCGCTGTGCTTTTGCCTGCCTTTTTAAAACCACATTGTAACAAGTTTTTGGATGCAGCTTTCACATATTTTTATAGCCGTTAACGACCGGAAAAGAAAAGTTACTAGGAACTTCTAGTCCCTAGTTACTAGTTACTAGGAATATCGACAACCGTCACACCTGGTGTTTGCAATTCAAAGTCTTACCCTGACGCCTAATGCCCGACACTCGTGAGCACAGCTGCAACTTCAGGCAAAGGTTATATCATCTGCCTTGAGTTATACTATCTGTTCATTACTGAGCACAAATTATGAAAAAAATACCATAAAAATTTTTTTAACAATAGATATATAGGCTTAGATTCGCACAGTTGCTTTAAATGACTGGTTTGCCAAAATGTCTTAGTTAAGGCGCAACTTCTTTTTTATAGGCGGACTTAACATCGAGGTTGCACAATGCTTGGCAAGAATATATCCCGTTAATTCCAGAGTTAGCATGACTTCTTCAGCCAATGGCAGTGAGAGTGGTCACACGCTGGCTGAATAATTCTGTCGTGTATGCCTTCATTTAGAGCGAAAAGAATTTCGGAGCAAATTTTGAAAAACGCTAACTCCGTATCCGTTCCAAATACATTCCAGGGCTAGCATAACTTTTTTCTTCAGCCAATGACAGTGAGTGATCACACGCCAGCTGAATAATGCTGTCTGTATACCTTCCTTTCGAGCGAAAAGAATTTCGAAGCCAAGAGGGAAAAACCTAGCTTCGCATCCGCTCCAAATACAATGCATTTTTCGCAAATAATGAAGCTCAATAAATGGAGAATGTATCGATTTTCAGACGCTACCCAGCCCACGCCTACAGACCGCAATCAGCCAAGTCTTCACGAGGACCTCCTACCAGCCGACCACGACGTCGAGGCGTGACTGAAGCAGCACCCGTCTGCACTACTGAGATTGTTTTTTTTTTTTTTGCGTTACTTCACTGGACCCGTTACTAAGGCTAATGTTGTTTAATCGTATAATAACGGTTCGCTTTCCGTCCGCGTTCACTGATATTACTCCTTGCATGAATAAAACACGTAACGTAACATAAGTCCACTGGAAGAACCACGTCTGCACGCTGGTACCAGCAGCGATAAAAGAATTAGTCAGCTCGTTAGTTGAGAATTTATGGCTCAACGGCGACTAAGGCAGAAGACCGCCAAAATAATGTTTATTCAAGTCTGTAGGATACTAGGCGAAATGAGATGCAACCATTAAATGCTGCGTATCGAGATAGATTAAATAGCTGGACTTAGAATATGTTATCTAATACGAGAACTACGAATACAGTGTAATCAGCTGGGTAAAAGATACAATATCTATATGAAAGCGCTGAGAATTTGTCACGAACGAGACAGCTAGCTCGAGTCGCCTCCCAACGCTCTTGGCTATGCTGCCCTTTTGTCTGTGCCAGGGCACCGTTTTCAACAAGCTGACGTGGCAATAAAAATGAATACACACTTATATACTCATTGATATTACAGTTCTATTTAGACAATTCATAGCGTTGTCCAATAATATATTATGGCCAACCTCTAATAAAATAGAAAAATGGTGTTATGCGATATTTGTAAAATTTTCGAAAATGAGCGCGACTATGAATTTCACAAAATTAAAAAGCGGGCCCCAGTGCTCGCATTTCGGCGGTTGTGCTCCCAAAAGCAAGTGGCGTGTTAGGTGTATGCTTTCTATTCGCAGTCTGGAATGTGTGACTTCGTAAAACTGGTTTTTATGAGCGAAAAAAAAGAGGCCAAGCGTACCACCTCTCAACTACCAGCGCAAGAATATTAATGCAACTGACCTGAGCGCTTCGTTTATTCTTACTGCACGGCTTCATATGTCGGGCATCCAATAAAAAAAGCTAGATTTCATTGAAATAAGAGATTGTTTTTTGCTATTAAAAAGCACACACTGTACTTCCTAATATTTGAGAAGCGGGATTTGGTATTCTGGCACTGTTGCACCAAACGGTCCTCTACAGTTTTCTACCCGTGCTATTTTGTGAACGTTGGCACCTTCGTTTTTTGGTTGCTTGTCAGCAGTACAAAACAAAGGAATCGAGCGACCATTTTTTCTACTGTTTGCGATGTAAACTGCGATTCTCGATGCAGTACAGCGGGAAAAGTGGCCCAAAATACTCATCACGGGGTAAAGAATCAAAACTTGACGTAACAGGTCCCGCAATGAGTGCTTTCACAGAAAGAATGCAACTCTTCTTGCGATTGGTTCTCATCCCGAAGTGTAACCGTTTCGTCCTTTAACAAGTCCACCTGGCACAGCGGAATTTAATATCTCTATTGAGTTGAGAATCTACCAGCGCTTGCGGAGACATTAAGAAAAGTGCGAGCTATCCTCACTGCACTCTTTCAATGTCTGGGGCTACCGTGATCACTTAGACCAGGCGTTACCTCTGTGGCTTGCAGATCGCGCGCACACAAAAAATTTTCTTCTAATAAAGTCTGCCCTGCTCGCACACTCAAGTAACCTCTTAAAGATGAGTGGAAGTTTGTTGTTGTTGAAGAAATATGGTACTACCAGCCGGTTAAAAAAAATTTTCCAGCGTACACTACGAGCTGATGCCGCATGTTTGTGAAATAACAACGTGTGATAAGCTTAAGGAACAAGAAACTTGCGTGCAGGCACGCACATGCAGAGAGCCACACACGCTGACATGCACACTCGTACTAAGCGAGGTAAAGAAAGCAGCAGACCAGTTGTTTCCGGTGTACGCTACTATGGACTCACAACTAATCGATTCCGCCCTCCAGTTTTCACAGACGTGCCAGGAATTGCCTGCCCCAATTAATTGGGAATACCTTTCTCCTCCACGGCAGCCAGCCTCTCGGGAGGCGCTCTACGAAGCGGTTCACTACCAGAGAGGTCTCCGCAAGCTTTAATGGCTTGCTATTTTTAATCTGGAAAACCAAGCTGTATGCGAAAATTACGAAACATTGAAGGACAGGAGTTTTCAAGAAAATAAGACACCATTGAATACCACGCACCACTGTTGTGTGTTCTCTACGAAAAAAAAAGAGATTTCTACATTGCGCTTGCTCACTAATCCGTTCTGAATTAATGAATTCCATGCTCAAATGTGATACTGGTATTCCTTCGCAATGTTCGCAGTGCTTAAATATCAATTGTATAAACGCATGTAGAAAGAAAAAAAAAGTAGAAATTGCTCGGGAGGGGGGGGGGGGGAGTGTTTGAAATTTGTGAATTTCGTCGTTATTGCATTCTCAGCCGGACTGCCATGACCAGTGTAAAAGCATTCATTGCTTCTTCGGGCAAGCAAGTAATTTTTTTTAATTTTGCACTTCGCTTACACGCAGTCGAACCCGACCGCGGCGGCTGCGTTTTTATGGAGGAAAAACGCTAAGGCGCCCGTGTGGTGTGCGATGTCAGTGCACGTTAAAGATCCCCAGGTGCTCGAAATTATTCCGGAGCCCTCCACTACGGCACCTAATTCTTCCTTTCTTCTTTCACTCCCTCTCTCACCCTTTCCTTACGGCGCGGTTCAGGTGTCCAACGATATATGAGACAGATACTGCGCCATTTCCTTTCCCCAAAAACCAATTAATAATTCGCTTACAATCACAATTATGAACGCCGCTGTTGGTGCTTGAGCGATTCGATATTAAATGGAGCGACCCAGCCGACACGTGTGGGGAGCGCGTTCGGATGGCTCCTGGTTGCCGGTGACGTCACTACATGTGATTCGACATAACCGGAGATTCGGACGCCAGGCAGCCGGAGCGAGCGGACGCATGTTCGATGAGCTCCGTCGAACACGGCTGCTCTAGCCCAAGTTTGGACCGTCAGTGCACAAATCATCGTTGGAATCAACTATCAGCGTGACAAGGAGTCTAGGGGGACCGCAACTCTCGAAGGTAGGCACGCGATCTGCCTATTTCTCGGCGGCCACGCGGGATTGTTAGGCCTAATCGCTCGGCCTACTCGTAGGCCCAGCAGAGGAGAGACTTTCTCGGCGGCGTTTGCCGCAAAGGAACATGAATAGCTAGATGGAATGTGTGGAGGGGGAAACCATCGACCCTGTAGAACTGAAGACAGGGACGTGGTTCACCAAGAAAAAGGGCCGCGTGGTGCCCCTTGGAGATGAAACCCGGGCCGCTACCAGGGATGGGGAGGAGCGGCAGACTACAGGACATAAGGCCGCCATCGGAAGGAGACTGGCGGCAAAGTCAGTGGAAAGACAAGCAGTGCGGATGCCCAAGGACGCCGAGAAAATAATAATACGCCCCCGAGGCGGAGTCAACCGCCTTATAAAAGGAGGAATGATCGAACTCGCAGAATCAATTGCCCGCGCCGCCGGCATCGAGCCTAAGGACGCTGAGGACGACATCATCTCGGCAAACGTAAAACAACAATCCATACTAATCGCCACAACCAGCGAAGAGCGTGGAAGAAGATACTCGATTTTACGCACCGTCCTTTACGACAACGAAAAGATCGAGGTAACGGCGTACCCCACCATGCCTGAAGACTGTGGCAAGGGAGTTGTGCACGACGTCCCACTGCACTACTCCAATGAAGAGCTCCTGGAGCGTATATGCAGGAGAAAGGAAAACCCTACAGTACTTGGCGTTCGAAGACTGGGAGCGGCCTCTAAGTCAATACTGATCCTATTCGAGGACCAGAAGGTGCCGCGCTGGGTATATCTATCTCCCTTCGCACAAAGATGCGTCTTATACAAGAAGAAGTATGAGGTCTGCCTCGCGTGCGGCCGCATGGGACATCGAGAAGACGTCTGCCCGGACCCGACGAATAGGAAGTGCCGGGGGTGCGGCATAGAAAGCCCTAAAGATGACCACCAATGCGAGCCGAAATGTCAGCTCTGCGGAAAAGGACACCTTCTCGGCGACAAACGCTGCCGGGAAATATATAGGGCCCCATATATCTCCAAAAAGAGGCAATGGGAGAGGAAGCTGGACCAGCAGGACCAACAAAAAATGACCGATACACCACGGGCCGGCGAACGCGAGGGCCGCTCGAGAGCCAAGAAGGGTGACGAAGAATCCCGAACACCGGGAAGAAGATCCAGATCCAATAGCAAGGACTACAACCATTTCACAGCCAAGGAGGGAGACTTCCCAAGGCTGGAGGAAAGAGCAACCGCCAACTCCATGCGCCGCCGCTCGAGCTCCGGTACCAGGAGCCGATCCAGCTCAGGGCGAAGGCGCTCTAGCTCGAGAACCTCGGCTGACTCCTCCTCCACGGCCAGCAGTCCCGGGCGCTTCACACGGGACCCCAAGGCGCCATGGGGGCCACCTGCAAGCAGACGCGGTTCGAGTGGAGATCGAAAATCGGTAAGCTTCACAGCCAGCAGTCCCCAGGCAAATAGAGAGGCAGATGAGAGAATCGAAAATCTAGAAAAAGAGAATCAAGAACTCAAGAGCATGCTCCGCACGCTCACTGCAGAGATCCAAAATCTAAAAATGGGAAAGAGTACCCCTCCTTCTCCACCGAGGAACCAATCGGTACCCCAAAAACAGGCACAGAAACAGATGCCCTCTCTCCCGCCTGCGAAGGCAGTAATCGCGCGCCCCGAGCCGAGGGACAACGAAGGGGAGAAAATGACTACTGAAACAATCAGGCCACCCCCGCAAAAACGCAAAGGGGATGAGACGGACCCGCTGGTGGCACTCGAAAGTAGAGTAGAAAAGAAACTAGAGGCTAGAGATGCTAAGTACGAAGCAAGATTCGAAAGAATCGAGACCCTCCTCACCCAACTAATGGGTGCAATGAATCAAATACAGACGCAACTCGCGCAATTCACTGACGTGCAGAACGCGTTCAACGAGAGGCTAACTACATTAGGAAAGACGGTTACTCAAATACAGCAAAATGGACAGGCGCAGCAAAAATGAAAACACTCTGGTGTGGCAGTGGAACTGCCGCGGTTTCCAACGCAAGCGAGCGCTCTTGCAGCAGCACTTAGAGCAGATTGAAGAAAAACCTTTAGCTATAGCCCTTCAGGAAACGGGAAAGGGACCACCAAAATTATCGGGATATCAAGCGTTCCACAGTGACCGAGGAGAAAAATCTCGCGTCTCCACGCTAGTTAAAAGACATATAGCGGTAGTCGAGCATGAGGTCAACTCACGGGATATCGAAGCCGTATTAGTAGAAATTATCACCGGTCGCAAAGACAAGGCTAGTCTCTTCATCTTAAACGTGTACAGCACCCCCCAGCAAAGAAAGGCACGTTTCCGCGCCCTCTTCCGCAAGGCGATTAGAGCAGCTGGAAACAACACACTCATAATCTTAGGGGACTTCAATGCCGCCCACCAAGAATGGGGCTACAATAGACACGATCCCAAGGGCAGACAACTATGGGAGGACATACACGAACTTGGCCTCACCCTCCTGACGGACCCTAACTGCCCGTCCAGAGTGGGAAACAGCGTCTGTGCAGACACCACCCCGGATCTCACCCTTGGGAAAAACACGAGAGACGCGGCCTGGGAAAACACGGCTCAAAATTTAGGCAGCGACCACTTTATTCTGGCTCTCACCCTCAGCAAGGGCGTCAAAACACGTCGCCTCAAAAAACCCAAGATCACTGATTGGGACATGTTCAGGCAAATTAGAGAAAATGGTGAATCGGAAGGCGATATCCAAAACATAGAGCAATGGGCGGAGGAACTTAGGCAACAAGTCGAGAGGGCAACCACGACCCTGCGAGAAGACGATGCGCCAGCGACGGTTGATAGCAAACTCCTTCACATGTGGGAAGCCAAATGCGGCATGGAGAAACGCCTCCGGTCACAAAGATGGAACAGGAACCTTAGAAGAAGGATAGCAAGGCACAACAAAGAGATTGAGGATTACGCAGCAAAACTCTGCGAACAAAATTGGTGCAATAGATGTGACGAGATGGAAGGGAACATGAGTCTAGCTAATACGTGGAGTCTACTCAGACACCTGCTTGACCCTGATAATTCGAAAACCCAATCGGGCATAAGACTTACGAAAGCCAGGCACACGTTTGAGGGCTCGGACAGAGAACTCATGGCAAAATTATTTAATATGTACATAGGAGATACAAAAACCTCACTCCTGCCGGAGTACGAAGGACCCCCAAACGAGGCCCTAGACGCGCCGATCACGGAAGCGGAGGTTCGCGCCGAAATATTAGGCCTAAAAACAAAGTCGGCCCCTGGTCTAGATGGCATTACAAACAAGGTCCTCCGAAACTTGGACGATAATTCCATCCGCAGCTCACCAAATACATGAACATCGTATGGGACAGATGCCGCCTCCCACAACAGTGGAAGACGGCAAACGTGATTTTAATACCGAAGCCGGGCAAACCCTCTAAGCTAGAAAACTTACGGCCAATCTCTCTAACATCCTGTATTGGGAAATTGATGGAACGGGTAGTCCAAACGCGCCTAACGCGTTTCATGGAGCTCAACGATCTGTGGCCGCACGAAATGGTAGGGTTCCGACCCGGCCTGTGCACACAAGATGTAATGCTCCGCTTGAGACACGACATCATAGAAAATAGCAACAAGGACGCGAGGGTAATATTAGGTCTCGACCTGACGAAGGCCTTCGATAACGTAAAACACGCGGCAATCCTCTCTGGCCTCCGAGAGCTGGGGGTAGGAAACAAAACGTACGGCTACATAAAGGACTTCCTGTCGGGTAGAACGATAAAAATAAGGTTTCAGGACATTGAATCCCCCACCGTCAGACTAGGTAGTAGGGGTACGCCGCAGGGTTCAGTGCTGTCCCCATTCCTCTTTACTGTTGCCATGCGAAATCTCCCGGCAGAATTGAGAAAAGTGGAAAACTTGAAATTCAGCATGTACGCGGACGACGTCAACCTATGGGTCACCCAGGGCAGCGACGCGAACATCGAGGAGCGCTTACAAACGGCAGCAGACACCGTAGTGTCGTATGCGGCTGAAAGGGGCCTCTCATGCGCTCCCCAAAAATCGGAGCTCTTTATCTACAATCCGAAGGCGCTCAGGCACAAACGCCAGATAAACATCAACATAACAGTAGAGGGCCAAACAGTGCCAAAAGTCGAGCAGATTAGGATCCTGGGGCTATTTCTACAAGCGGACGGGTACAATGATACAACGATAAAGAAATTGAGTGCGTACGCCACGCAAGTCATGGGTCTGTTCAGGAGAATCGCACTCAAGGGTCGAGGGCTTAAAGAACGAAGCCTCCTGAAACTAATGCAGGCTTACATCACTAGCCGCATATGCTACGCCACACCATTCCTAAACATCAGATCGGACGAAAAGCAGAAAATAGACGCACTCATCAGACGATGCGTGAAGAGGGCTCTGGGACTCCCCATCTCGACCTCTACTGAACGCCTCCTCGAAATGGGTGTGCACAATAATTGGACGGAGCTAGCGGAGGCTGTGCGCATGGCACAACTGGAAAGATTAAGCAAATCTACCACGGGCAGAACCATCCTTGGCTGGGTGGGGCTGCAGTCAGACAGGGGGACATGCCAACACGCGGACATTCCACGAGGATGCCGCGAACACATAACAGTGCCCCCGCTACCTAAAAACATGCACCCCACATACAACGGGGAGAGGAGACGGAAGAGGGCCGAGACTCTCGCAAAAAACGCGGACAAAATAGGGCCGAAAGGAGTCGCTTACGTGGACGCGGCTAGCGGAAAGTTGGGGGCGGCGGTGGCTGCGGTCGTTGACGGCCGCGGCGTACCCGTCGCCGCCGCTTCCGTTAGAAGTCGAAACATAGACACGGCCGAGGAAGTTGCAATAGCGCTCGCTTGCGTTGGCACGGAAGCCAGTACGATCATTAGCGACAGCAAAACAGCTGTCTGGAACTTTGGAAAAGGGAGGGTCTCGAAGGAGGCAGTCAAAATCTTGGAAAAGGGAAAACTCGATAGACGAGTTCGAATAATTTGGACCCCCGCGCACGAATCCGTCCCCGGCAACGAGGCGGCGCACGAGCTAGCCCGAGCACTCTACTTCCGGGCAGCCGCAGAGCCGCCTGGTTGCGAAGGGATGGACGAGAGGCTGCAGACATACAAAGAGATCATAGAGCACTATAGACTTGGTAGACGGTCCCTGCCACCACCGGACCGAGCGCTAACAAACAGGGAGGCAGTCGCATGGCGGCGCCTGCAAGCTGGGAACTTCCCGAACCCCGTCTGGCTCTACCACACGCAAGTGGAGGAAAGAGCCAACGATAAATGCGCGACATGTGGAGAGAGGGGTACTTTAGACCACATAATCTGGCAATGCCCTGGTTCCCCGGGCGCCAAGGAGAACATAAGAAGTAGAGAAGCCTGGGAACTGATGCTGCGAAGCGAGTCCCTCGCCCACCAGCAGCAAGCCATCCGCCTGGCGGCTAAAGCCGCGAAGAAACACTGTCGCTTCGCCTGTCTTTAGTCGCGGAGACCCCGGCCCCCGTTCTCCAGGCCTGCGTGCCGGGGATGGGGAGTAGGGGGTCTCCTACATCGGTGGAAAATAAAGTTCTTACTCACTCACTCACTCGACATAACCGGTTACGCCGCGCGACCGTGCCAGTCTCGTGGCGTCCCCTCACGGTCACGTGTGTCGCGCTGATCCCGCGATGTGTTACGCTAACGCTATAGATGCCGACGCTCTCGCCACAAGTGATCCTAACAACTTCACTGCAAAGCATGGAAATGTTTACAAGGGCAAAACTATTTTATTGCACGCACACCACATACATCACTCTCCATAAAAGGCCAAGCTTTTTAACATGTCCGCGTGTCGTAAAGAGAAGAGGTCAGGAGAATCAACGTACGGAAACGGGGCGATGAATATTTTTTCTAAGCGCTATCAAAAAGCCGGTTCAGCATTCACGTTGTCAGTCAAAGCAGTCATTAAAAAAACTGAAGCCGTCAGTCGCCTTTATTTCAAAGCCTTCCTTGAAGACGAGTGTAAAAAAACACATGCACACACACACAGTCCTCAGTCGTAAACAACATAAAATACATATCAAGTGCTAGCGAAAACATGACTAACGAACGACTGGGTAAGAAAAAAAAAACTACTGCGGGAGAAGAAAATTAAAAGGGCTGCCGTGTCTTCCGTAATATTTTGGAACAGGTTCCTCTTTTATTAAAGTGTATCAAGAAAAAAAGGAAACGAAGAAGCACGCGAGTGTGATTGTTGTCGCATACTGTTTTTGTTTGAAATTTTCCCGTTAGGCTGCCAAATGAACATGCCCGTGAAGAACGAACAAACAAACATGATTAAGTCCGAAAGAGGGTATACTATTAATTAAAGCCGTCGAGGAGGACGGAATGATGACATGGCAGTCTTCGTGAGCATAAAATGGTAAAAATGATCTTCCTTCCGAGGTGAGGAATGAATGATGACTGCCTCAATGACAGGAGTCACAAACAGGAAACTTTCATAGTCAATGATGCCGTTGTGTTAGAAAATAAAAACACGCGGGCAGTCACAATGCCGCCATTGGTAGTCTTCACTGGCGCTTACTACGCAACAGTAACATTGATGCTGGGCTCCGAGTAGGAGGGCACAACAGCGCTTACTGGAAAAACCCTCGATTCTGCCGCTGATGTTCCCACGGAGGGAGTAGGACAAGCCGCATAATGTCGCAAGACATTGCACCAGTAGCGGGCTTTTATTGGCGCTGATATAAAGTTTTAAAACATGGTTTCAGTCCACCAAGTTACTTTGCGCGAATTTTTTAAATATAAAATAGCTATCTCAGCAAAACTTGTTCGACTAGCTGTTCCATAGGTGTAGACTTAAGAGTAACATTGGAATCTACACCTCAGGAAGTTAAAATCACCTCCTCATGTAGAACTAGAACCAAACGAAAATTCTTGTTTATAGTTTTAGGTATAAATCTGCAGTGTAAAATAATGAATATAGTTTTCACATGCCCAAAAATTAAGCCTCTCAGGCTACACTGGTTCTGCTTCCGAATAACAGCACCAACGTGTAGTCCGTTAAACGACCGCTGGACATGAGGAGCATGGGTAATGAGGTAACGGTGAAACCGTGAACGCGGAAGCGTTCGTGACTGTTTTAGATGTTTGCGTAAAAAAAATTCTAAGAAATGTAAGGGTTGGAGCACACACATAAAACAGCGATCTAAACAAACTAGATTAAAAAGAGTTTGCGCGCGTATGCACAGAGTACAAAGACGGGAGTAGAAGGCAAACAATGGCGCGCGCTTCCCGTAAGACGCGAAAAGTGTCAGTTCCAGCGGCAATTATTACTGTTTTTTTTTTTGCGTAGTGATCTGCCCCCTTTGCAATCAGTGGTATAATGAACCACGCATGGCGAGCAGCACGTTGGGCACGAGGAGGAGGGAGAGGGACGCGGCCATACTGCCGCTTCCGCCGCTCTCGCCATCGACAAACATGCTCTCCACTTTGTCCAGGCTGCCGCTGTTCTTCAAAGGCTGAATGCCAAGTTGTCTGCAGATCACGTTGTAGTGGTCCACCATGCGCACGGGTCCGTTCAGAAAGCCCTGCTTGAGACCTGCGAGGAGAAAAGCCGGGCTGTAATGAGTCGGCGGAGCTCATGGTAGTTTCCCCTCATTTGCGCAGCAGCCTTAGAGATAGGTGGATAAAGTTCGAGCGGGCTAAAAGAAGGCTTTCAAGCATCACTGCGCTGCCACCTTGAGAGAATTAGCAAAGATTGTAGCCTTTCTGGCGCCATGCTCGATGCTGTAACTTTTGTGTTTTGTAGACGCTGATGTACCGACGTTGCCGAAGCAGAGCATCCTCTCAGTTTACGGCACCTGGTCGCGGTGTCATCAGTAAGCATAAGCAAAAGACTGCGTCAGGGGCGGTTGGCTGGCGTCGTAGGGAACCAGCTTGAACGCATTCTCAGTGAACGGGGGACGAACGAAGTTTCGAGAGAACACATCGTTGGAGTGTGTGCGTTTAGCCTTCCTGTACTTCCCCTCTTGCCTCGTGAATGATGACAGACTTTTATGGAGCAAAGGCAGCTTTGACCAAAGAGTGTCATGGTCAAAGGTGTTTCGCTCTACTACAGGTGGGTTCAACAAAAAAATTTGCGGTGGTTTAGCTCTGGTTAAAAATGGAGCGACGCGATAGCTACAGCTGGCCGAGGGGAACTTGCTGAGTTCACTTGCAAAGTCAGTCTTTCGCCGCTCGGTTTCGCTCGGCATTCCTTATTCATCTTTGTCCCACTTGACACGGTGCATGCGCACAGCTGTGGCAGCTCGGTTTCACCGGCGGCGCGGCTCCGCACCACGTGGCTGGTCACGTGACCAACCGGGTGACAAACCACGTGACCAGCCATGGCGCCGCGCCGCCGGCAGCTGCTCCGCGCCACACGACCAACCACGTGACAGCGTGGCAGCGCCGCCACGCTGAAGGCTCGAAATGCTGCCGTAATGTAGCTATCGCTACAAAACCCTTTCCTAAGCATTTCACCGCAAATAAGCCAAGCACCAGGCCAGGGGAAAGCTTGTACCCACTATCACCGGTGGGTACCCGGCGCACCGGGGATCGAACACCGCACCTCCCGCGTATGCGACGCTAATGCTCAGACCTCTAGGGTACCGCTGCGGTGTTTCTCAGTACCATGTTCAAGCTGGCTCCTCAAGGCAAAAATATATACAGGGTTTCTTATCAGTCCAGCTCGGCGCCCATTTTGCGTATTAAGCGCAATGAAACGTGATGTACGTACTTCTGAAAGAAATACACCCGAATACACTATGACAGAGACGGATGACAGACCGGACAAGGCTGAAATATACAAGGCTACACTAGTTCAGCCTCTTCCGGCCTTCCATCTGTGTCCTCATCTGCTCAGAAAATGTTTCTTCAGCTAACAGTTCCAATTGACAAGCTTAGAAGCACGCCCATATTTAAAGTGCGTGTATTATTATTCTTAGGCACTGCCTGGGCTCGCTCTGTAAGGCGCTTGAAGACTCGAGTTTCTTTCAGTTGCCACTTCAGCTGCAATGCATGCCCTGCCACGGTGGTGGCTGCTGCTGAAAAGATTGTTCTGAGAGTTCAGCGTGCTTGCACTCCCTGAAGGCGCTCTCAACCAGCAGCTGACCTCATCCAATACCATGATTTGGCTGTGTTGCTGAATTTTGTCCCTACATTGTCCCTAGTTCATGAATGGTATCCTATTTTGGTCGGTATAGAAGAACCAAGGAGTAATTAGCGGCACTTTCGACATCATGCCGCAAAGTCGAGTCGCTATGATGTGTTGCTGTAGCATGTTTCATTACGATGTCGCCCGCCTCAACAAGGAAAATAAGCAATAGCACAGCGGCCGCTTCCAGAATTAATGATAAAGACCAGTACTCTGCGATCCCGACGGCCGTGACCTTTACCTGTCCATGAAATAATTAGTGCTGCGCCGGACTGGTTTCGTTGGTGACACGCCCACCTCGCATGCAATTATAATAGTGTCACGAGTTTTGCGCTCGGGCTCAGCAGAGCACCCCAGCTGCTCTGATATACTAGGCTATTACTCTCCTCTATATTAAAGCTCTTTAGTATCATTGAGGCTACGCATTCATATCGGGGCATATTTGTGCGTACCACTGAGGTCCAGTAGGGAGGACCATGGCATAGAGACCACTGTTAGAGAACGCGTGGACCAGTACAGAGAACCATAATGTTCTAGTAAAGAAACACAGGTCACGTATGAGAAATATTTGTCGACGATGGTCCGGAAACTTCAGGCACGATTACTGCGGTACAAACCTGGCCCAGTGGCGAGAAAGATGGCACGCATATCTTCCAGCTTCATGGGGTCGTAGCCGTGGCTTCCGTGATTTATTTTGCTCGACTTGGGTATTTGCTTGTCTGTGTCTTCAAGCTGCGGACAATAGAGAGCAATGGTCGAGAAAGTACGTCAGAGACAGCTGGGTATTTCCGCACGTGTGTGTGCGAAGCCACTCAACAAGTTGAACACTCACAATGGACCTGCGGTATCGTAACAAGCATCGCTTTTGTGTTCCTTCAATTGTCACTACATGCACACGGTGCTATCACGCGCCTGCTTCAACGCAGGCCTCACGCGATGCGGAATTGCGAGACAATTTATCACGACCCTTGTAGCCTTTGATAGTACGCTCACTACATCTGCCGATTAAACCAGGACGTGCGCAAAGTACGCAATCGCCCACAGGACAAAATGAACTCCAAATGCTTTGCTGCTTTATGGGCCCGACCACGGCAGATAAGGAACTTGTTCAGATGCTCTCAATGGCTTCACTGCTTGCATGCCTTCTTCGTGACAGACCTGGCGTGACATACGCATGCTGCTGCACTGAGTCTGGGGAAGATATCGCAAAGGCACGAGAGAGAGAGAGAGAGAGAGAGAGGGGGGATACCATCATTACGGGCGAACTCAACGGTATTAAAAAAAAAAAGCACCACGGCTTGATACAAACGCCTTGGCGCTGTTTCCTTTGTCTTGTTCTCAAAACACTCTTTAGCCTCGCAGGAATACCAAATTCAGCAATAAAGTGTCGGCGGAAGCGTGCAGTGGTGCGCACACCCCGCAGAAAACAGCGGCCCACTTTTACAGTAGCACTCAAGACAGTTTAGTACCTAAGGCGGCGATAACGTCGCGACGTGAACATTGTGGTATGGTGACTCTAGTTCGCATTGCTTAAATGCCCGAGTGCGCTATCTGGACGCTTTAGAGAGGGGCAGGCTAATAGCTAACATCTTTTATGGGAGCGCTGACACCTGTAACTCTTTGAACACAAACGGCGTTGCGCCAAGCAAATGGACTGTACCCGCACAGAAAACCACCCCTATCCGTGGGTGCAGGCGTCTCTTTTGGCGTTCTTTTAGCGATACCTTCGGTATAAAACTTACTATAGCAGAACATTGGTGAAGCTAAAATGAAAAGAAATTGGTGCAAATAATTACTTTGTTTGTCCCAAACCTACAGCTGGGTTACGACAAGCACCGTAATAAAAAGCTGGAGGTTATTTCGACACCCTGAGTCTCTTTGGTGTGCTCTAAAGCCTCGTTAGATGATGAATTTAAGAGTTTTCACTGAGCTGCAGTTGCAAGTAGAAAGTGAATATTTAGCACTCTGTCGGCTCTACCGGCCACTGACCACTTGAGAATATTTGTGGCTGAAAATAATGGTCACCATGGCATCAATTTATGAGCCAGCTAGTCTAGCATCATTTTGAAAGAAAAGGAAGTGCCACTGAAAGCAGGAGGCATATTTTAGATTAGTTTTAATGCGATAACACTAGAAGCCGCGTGGGTCCTTTAGATTAGTTTTAATGCGATAACACTAGAAGCCGCGTGGGTCCAAAATGTGTTGTCAGTCATGAAATTCGCCCATTGGCTGACGGGAGGTGATGTTGCTTCCGGTAAATGCATCAACAGCTGCTATTGCTATCCCATTCCTAAGACAATAGAACTTGTTGCCCTTTGAATTCTTGTTCTTGTTGTTGAATAAATAAAGCTCACCTTCTTGATCTGGTAGCCAGGGTCAGCCGTCAGAACGATCGGTTGAGTTAGGTAAGTGTTCTTGAGGTGGTATAACTCAGGCAGTTCCTCTTTCTTGAACACGTTTAGTCCTTTTATATTCAAGCTTTTAAGCCTGTTGTATATCTGTGCAGTTAAAGGAAAGAGTACAAATAAAATATCATCCACTTAGTGAAGCTAGTATCTGTCGACTCATGGACATGACATTCGTATTTACCGGCCCGTATGCATGGTTCCCTATCCGATCATAAAACTGTGTAAGGCCCAGCAAGCCTAAAATGAGCGCTGAGGGCGAGTAATGTCATGCTCATCAGGTATGTGCGATACTGACTGCACTTGCGTAGTCATTGTTCACTGTTCACTCACAGATGAATATCATTGACAGAGTGCGACAAAAAGCGAGTATCTAAGCGTATTTCGCAAAGTTAAAGTTAGTTGCCAGAAATGAAAGCAGGCTGGGAGATCAGTGATTGTAGTCGGATACAACTTAAGTCTGCAGTGAAGCTCCGCCCACAATTAGGATCGCCGCACAGAATTCCTCCACGACAGAATAGCAGCCCATTGTTAAAACTTTTCTTGTTACCTAAACAAGAAGCAAACCACAAAAAAGTTATAAGTTCTAGAGTTTTAATAGCTGAGTTGTTTAATAAAACCAGCAAATAAAAAGATTTCGTTTACTGTTGTGATTGGCAAGCGGAATATTACAGGCAAGGACCATGACCCAGTGTTAACTGCTGTTTTTTTTTTTTTAAGTTGTGTCCCATTACAAAAACCTAACCCTCCTGGCTAGACAATGAAAAAAAGTTTAACGGCGGACATACAGCTACATGACCAATCAATAAGCGATTAGGATTTTGCTATTTTATTTTATGCCAGACTCTGAGCTTGTGTTCGTAGATCCATTGTTCTGAAACATTCAGAAGTTCATCGAATTTGATTGGCTTTCTGTAAGATTAATAGCGTTTTGCTGAAACAATATACCAGCTTCCACGTGTCCACAATGTAAGGAGCCAGAAGCAGATATGTCGGATGTCCGCACTTTTTACCTAAGATTTCCGTTGCCTGAGAATTTGGAAGTAAGAAAGAGTTATTGAAGCACGTTAGCTTTGTATTTCACGTGCGTCACTGAAAAAACTCCAGCACAAATAGTCTCCAGCTGCTCTGCGACTGTATCGTGAACAATTTCTCGATTTAACACCTGCGCTTGCAATAAGTTTGATCGCTCGATTCGCACAACTTGCAATTTGAGAGGACGTCATTCGTTTTTAACCGCCTCAAAAGGGTTCAGCCGATTCCGGGCCTCTGACAGTACGAGAAGCTCTATTGTGCAGGAAGTTTATGCATAGAGTGAACTTGTCTATGTCTTTTCAACTACGCGTCCCCAGTGGATGGGCAAGATTGGATAAGGTAGTAACCGCAAAAATAGCCCCTACCTTATCAATCTTGTCTGGGGTCGGCCTGAGCATGGCGAAAGAACCACCGTCAAGCATTGTTTCAAAGTCATTGGGGTCGATGTGTAGCTCGATGTCAATCAGTTCATACTTGCCCGGCCGGGTGTCGGTCATACCGTGGTCAGACACAACCACCACGCTTATCTGTAAGAGAGCGCGGGGAGCTGCATCAGCATGAGGTTTATTCTGGACAATACATCTCACTGCTGCCAGGGCATTAATGGTGTCAATCAATAGATTGAAAATTGAGAAATATACTTGATGAATCACTCCTTTTGAAATAAATTAAGTGTTCTTTTTGGGTCGGTTGCATGTCTTGAGAATGCCTTGTTTAGTACCTAGAATAAACGGTGGTGACACGCGCATCAGCCGTGCGGAAATTTCTGCAATACCGTAAAATCTGACATACATTCCGCACTGTATTAAACGTTAAATGTTTGCGTTTTGCGGATTATATATAGGGGCGGACAATACAGAAAGTTCTTTGTCAATACCTACCTGCACGGCACAAAATTCACAGAGCGACTCCGTATACCGAGTGCGGTCAACGCATCTGGTGCGGATAGTATAGCAAAAAAAATAAAAAATGAGACCTACGGACTATACAGACGGTGAAAACTGTAAACTGGAAACCAGGGTACTCTCCACTGTATATGCGACACTCGGGGTACGACTTCGTCAAAAATTAAACGGCCACTGAACTCACCGCTAATTGTTCAAGAGCTGGAGTGGCTGGGCCACGCCTAACCACCTTACCTGGTCTCGAATATTCTGCTTCCTAGCTTCGTCAAACAAGTGCATGATGACCGAATCGGCGCTCTTGAGTGCGTTTCTTCGCTCCATGGAGTCCGGACCGCTGCCGTGCCCTAGCGGCGAAAGTTTAATGAAATCATTTTTTTTGCGATGAGAGTTTGTTTGTCGCCCAGCATTGCCACTTTGGTTTTGAAAAAAAAAAAGCTAAAAAGATGCACAGGATGTAAAGGATGGCAGAGGGGAGAGCGTGTAAAGGACGCAGAGAGAGATACCAAGTCACGCCAGGCATATACAGTCATATAAGTCACGGAGATGACATTTTTTAGAAACTGGTTCTGACGACCTTGTGCAAGGACCGTGTTTCACGTTAAGGAAATAACATCTGTGGTCACTTAGGAACATCTTACAAATTATCTAGGCTAAAAATAGAGGCCTGTTCTTTGCCTTTTCCAAGCAACAAAATTTCATTTGTGCTTTGGCGTTAAATCAGTTTGAACTTAAATTATGTCTCTCAGCGAAAACACTAGGCGTTTTCTTCCACGAGCGGATGCTGTGGGATTATCACACGAATTACCTAGACACTCAACTGTGTATGATACAAGGAATCCGAAGAAAATGTCAGCAGCAGCTGCCTCCACGACAAATGCGCATTCTGTACAGCCCACTGTTTTCGTCAAGGGTTCACTGCTGCCATCTAGCTTAGAGTAATATGGCACAAAGCATTCCGTTCACAAGTTGCAGATTTTGCAAAAAAAAAAATGTTTTCGCGGCGTTGCAAATTAATTATAAAGGCTCATGCTGCTCATTTATGAAAAAAAAAATACGAGGTAAGAATCAAACTAACTTATCAATGTCTGCTGTTGACGACATTTGAATATGAATAACGTAATCACAGGGCAAATATGAATAACATAGCCAAACTGAAAGAAAGCACTTTGCCCCCGTCTACAATGTTTAGTGAACTCTGCTACTTACCTCTGTGCCTCGTATAAATCATAGTCTACGCATGGTGCAGTCTATTATTGTGTATGCTCTGAATAAGCTTAAACTTGCACTACACAATCAGCGCCTGTTAAACCCAAGAATGTGCGCCATGTCAGTCAAGTAAAATGCGGTTTTCTTTTCCCAGTCCCTTCTGTTTTTTCCTCCCTCTGCGATGACATATCTAGAATGTGTTGTACTACGTCGATCCTATGGGCTGCCTTGCTGCGTCAGTCAAGCCTGCACCACATGTTTTTTTTTTTTTTTCGTCTCCCCACCACATGTGGTAGCCGATCTTATGTACAGGTTGTTTTGCACTTAGAGGGAATACGAGTTCGCGTCGCCGCGCTCCGCGGATCTCTATTGAGCTCGGCGGGGTGTTTGGCGAAGCAAAGAGGCAGAAAACGCGAAGCAGCACCTCCGGGTCCCTCTTTGCCAGCGCCACTTCGCTTCGATGCACGGCTGGCGTCGGACGCATGAGCGCTACGAAAAGCGCGGCCACACGATCCCGTGTTTCCTTTAAGTGTGAAACTACCTGTACATGCGTGGTGAAATAAACTGAAACTGAGGTGATCATGCGAGTCTGTCACTAAATCCTCGCCAGCACTACGTTTATTTTTTTAGTCTGTTTTATGATTTTCAAGCGAGCTGACTTTGTCGGTTTTCCCTCATTCAAATATACAGTGGGGCATAAAAGTCTGGAGACCACGTGTTCCTGAAACGAAGCCGACAGTTCAATTATCAGCCAGCGGCAGGAGACGGCACTTGTGCAGATGGAAGAACAAAATTTTGACATTCACCTCCACAAGTGTGGTCTCCAGCCGCCGGCTAATAGCAGAGCTATTAACTTCGTTTGAGGAACATGCGGTCTCCAGACTTTTGTCCCCGACTGTACGTACATCAAACTGTCTTCAGGGAAGTATCAGAGCTTAGTGCACTTACCTTCAGCATCAGGTGCTTCGTAGTAAACGAGTGCGAAGTTCAGTTCGTCCTGCTTAAATTTGTGCACAATTTCCGTTATTTTGGCCTTGGTCTCGTTTTCAACGACGTATCTTCGCTCCCAATAACTCTCGTATGGAATGCAGATCGTGGGCTTCGCGCCTTTTATCTTCACCTACCAAGATCGACAAGAAGCACGAGGTCAGGCTGGAGAAGCATAATCATAAACAGCAACGAATGCACCGCTCCCCAATGAGCACTTAAACTCCATTGAATGTCCGCATGACGTCAGTAGGACGTCTCGAACGTCCCCAGGATACGTCCATGGCAGTTTCAGTGCCCATTGCGTCGTGACAATATTCAAAGCGAGAATTTGCTGAGGCAAATTTACACGGATGTAGTCAAGTCCCATTTCTCTGAGAAAACTTAGGTCAGAAATGTTAACTAGTTGTGCGAATTACAACAGTACATTAGAGACAAAAATACTTGGAGCTGAACCCAATGCTGGAATGTAGATATCCAAGGAGGGATCATTTCGGCAGGACGCAGACATGCATGACAGGGTATAAAGAAACGAGTTGAGTTGAAACCAAAAAATAAACAACAGAAAGAAACGCGGAAAGAGAAATATATGTGGAAGCTTGGGTAGTTTCTTCGAGATTGTCGGAACAGCGCGCAGACGAGGACAAGAAATGGACACAGAACATGCGCTGTACAGGCGATAAATCTTGTGCCAATATAGGAGTACCCCAAAGTGCAGCAAAATACTAATTTACACTGCAATGCAAACGTATTGTGCATAGCAATCGTAAGAATATTGCAAATGATTGTCGTACATGTTATGCAGACATACAGACAACAGCTCCGTGTCCCGCTGCTTTCCTCTTCCTTTGTTGTGGTGCCCTTCAGGGTGCCACAGAGACGATATAAAGGCGCGTTGACATTTTTTCATTCGCTTTCGGTATGTGGAAGAGCGCACTTAAGGAGCATACGCAGGGTGTTTCGCCTAGGACTTGACATAATATTTAAAGATAAACTTTTTGAGTTAGAAGAGCGCTTTTTTTTGGCATGGCATTCTCAGCTGAGTAGTACATCAGAATGCAGCTAAGACGTGTTTACTAGCAGGCTGGTTAACTATTGAATACTTAACATTTTAACCGCTACTTTTAGGCTCCTTAATTATCGAGAATTTCGAAAACGCGGACGCCTTCGGCGCTGTGGCCCAGCAAATTTCAGCTATTTCGACGAGTTTGTGGACTGGAGAGGTTGCTTCGCCTGCAAGCTTCTCGAAAGAGCCTCTGATGTGCTTTCTAAGGTTGCGTTAATCGACAGTCAGCATTTTTTGTTCATATGTGCTTTATATTTTATGTCTATGTGTACACCGTTTCATCAGGAGAAATCCCTGCAAATGTATTGAAGTTTTGCCTGCTCCGAACTAAAGATGGGAGTCGAGGCCTTGTCAGGCTCCATGCCTTTTGCCTCGTTTTCCACTTTCAACTGAAAGGAAATAAAATGGTGAATCTGAATCTAAAAAAAAATCTGAAAGCGCATGCATTGTTGCGCGATGTAGCCAAACTTTGTTGGACCACAGCGCCGAGGTTAACCGCGTTTTCGGAGTTCTAAAAACTGATATGAATATTACTTATGGTGTGTCACACGCTTCTCAGTATTTAAGGAACCTAAGAGAAATAGTTAAAAAGTTAACTATTCAACACTAGTTAACCAGCCTGCTGGATAGCATGTCTTAGGTGTAATCTGGTGTACTACATTGCTGATAATGCTATGCCAAAAAAGGCTATTTTAAACAATTGTAAAGTTTTAGGTGCAACACCGTGTATATATAGGCGCAGTAGCCAACATCGCTGCCAGCTCGAAGCTAATGGAAACCTATCTGGGTCGTCGACGACGATTGCGACCGTGGAAGAGAAGGCACAGAAAGTGCGCTGTCACCTGGCATCCGTCCCACCAGAACATGCCGGTGCGGAGACCATTTTTCTCGGCAGTGATCCACACGGGTTCCGCATGGTTCCACCAGTGCTCGTGCGACGCGTTCGGGTGAGGTGCCATCTGGAAGTAATCGTCGTACTTCTCGTCGTACATGTAGTTTTGCACGAAGCCGTGTTTCTCCCCGTAGAGGCCTGCGCAAAACACGGAGAGCCAGCCAGTGGCTGAATGTGAAAAACCGCAAACATCGAAATTTTCCTACCGTTTTTGTAGTTACAATTACGCGTACGTAGTCAGTGAAAACGAGTAGGGACGCGCCAAAGTCAAATCAGTACTTTCAAAATAATATTTTTTTTCTAAGCGTGGTTTTGTTAGTTTCTGTTTCCCGTCAAGTGCAGTCGACGGTCACCTGACAGACAGACAGACAGACAGAAAAACTTTATTTAGCAAGTGAGTTTTAGACCCAGCTGGGTCCCTGGGCCACTGCGCGGTCCCGCACTGCATCAAGTAGGTCATGTCGGGACATGACGTCGGCAGCCCGAGTCACCGCAGCAAGCTGCGATGTCGGGTCTGCAGACATAAGCAGGACCTCCCAGTCCTCCCAGCTCCAGATGGCGTGCTGTCCCCGCGGGGGAGGGCCAGCAGGGCAGCCAAAAAGGATATGTGAGTGTGTGGCGTGGGGGTCACCGCATAGGGAGCATGCAGGGGATGTGCCGCAATAGTAGGATAAAAGTCGATACATGACCGAACAGTGATATTTGCACTTCTGTTTCTTTTTTTGTGTCAGTACTGTAAGGCAAGACTTGTAGAACAGAGGACAGTCAAAAATGCCTATAAACTACGAATACGGGGACAACAATTGTGACTCAAAATCATGGCAAAGAAAGCTTATGCCGAATAAGTTTTGTGACGTACGCGCATATCACTTTTATCATATGACAAACATGCAGCCTCTGCCATTTGCGACAGCAACTTCCGCAATCTCGATTTAATCAGATACAGCGCAAGTTCACATCGGCCCTGTCCAAACGTGCGCACCATGATGATATGTCACGAGACGTCCACGTTTCCTGCAAATATGTTATCACGGATGTCTGCATTCGCATGTTTCCTGTTCGACATATTCTGACATACTGAGCGTCAGAACGGCCTGTCACTTAACAAAGGTCAAGATTCGTGGACCATGGCCTAAACTTTCAGTGCCACAGAACGCCGCCATCAAAGCGTCGTTTAGTTGAGCTCCCGTACAGCGGAGGAGCCACCGTAGTTGGCTTTGGCATATCGAGAAAATCCCGAATAGTCGAGAGGGTCGAGGTGTCATACCGTGAGCTCTCGAATGAGAATGATTAAACCTTTAGTTAAGTTGTGAGCATAAGGTTTTACCATGACTAAAATGTCATGCTACGCTGAAAAGAAAATGTGATAATTAGTTTGAAGTCGACTCATGACTCTTTCGATGCGATTCATACACACTAATTGCAGGTCATTGCAACTGAAGCAAGTTTGTTCGACTTGGTTAAAACGAGACCTTGTGTCCCTTGTGATGAATCACGTGATCTCGTATGCCTACTGATGTATGGCAATGACAGTGAATAATTAGAAAGAGTTACTAATTAAGAAAGAAAACAGCAAATAGCCATTAACACTCTCGCGTCGTACTCTTAAGGTGGCGCTCAACTGTCCCCTCAATTTGTTTTTGACAGGAGGCTGGGGACCACTCTACGCAAACATTTCCAGCAAAATCTTTTTTTTTTGCTCTTTCTGGGTGTGTAGACGCTTTTCCGGAAGAAAAATATGAATTTATCGCCATGAAACCTGGCTTTAAAATCTCCTGGCAACTGATTTAAGCTCGCGACGTCCTTACCGAAAAAGACAGGTTCCCATCGTTTTCAAAAAACTGAATGGCGGAGTAGCGTAGCCTCTATGATCCACGTCTGAAATTCAGTGTCGACGCACACATTTTAGTTGCGAAATCGGCCGATGATGGGGACACCTGTACTTCGCTTTCTGTCTTCTCAAGTTTTCAGGCTTATAGAACCTCGGTTCTCAGTGAGAGTGGTATCTCTGTGATTAGAACGTTGTACCTTATCGATACATGCAAACTTATTTTTCTCTTCAATGCCCCTTTAAGAGCCACAGCCTTGATCACACATCTGCCCAGACGGAAGAAGGTTCTTCACGTGACCGTCACTCTAAAAATCAGGTCAACTGCGCGAAAGTTAAAAGTTGGACGTGAGCTCGCAAACGGGGCGCCGTTGCGAACATGCAAACTGCTTGCACGCAGAGTGCCACGACGCTTAAAACAAAGAAGACGTTTTCGCCAGAGCACAGCTGTTATGAGCGCCGGTTAAAATGACAGAACGGAGGTTCAGTCTCGCCGACTTCCAGCACGCTCTGTGATACGCTTCCGGGGAACCAGCTGCGCGCGAGAGTAGCTTTTGCTCATAAATATTGTCTCGCCGGCGATGAAAACGGCCCGAAGGTCTTATCGCACGTTGCTCTGGTTTCCCGAGTGAACCAACTGCACGCAAACCGGCCTGCCAAACACCGCGGTTGATATAAGCAGCTCTAGTGCGCAGTGACTTTGAATGCTTGAGGACGGTGTGGGCACACAACTGTTCATGCGCAAAGCGTCACTTGCGAGGTTTTGCGTACACAAGAATTGCATTCCTAGCATGACGGCGTCTTTGAAGCTAGAACAGCTTGCTTCAGAGCTTACTCGTCGCAACTGCTGCGTCGTTCCGTAGTTATAAATGGCACATGCGTATTTAACCTTAGCATGCAGTTCATTATTTTTCAGATACTCGGCTGTTCCAAAACCTAATGAGACGCATATATTTGTTTAAGAGTTGTGAATACAACGAATTTTTGTTGAAGGCACGCACCTAGACGTCTGGCTCGAAAAATCAAGTGTACACTGTTACATGGATATGAATAACGTTATAGCAACCAACAGAGACTGAGTAATCAGAGGAAGATTATTCTAAAACTTTCAACATCTGCGTGCACATTGCCAATATTTCACTACATCTGTTAAGTATTTATTCCTTGCATTCGTCCTAGTAGAATTGTCTCATGCAAGATTAATTTTATTTCGAGTCTGCACCATGCTTATCGTGCACCATGCCAGGCGGCCGGTACTGGCTATAACGCGGAAGAAAGAATGCGTGTGCCATGTCCAAAATACGGAAAGGGTAAGGATGCCATAGAACCGGGGTACAAATTTAGGACTTATTACAGCGTAAGCGCCATTTCCAGGTTGAAGACATCATAATCATCATAATCAACAACGACGACAACAACAACAACAAAACATTTTCTATGCCATCCGAGCCCATACGCAACAAACGGTGAAGGCAGCATTAATGCGGGACGCAAGCGTCTACCCAAGTTATTTTTTTATATATTAAGTGGGAAATAAAAAGCACTCGGACACGACTCCATGTGTACCGTCGGCTTCATACCTTCCTGAGTCACTTTATTAGAGACTCATCCGGCACGTCCGTGCCAGAGCTAGCGCAGAAGCATACTACATCAGTGCAGGTCAACGGTCGCCAATTGTACTGTCAGCGCCAAATGAAACGCGAAAATGAAAAAGAGAATTGCAACGGGAGCAACAAAAGATGATCTTTCGTAGGACTGATTACTAGTGCACTTTATGGCGGGAACAGGCTACAACGCTGCGTGGCAGTGTTGTTGCTACTCGCCTGTATTTCCTTTCCAGCAGCTATTGCTGTTGTGTTCATGCTGCGATTTCGTTTTTGACGCCGATTTTGTTTTTGATACCTCTGAAAAGAGGGTTACTGCGCACAGCGGTCTCTACGACGTTCGGCATTGTTATCGGCGTTTTCCGCTTTTTATCGCGAATGTTCTCTGTTACGTTGAAATGCAGTGCGGCCGAGAGCAACGCCGCATCCGACCTTCGACGACTGCCAAGCGCACTTGCTGTTATACCCCCCCTCGCCCGCCGAGTTGCTGTACAGTTGGCCGCCACAAGATCGTCCAATAAACCTTTGAAGAAGCGTTTCGCTGCCTGTTTGGTTTCCGGACTGACGTCACCACAACCTGGCAGTACAATGCCCTGACGAAAACGCAGCTGTCATGGCACGGCAGTGATCAAGAAATTTGCAGTCTTTCGCGCTGACTGATGGCAGCAATTAGGCTGCACCATTCTTATCGCCTTAAGCACGCGCGTTAACGGAACTAGTACAGCTTGTTAACGTAAATTCTGCTCTCAGCTGAAACTAATGAGTAGGAAGCGCTCATGAGAACTATTCAAACGCTCCTATTTAAGCCCTTCACTTGAGCAGCACAATGAGAAAAGCACAAGGTACATCGCACAATGCGAAAAGCAAGAAGTACGCCGCACATAGTACGCCGCAAGAAGTACACCTCACAAGTTGCACCACAAGTTGTTCCCCACAAGTTGCACCCCACAAGTCGCACCGCTCAAGTTGCCCCGCATTAGTAACTCGCGTACAGGCACCAGCGTGGAACACGTGAAAGTAGCAGATATAAACCACAGCAGTGTTTTCCAAAAGAAGCCTGTTTTGCTCGCATTCATTACAGCCACAATGCGCGTGGGCTGGCGCTTTTACGGAGCGAGATATGGAAGGGACAGTGGAAAGGTGTTCGTGTTTCTTTTGTGTGGCCTAGTGGGTTGGGCGCCCGTCTCGGCTGCGGGAGGTGGTTGGTTCGAAACCCACCGCCGGACACCCACGGGTAAAAATGGGTACAAGCGGCCCCCGGCCTGGCACCCGGCTTTCTTTAGGGGGTGTTCGCTTGGGAGAAGCTCTGCAAACCCCGCTGCACCCCTCACGGGCTAAGCCGCAGTTTCGAACGACCTTGCAGCCTGCTAAAGGTGGTACTCCGGTCAACGTGTGATCAGCAAAGCAGCAGAAAGGACGAGCATGGGCGAGGACTGTGCGCACGGAAGGCTACATCTGCTCGTCGGTTGCATCCTCGAACGCAACGCATGCGCTGACACGTTTCCCGGTTCAAACCGCCAGGGCCGTCAGTGGTGCCCGCAAACAGGTTTCGTGCAGACTTGCACGCGCGCTGCTCGGGGACGCCGACGGAGCGGAATTTCAATTAAGCACAAGTAACAAAACGAATCGGGAAGAGCGAAACAGCGACGACTCTTGCGGCGAACGGCTGCAACCCGCGCAAAACACGCTGCCACGCGAACTCCGAAGCAGGAAAAAAAACACGAGTAAAGAGTGGATCTCCATTTTATACTTGCACGTCGTGCGGTGGCTTCAGCGCTTCAAGCTTGTACTAAGTGCACAGCAGAACGAGAGGTGGAAAGTTTTGGACGACGCCGCTAGTTTCTAGCTTCGCTGTGATAGTTGCGAGAGGGAGTGTTCCGTCGCGTGTAAGGCAGGGCCGTCACTGTCGTAAGAGAGTGTCGCAAAAGAAAATTCCAGCGATCATATACAGCGCAAATAGGACGAGCGAGAATGTAAGCCTGAACACCAGGGCACATGTGGGTGCTGGTAGGAATGTTCCGTCGAGAATGTGCTTTGCGTAGTCACGTCACCCTCTCGGTCTAAGACCTATTGCTATCACTTCTCCGCCGTCTTGAAGGGCAACAAGTCTGCGAGTTTTCCGTATAGTTACACCCGCTTTAATCGAAAAAAAAACTCGTTGAGGCAGAATGAATATGTACAGGAAAAAATTGTTCGCAAAGGCAGCCGTGCTAGGGGCAAACAAATTTCAGTTGAGAACATCATAAAAGCATAGTACTGAAGGTTAGACGCGACGTCAGGCTCTACCTCGACACTGCGGGTTTAAATGAACTCCTCCGCTGAAATTTTCGCTGATTTCACGCCGGAAACCATTTCCGGTGTTAACACTCGTTTACTGCAGTTCAAATTTAAGCGGTTCTGCGTGCTTGACCAGCGCTAGATCAAGAAACACCTGCGCGTGGCGCTTTGGATAGTTTCTGTGGCCTTTGGGTTTGCGCATTTAAGCGGCTGTTTAAATTCGGATCGTCGCATGCACAATATTAGTGGGTAAACTTCAGCTCTTTTGCGCTCGTCTTTCCATTTACTTTTTGTTTCCGAAGATATCGCTGCCTATATTTCGTAAACTTTGAAATGTGCGAGAGAGGTAGCAGTTTTTGAAGCACCCAGATACATATTGTGCTCGTGTGCCTCCGTATCAAAAAGCAAGCTTCCTTTGTTAGTTTTTTTTCTTGAAATAATTATAGGCTTGAATAAGCGACGTTCAAGGCTAAGTACAAGTGAATCACTAGAAAAATCTAATTGTTAACCGGGATATTTGATGCTTATGATCAAAATATTACATACACGCTCTGGCTATGCGCCTCACTGAAAAAGAATCGAGTTCTTAAAATTTTACGAAGCCATTTCGATCTAGGAGTCAGATTTTCACAGAACAACGTAAGAAAATGTCAATTATTTCGATAAAGAGGAACAGCGCGTGAAGTACTCAATCTCACTGCGACATGGTAAACTGCAAAAGCCACTGACGAACCGAGCCAACATACTGCTGCAACCAGTTAGGCCGCTACATAGGTCCGCGGTATCATAGCACAACCAAGCCAGATCGAGGAAGAAGCTGATGTCTATTGCCTTAGACCAGCTACATGCCTGGCCAATGCGGAATTTCGGAGTGAGAAGCAACCTGAAGAGAGCGTTCGTAATGAACCGTTACTCTGCACAAACACAGCGCAGGCGAGGTTCCCGAAGCTAAAATGCACGAATAACGAATAGACACGCACAAGTTTGCTTGACATGCCTGCTAGACCATCTGTTGCCGCTCGAGTAATAAGAAATGTGACCTCGTATATGAATCTAATTAAGTATTCAGCCAAGTGAAAGCTTTTGCTTTTTTACTTATTTGCTGCTTAAGGGTTCGCAGGCATCACATGAGGCAATAAGTAAGCGAAATGATATGAAAGAAGACTACCGGGGGCACTTAAGTCTGCTTACGTAAATTGAGTGCGAAAGCATTGTGCGTTATACTGCTCGTACCGTTGGTGCATTTGTGGCTTGTGCGTTTGCGTAGCTTAGGTCGCGTTGGTCAGCAAACCGTACACCATTCGGAGCTCCGTGGGTCAATGCCCATATATGCAGAATTGGTCATTCCCTACTTAACACTCATGTATGGCGGCGAGTCCTCGCAGTGGTGCAGCGGTTTAGCGATGCGCCACTGCACCGGCAGGTGGCTGTTCCTGTCACAGCGCCCCGTAGGGATTGTGCGACCCATGATGTTCTTTCCCGAGCAACTTCTCGCGAAGCTGGCACAACGCTCCTCAAAACATAGCCGAGCTTCCACCTATTGGCTGCAGCTTGCGCGGCGATCCTCCGCACCTACGCGAGCTGACCCGAGTCACTACCCGAATTACTACCCGAGCTTCCTACCATTGGCTGCAGCTTGCGCGACGCTCTTCCGAACTAACCTGAGTTTCTTCCCATTGGCTGCAGCTTGCGCGACGCTCTTCCGAACTAACCCGAGCTTCCTCCCATTGGCTGCAGCTTGCGCGACGCTCTTCCGAACTAACCCGAGCTTCCTCCCATTGGCTGCAGCTTGCGCGACTCTCTTCCGAACTAACCCGAGCTTCCCCCCATTGGCTGCAGCTTGCGCGACGCTCTTCCGAACTAACCCGAGCTTCCTCCCATTGGCTGCAGCTTGCGCGACGCTCTTCCTAACTAACCGGAGCTTCCTCTCATTGGCTGCAGCTTGCGCGACGCTCTTCCGAACTAACCCGAGTTTCTTCCCATTGGCTGCAGCTTGAGCGACGCTCTTCCGAACTAACCCGAGCTTCCTCCCATTGGCTGCAGCTTGCGCGACGCTCTTCCGAACTAACCCGAGCTTCCTCCCATTGGCTGCAGCTTGCGCGACGCTCTTCCGAACTAATCCAGCTTCCTCCCATTGGCTGCAGCTTGCGCGACGCTCTTCCGAACTAACCCGAGTTTCTTCTCATTGGCTGCAGCTTGAGCGACGCTCTTCCGAACTAACCCGAGCTTCCTCCCATTGGCTGCAGCTTGCGCGACGCTCTTCCGAACTAACCCGAGTTTCCTCCCATTGGCTGCAGCTTGCGCGACGCTCTTCCGAACTAATCCCAGCTTTCTCCCATTGGCTGCAGCTTGCGCGACGCTCTTCCGAACTAACCCGAGCTTCCTTCCATTGGCTGCAGCTTGCGCGACGCTCTTCCGAACTAACCCGAGTTTCCTCCCATTGGCTGCAGCTTGCGCGACGCTCTTCCGAACTAACCCGAGCTTCCTCCCATTGGCTGCAGCTTGCGCGACACTCTTCCAAACTAACACGACCTTCCTCCATTGGCTGCAGCTTGCGCGACGCTCTTCCGAACTAACCCGAGTTTCCTCCCATTGGCTGCAGCTTGCGTGACGCTCTTCCGAACTAACCCGAGTTTCCTCCCATTTGCTGCAGCTTGCGCGACGCTCCTGCGAACTTACCCGAGCTGACCCGAGTTACTACCGAGTAACTGAGTTACCGTGTAACTCGGATAAGCTCGGTTAAGTGTCCACACTTTCTGTTAACACTTTCTGTACACACTTTCCGCGGACACCACGCATAAGCCAAGTCATGCTTACGCATTAATAAATAACACAGGGTTGAAGTTTTTTTTTCACATGTAGTTGGATTTTAACAAAATAACTGTCCCTGAAATACTTCATAAAAGTGCGAATGTTTTTTTTTTTCTTTCCCCGAAACTTTCCCTGTTTTTCATGTGAGGAGGAGGTGTGCTGTAGGCACGCACGATGTCAAGTTTGTAGTTGTTTCGAAACCCCCTGCATCGTCGTCGCCACTAAGGAGATATTGGTGCAAGTAAAGAAAAATCCGCCGTGCCAAAGCGTTAAGAGCGTTTCATGTTTGCATGAGCTTGATAATGATGAAGCGAGAAACAAACCGGATACGATATGCGCGTTTTCAGTGCGGTAAACTGCGCTAACAGCAAACTACAGTGAAAAAATTTTGTCTGTAGTGAATATTAACGTTAGGCTCAGGAGAAGTCCGTGTTTATTGAAGGCAGCATGCGCACGATTTTCGGTGCCTTATTATCAAAAATGACACGATCAATGGCCCGATCATAATAGTGTATTGCGATGTAAAGCGTATTTGAAAGAAAATAAATGATATAAGTGGGCGAGTTGTTGTAGGTGCATAATGGGCTGGACAGCGCAGCCGGACGAAAGACAGACCGAAAGAAACAGCACAGACGAGTGCCGACTCGCAACTAAATTGCTTAGTCAGAAAAGCCACATATTTATAGCCACTATAAAAAACACCCAACAACCCCCGCGCACATGATGTAGATTTTTAGAGTGTACTCCAAGCATGTTCGCGAGAGTTGTTTGGTCTTGTTTATTGCGGCTATAAATATGTGGTTTTCTGAATAAAAAATTTAGTAGCGAGTCAGCGCTCGTCTGCGTTGTTTCCTTCTGTCTGTTTTTAATCCGGCAGCGTTTTCCCATCCAATATGCATAAAGTATAAGCTGATATGTGAGTAACGACAGAGACGTGAGGAGTCAGAGAATCCGTTTGTGAAGACAGATTGATCTTCTAGTTCAAAACAACCACATTCACAAAACAACGGCAAACTTCAATGCGATTACCTTGCCTCACAGTTTCTTCAAGAAACTACGATTTGCTCATGCACGCATTTTAGGTTGTGCTCATTGGCAACATTAAAGGGCAACTCCAGAGTTTTTTTACCTCGATGCATTTTACTGAACCTTCCACAGCCGGCTACCCGGGGTCTTTAATCCTTTGTGCCTAATTTCGCAGCTGGATGGAGTATTACTACAGCTCAAATGAATTCTAAATTTTCCCGTTCCACTGCTTCAATCGGTACGATTGCTAGGGGCAATCCTGTGCGTGTGACGTCACGGTTTCGACGCCCGGTGATATTCGCTCTGAATTTGCTGAAAATCTTCCCAAATTGTTTTTGGTAATTTCAGACAAATAATGACCGAACCTGTCACTGACCACACTCACGCGAGCGAAGAAATATTTCTTGTCACCCAAGAAATGTTGCACTCTGTAAGCATTTTTTAGTGGCACTGTAAGAAATTGATGTGAAAAAGTTTCACTTATTGAACGGGTTGCGCATCTATTGCATGTTTGTAATTTTGATGGCTGACGTCTGCCTAGTTTTATTACAAAAGCTAGTGAGAAGCAACTAAGGAGAGTCCGGTTACTGACATAGCCCCCTCGCAATGAAGGTATAGATTCACCCCTATATATAGGTGATCAAGCTCACAAGCAGGCATAGCAGCTAACAGAGTGCATTTATAAAGAAAAAATGTAACGGGAATGATGCAGAACTAACTGGTTTATCGCGGATGACACAGTTTCGGTCCCGCACGTGGGCGATGAAGTCAGGTCAGGGCTCGTTAGGTGCGTCGCAGTCGATCGGTAAAAATCTGTTCTTTGGAAAACAGTAATGGATGGATGTTGCGTGATAAGCAACGTTGCGAAAGCCAGTCTCGAAAGGAAAGCACGATAGGGGTACTCAAGATGTAAGGTCAGGGAACGTTAAGTGCATTATCGTCGAAAGGCCCCTTTGCAGTTCGTCTCAAAGTGAGCAGTGACTAATGGATGTGGCAACGAAATTGCTCCCTTGGATACTGATTCCTGCCCCATTCTTACTAGTTTTTGCATGATTATTGCGCATGAATCGAGTACGACAGAAGATGTTACAAATGCCGGACTCGATACGGGAGGGAAATAAGAGTGCTCAAAATAATGGGAAAAAGAAATCATTGGCGCAGTAAAACTATCTATACAATAAGCAAAGCGGGAAGAGTCAAACAGCGTAAGTACTACCATAGTCTGACCTTAGCGCTTAAATCGAGGACAAACATTGAACGACAGAACGAATGAGAAGACAAACACGGCGCTCTGCTCTCACTCTATCACCCGTTTACTACACTTGATGTAACTACCGCGTAGAGCACAACGAGCACTACGAGCGAACCCGCCAACAGGCCGTGATCTTGTGCTCATGGAATGGATGCCACCAAGAGCCTAATAATTTGGTGTTAAACTGGCTACGCTTTACGTACGCTGTGCAAGTCATGAAACTCAGGAACAGAAAGCGTAAACATTATTATTTTCTTTAAATCCCTGCCTTTTTTACCTCTTCTTAATCCCCTTCCTTCACGGGACGGTCCAGTTGTACGCACACTGTAACAATGCTAACTGTTTATGACCACCTACGAGCTCACAGAGCGCTCGAGAGGTGTCCTAAAGCGTTTGGCAGCGTGTTACGACTGTGTGTTCCACCTGATGACAGTGAAGGTTGCATGAGGCGCTAGGCACCGTCTGCATGCACGGGGTAGCCACCTGAAGAGCTACGCGCGGTCACGGGATCACGAATGAGCACGCGCCTCATCAACGCTACCCCTGTCTAGGTGGCGGAGTTGGACCCTCCCGAAGACGACAAAGGTAAAGCGAAGTATGCTTCATGGTTCATGGAGGTTTAACGTCCCAAAGCGACTCGGGCTATGAGAGACGCCGTAGTGAAGGGCTCCGGAAATTTCGACCACCTGGGGTTCTTTAACGTGCACTGACATCGCACAGTACACGGGCCTCCTGGATTTCGCCTCCATCGAAATTCGACCGCCGCGGCCGGGATCGAACCCGAGTCTTTCGGGACAGCAGCCGAGCGCCATAACCACTCAGCCACCGCGGCGGCTGTGTAAAGCGAAGCAGGTGCAAGAGGTTGTCACCTGATTTTTGGTGGACATACGCGTCGGCATCGGGGGAGGTTCCAGAAAAGAGTTCACGCTGTAAAAGACAGGGAACTGAAATCATCACGGGTAGATATTAATTCGTCAAGGGCAGGACAACGAGGCGCTGTCTTCGGCATATCGAGCTGGCTGCTGAATCGTGCTGCAGAGCTCAGTAGCACCTCTGGCGCATAAGGATGTGCCGAGGTGACGGCTATAATTTTCCGCACTGTTTAAAGACTGCGGCGCTGGAGTTGCTATACTAGCTACAGTGTAGTTCTTCAGAGCAGACGCGATGCGCAGGTATCGTTTCAAAAAGATATAGATTGGAAAACAATGGTTTGAACAACAAAACGAAGGCCATCTCACTGCGTGTCGCGAACAGATACGAAATGGGGTCGAAACAGCCAGCTGTGCAATTATCAAAGAGGAGGAAGTAGCGGAAGTGAGGAAGCAGTCAATGCACTCCCGCTATCGCCGTTTACTTTGTTGTGCGCTACTTGTAAGGACATTTTCTTTTCATACCTGTTCAGAGGGAGAGTCGCCTTCCTTGGCATTGGTGCATGAAGCGTTGCAAACCCGAACAGGAATTCAGTACGAACAGTGACAAAGTTACTTAAATGGTTTTATAAACACCAAATATAACGACCGGTCATGCGCTAAATCACCTTAAAGTGCGGTCAGAGGGTTTGTTGCTGTTAAAAGGACTAACTCTTTTTTATATACGAGGTTTCGACCTTGCAGCACGTTATATTTTATGGTTGTAGCTAATTGCGCATTTTACAAGGCTTCCACTATAATACGGTAACTTGGTATCGAATCCGGCGTGCAGGGGGATCTAATTACGACGAGGAACGTGCTCTCCATTTCCCCCACATAATTATAAATCGACTTTCAAACATGGTAGCTATATTGCAGCTGTTATCGCAAATCAGCGAAAGTGTTAGATTTATTTATTTATTTATTTGGAATACTGTTAACTTCTCAGGGGATTGTTGCAATGTGGCAAATACAATAATAATGACAAAAATACACAAATCTGAAAAAATTACAAAAATTGACAATGCACAAATTTCCAAGCCAAGCTATAAACGAAATGCAGAGCTATACATGCAAAGACTATAGAAAAACAGAAGGATTATGCCTGAACCAGAAATAAGAATTTTCCAATATTGTTTCGTTGCATGCACTGAAAAAGCACTATGGTTCAAATATCGCAGGCATTCCGAGGAGTTGGAATTAGTTATTTGCTTCTCACTGCTATGAAGCTCACTATGCCGCACCGTGATGCCATGCAGCTCCCTAGCGGACAATCCATTCGCTGTGAAAAGGACTAACACCAGTACCTGATCGCGAACACACCTATACGACCCAACCCTTTCGGTGAGACGCTAGTGAAACGCTAACCAATCACTTTTCACATCGATAGCTCCATAGGAAGCTCTCCTGGTAGATGGCGCCGCCGTTGTCGTGGCAACCATAAAGTCCTGTGTGAACATTGTAGACCGTGTGGATGTTGTCCATGCTTCCGGTGACGCGACACTAGCAAGGTTCGGCCCTGTATTATCAATTGAGTAAGGTATAGCTGCCATAACACGCCCATTGAACTCCAATACTGCTGTAACATCCTGCACCTTGTCATTTCGACCCCTTATAAGCGGCCCAGAAGAGCAAAGCGAAGTGAAACTGGGCACAAGCTAGCTCATGAGAACCTGTGAGTGAACACCTATGGCGGTGGACGTGATGATTGGTCACATCGTCTCAGAAGAGAGGAAAAAAACTTGGAATTCTAGTCAGCCCCGGCTGTGCAAATCATTTAAAGCACATTTTGAAAACAACGGCATTTAAATGAACTTACGGAGCAGACTTCCGCCGTCAAGCCCATGGCCAAATAGCTCTAGTACAGCTCGTCTTCGTTTCCGGTTTAAGGCTCAAAACTACTACGTGGAGGGCCATAACAGACCACTGCTACAACACTCAAGGATTGCACTTAAGGGATCACAGAGTGAATCCGATACAATGACACAACTCACCCGTGACGATGCTGTACCAGTTGGGATACGAGTTGGCCGGCATGATGGGGACCACGTATTCGGCCTTTACGCCTGTCTTGGTCAGTTCGTCGAAGCCCGGCAGGTCCGGCTCGGACAGGTAGTCCCAGCGGACTCCGTCCACCAGGATGAGCACGACGTGCGGTTTCGCCGAGGGGACGGACGCTGCCAGGGAGCCGCAAAAGCCGAACGAGACCAGGACAAGGAGCGCCAGGCACGGCGCGCTGCCGCGTGTCAACCTTAACCGCGGTGGGCTCATACTTCAGCTGCACTGTTCCGAGGCAGCTCGGATAATGTCCTGAGCGAGCGACTTCAACCCCGCGCTAGGCGGACGCGATTAACGCTACCGCAGGCAGAATCTCGGCGGTTATGAAGGCCAAAGGCACCCTTTGCTTCACTGGAGGCGCGGCCCGCCCCTTGAATGCGGCGCGCGCGCGTATCTATCCTGCTGAGCAGAGTGAGGTGCTCTCTGGCTTTAGGGAAAGAGCGGTGATGGCGGAGGGTAGCGCGGAATGCCCCACTCCACGCCGTAGGGGCACGGGCGCCGCGGCTGTACCGTTGCCAGCGCCGTGCGTGTTGGGCAGCGCAAACCGCAGTCGCAACCACACATCGGCAGCGGCACGCAACATAGCGGACTCCTCCCTCCTCGCGTGATTGTGGGCAACGCTATCAGCGCTGCTGCGACAGCGCCTTCTGCAGTTCAGCACCGCGCTCTCGCGTCGCTCGGCTGCCACAGCTGCCTCGTGCGCCCCGTCTGCGAGGCTCGCAGCAAAAGCGGTTTCCGTCTGCTAGCGCCTTCGCCGCCGCCAACGGTTGCCACGGTTTTGTCCGGTTCGGCGGCGGCGTTTCCCTCCGCACTCTTTCCGCACGCCCTTCTCCGCTGGCTTTCGGTAGTCTGCTGGATGTTCCCCAGATGGAGCCGCTGTCCAATAAAAGTCCCTCTAAGTCCTAGAAGTGGCATGGCACGGTAGGGTGGGTACCGAATGAAAAGTCGCAGTTAACGATGCCGCAAAGTCACGTACAAGTATCACAGGAAAAGGAAACAGGTTAAACAATCACTGGAGCGGCAAATACGCCGTTCCTGCTTCGGCGCGTGGATGTGGCCTGAAGTCAGTTATTTATTTTTCTGTTTTAAGAGCCTGCACCGTGGTAATCTGTAGCAGTCGTTGTGCCGAGCGTGATATTGATATGCATGACAGGTCAGCAGGATAAAAACTCACTTTTGTACGTCTGTTAGTCTGGTGCAGATTGGCTGTCACGGGCGGCAAACAAAAAGGAATCGCTAGACTCGTCACTTCGGAGATTTTGCTAGCTCCGTTGTGAACCAGATGCCAAACTTTGATGCACATACGTATCCACTAGAACCATGACATGCAACACGATCAAGCTCGTCTTATTCACGAAGCCGCAGTTACATCAACGGCATGTACAGGGTGGTTCACGTAACTTGAGCCAAAGGTTAAAGCTAAAAATACGCTATAAAGAAAAGTAGCACTAAATAAAGAATTATTTTGGCAACTTGTTGCCATAATTAATTCGAACTGCGCCAGAAATATTCCGCACCCGATCTTTGCAGAATATAAGGGGTTTCATACGTTTGAAATCGACGGCACTCCAGCACATGACAAAAGAGAATGTTAACTGCTTTTAACGAATGCTTTCAAACCGTTTTCATTAATGAGTATAGCATATATTACCTGCTTCTAAACATTCTTACTTCCTATGCCTGATCTTGTCGTCAGCGAACAAGGTATAATTATGTGGTTTTGACTCTTGATATAAAGAAGTGCACCGGAACCGATAAATTACCAAATGCATTCCTAGCGGGGTATGCAGCATGGCTAACCATATACTTGTTTGTATTGTTTACAGGGTTTCTGTACGAAGGACAAGTTCCAAATTACTGGAGGACGTTCAGAGTTCAGCCACTTCATAAAAATGGACAGAAACAACTTTGAAACAACGGCATCCCTTGCGGTTTTGGAAACGACGTTTACCAGAAGGGTATAAATAGAATGCTGGAGAAACTGGACGTTCCTCGCGGCTCGCACACAGCAAAGAGAAATTATAGAAAAGTGGGAAGGCTTGCCTGTCATGAGCACGAGTGTACAGGCACCTGACTAGGCAAAAGCAGCCACGAACACGCGAGAGAGAAATGCTGTTGGCGCGCTGAACAGCGTCGAGTATGCTAGGAAGACGCAACAGGGGCTCCTGGGCGCTTTGGAACTTCTGCACGATACAGATAAAGGGCCTTGAAATCGTTCATTAGGTTTTCTCATTTGTTGACTTTCAGGAAGTTTCGTTTTAGAAGAAATGTCGTTTTGTTATCGAGCCGAAAATATCCTTCAGTGATGTTCTGGCGCGGAATTGCGTTAATAATGGGGCTATGAGCTGAATTTTTTTTATATCGATTGATTTAATTGTGAAAAATTCATAATTTATAACCAGTGAGAGCAGGGAAAGAAGTCGTACACGTTCATAGAATGTTCTTTTCGGCAGGAAAAGCTGAAAAGTAACCACAGTGACTTCCATTTTTGATGGTGCATAATTTCTAACTGAATAAAGATAGAATTACGAAATGTGGCTCGTGGCGTCAAAACTTGTATGAATTGTTCAAAGGTTCGCATCCTCGGATCGCGTGTTTATGTGTCCGGCACAGCGTATCTCATATTGCTGATGCAGCGGCACGGTAAGAAACGCTTCACCTGGGCCAGCGTTGCATGCAGTAGTCCTTATCTTCAGCCAAAATTGTCTTCAGCCGCGAAAGTCGGTATTATTCCCCTGTTAACTCTCAAAATTCCTTGAAAACTCGCGAAGATTTTCTTTCCTCTTGAGGCCCAATTTCGCAGAGAATATTCTGCGAGTGAGGAGGAGGAGGCATGTTGTAATAATAAATGAAGGTTTCTTTTTAGCAGTCAACTTGGAAGTCTATTCCAGAAGAGGGTGAAAAAAAAAATTAAACAAAAAAATGCGCACAAAACACTCGCGCACTCACAAATACACACATGATTGTCAAAGGGTTCTTATCAGACCGGTTTCCTTGGGGAAATTTAAGAAGGTTTTTGTTTAAGGACCAAGTATACGCCCCAGGTACAGGGTACGGCCCTGGCGGAGACCTGAAGCAGTTTGTAATGATCTACGGTATGCTGTAAAAATTACAACTGCAAACCGATTATTCAAGGTCCTCGCGCACATCACATGTCGAACACAGTGGACTACTGGAGAAGCCCTTTATGTGGACCATGTAGTGAGAGAGAGAGAGAGAGAGAAAAGAGAGAGAGAGAAAGAAAGAAAAACGGAAAGGCACGAAGGCTATCTTGGCGACGCCCAGTATGCTACTCTACACGTGGGAAGGGGAACGGAGGGAGATATAGAAAGGGGACAGAGCGATGGGTTACTGTCCACAGTTCGCACTTCAGAGAAAGGATTTACCTGTAGGTCCCTCTCTCCAGGTTAGGGATCCCGTTATCTCTTCCAGTGTTATTATCGTTCGGTGCGAGCGCCAAAGGATATGCATTGGGTTCAATTTGTGGGATTCTCCATGATTACATAATTGCAACTGGTAGGTTTTTTTGCTAATTCTTTTAAAATTCTTCGAGCTCTTCTTTTTTCACTTTAATGCTGTCCATTATTTTACTTTAAATATTCTTCTGCTGTTTTTCATCGATACATTCTTCAGAATTCACGCTTGGTGCTAAAATTTTGTCGTAATCTCCTATGGAAACTTCCGTGTTTATGCCACTACACCTTGGACAATCCCCCATGTGGGTATGTGCCATGTCATAAGAAGACGAAGAAGAAGAAGAATAAGAATAAGAAGAAGGGAGATCAGTTTTCACGTGTCCGTAGGCCATTACTAATAGGATACACAGAGCACACACTGAAAGTTTATAACCTCGAACTTAACCCTGAATTCTTTAAGAATTTAAAAAGTGCCTTCGAAGCTGTCCTTTGAAATGAAGGTTTAGTCCAAGGACCCAGAATCTTGGCTTTTGTAAGGGGACGAAGACCCGGACGGCGGAGCGTTGTAGCAAATAGGAGACGCTCACGCTCAAACCGAGGGCAGTCACAAAGTAGGTGACAGATCAGATTTGTCAGACTAGGCAGATTTGTCGCAAAGTAGCCTTCTCTCTCCAAAAGTATCACTCGCCAGCCACTTTCCCACCCCACCCCCCTAACTAAGCGGATGGCCACCCACCCGGTCACCGACACCTTCGACCCACCTCTCCCTATGCCACCCTCTCCTACAGAACTCTACCCTGCAGAAGCGCCCCGCACCGTGAACCAACCTGTCTCCACCCTCCACAAGGCCTCTACCCTGAGGAAACCCATGCAATAGCGGCGAAATAGAATTTAAATACGCATTAGGAAATCCAGCTGCATACTTATGACCTCCGCGTATCGCGTTCGGTGCTTCAAAACAATTCACTCTGAATAGGCGGCGGCTGTTCAACCTTTTACTTTAAAGTGTATTTATGCCACATGTGACCTAACCTACAAAGTGTTCATCAGCACCACCCTCGACCATAGTTGTTGAAATTGGAATACAAAAAGAGCCACCGGCGATAAAACAGGTGTGGGAAGAGAGGTGACCTTGTGCTAAGTTTTCTTTTATTGCGCTAGAAGTACATAGTGCGAGTTCGGCTAAAATGTCTGGGTCTGTTTGTGTGTGTGTAAAGCCTGCGCCGCGCGAAAGCAGCCTCCGGTGGGTGACCAGCGATGAAAATCGCCTAACTGACCTCTTCCTACCTTGACCCGCCACCCACGTACACATTCCGGAAGTCTTCGCCCTCCATATGCCTACGCAACAGCGGTACGAAAAAGAGGCCGAGAAATCAAAATCAAAGAAGCAATGACAGGCGATCATTGCAAGAGCGACAATGGAGAAGAGAAACGTAAAATCAATGCTGCCACTGCAGATTTGTCGCATCACATCGTATACGATCACCCGCCATTTTTTTTTTAAATTCCATATCATTAAGATTGCCATGAAGGCGTAAACCGTCCGGCGTAGGCGGCGGAGTCTGTGTGAAGCCTACACCTGCCAACCGTTACAGGTAACAGGTGGTGTTTAGAAGGGTTTCCTTCTCTCCACCTGCCACCTGCCAACCGTCGTCATCTCCCCTCCCCACCCTCTGCTGCACCTGTAGGGGAGGGAAGGGAGACGCCGCTAAGATTGGCTCAGCAAAAAAGAATAAAAGTAACGATCACGAATAGGACTGTAATATGAATAGAACCAGAATCACAACTGAAATAGATCAGAATTAGAACAGAATCGGAACTTATTAAAAAAAACGGCTACGAGTAGCAAAATAATAAGAATATAATCAGAATTAGAATAGGATCAGAATTCGAATAGAGTCAGAATTGCGAGAGATTGGTGAACGAAAAACAATCGAATCAGAATTGCGATAGAATCTGAATGTGAATAGATTGGCTTGTGAAAGAAAAATGCTATCTCACTTCCACCGCATCAATACAACTCGTAGACTCTATTTTTCTTTTTTTTCCTACGCTGAATGAATGAAGCTTTGAAGTAAACATCTTGCTTGCACGCGGGTACGTCCGCTAAAAGTTGCCTCCTGCTGCATGAGCCCATAAAAGCCATAGAGAACCATTTTCTACCTCTTGGCTTGCTAATCACTCGCGCTGTGTTTAGTGCCCGGACTAAGTTGTTCCAGACCACAAAATTCTGCTTACGCCAGCATGCTCGCGAGAGTAGCCAATTGGTGATGAGGCCAGATTAATTTCCTTCGTTTTCTTTATTTCCGTCGTCTTAGTCTGATTTTCCTTGATTCCTGCGCATTTTAAGCCCAGCATGTTAAGGCGCATTCTAAGAGTGCAGCATACTTAAAGTGAGGTCGCAATTACCTTTAACGTCAACCTGACAGCAGCCAATACCACCGCTATCACCATCCGCCCTGTTGCTTCTACTGCAGGACAATGGCTCATCACAATGATCTCCATCCAATTAATCATACCCGCCAAGCTCCTAGTCTCATCCTTTCACCTGACTCTTTGCTACCGCTTCGCTCTTCTCCTCCATCGAGATAGAGTTTTTGACAACGTGAAACAAAATGTCGAAAACTAGCCCCTCTCCGCCCCCCCCCCCCCCCCTCTCCCTCCCGCCGCCCCACCCTTGTTCATTCTGTTTTGTGTCGTCAGTTAAGTGTGGATTTCACAGCTTCTGCCTTTGTACAGCTTGCGTCTGTTTCACAATCCCAAAGAAAAGTGGATTGTTTGCTACGAACTGTGTTAGCCTTGGGCAGCGGCAATTGCTGGAGTCCTCGAAATATACTAGAGGAAATGATCCTGGCGGTAGCAATGACTGGAGTCACTCGGGGGAAAAAAAAAATTCCACCGACTCTAGGGACGCCTGCCCAAAGCGCCGCATTTATCAAAAAGCGAAGTGTCCATAGCGGAAAAGGCACATAAGTATTTGTGGTCTGGAGCAACGACTTCCAGTAAAGTCGCTTGTCATCCCTTCTTGTCTAAGGCTTTGGGTCATTAAGTTACGAAAGCATCAACAAACCTTTTCGAAGAGAAAAGAGAGAACGCAGGCACTTCAAGAGCATGTTTTTCCACAAAAGAAAGAAAGAAAGAAAGAAAGAAAGAAAGAAAGAAAGAAAGAAAGAAAGAAAGAAAGAAAAAGGAAGGAAGAAAGAAAGAAAGAAAGAAAGAGAGAAAGGAAGAAAGGAAGGAAGAAAGAAAGAAAGAAAGAAAGAAAGAAAGGAAGAAAGAAAGAAAGAAAGAAAGAAAGAGAGAAAGAAAGAAAGAAAGAAAGAAAGAAAGAAAGAAAGAAAGAAAGAAAGAAAGAAAGGAAAAGACACCGCGAAAATGAGAAAAAAGACGGATGGATACGCTGTGCACGCTCTTCAACAACCTTTGTTTTTTATTCGCTACACGCTATATTGAAAAGCCTTCGTCAGAACAAACACACACCCTTAATCGCGGAATCGTGACAGCGCTCGTTGCGTTTTTCACCCTCTTTCCGTACCGCTAGGACACCATTCGCGGGCTGCGTAACCGAATTTGTTTGTTTCCCTTTTGCGTGCTTGGGGTGCTCAGGGACCCGTTCGGTTCATTCTATGAACGGGCATCATGGTCTCTTTGCACACGTGGCATGCTTTCAGAGAACGTCTCTTGTGTCCTACTGTATGAGTGCGTTTTAGGTCGCACAACATTCTCAACGGGAGAGCTTCTTCCTTTGTTCAAAAACAGACCGCTGGCTCAATTACTGATATGTATATCTGTGCATTGTTGTACTAGTCCTCACAAAAAAAGAGGAATAACTACACTCAAAGATAACGCATACAGAGACGGCCTCTACAATCGCCCATAAAACTAATATTCTGGTTACCGCTGTCTGTGCAACAAAAATCTGCGATTTATATGCTTGCATTGTAGCTTAGCCTGCTTTGTATTTTAGCTACTTCGATCAGTTTTCTCGCCTTATATCGATAGAAATGAAGCACGTAGCCTTGTTTCAACCGTTATACTGCGCATTGTTGCTGAGATGACTGCTATTGCAACCGCCCTAGGCTCCCTGAATAGTTATGATCAAGTACGTAAAGACAACTTTTGTCCCTTATTTCTTGTTTCAAAGTTAAACACATCCCCTGCAAGTATGCGATTTAGCTCGCTCTGACATATGCAGGCTGTCAGCAAGCAAAAGAATCGATTGGCTACATGAGGCAATTTGATTCTTCTTTTTTTGCTTTCAACCCATTTTTATATCTTGTTTTAAATCTTGCACCAAATCTATTCTTTCGGCCAGTTCCATTTGTAATGAACTGCAAATAGCTATTGTTAAACGTAACATCAACAGCGGCAACGCAAACATTAAGACATGAAGTTTTAAGTATAAATATCTTTTTTAGTGCATATTCGTTAGCATTCAGTGCAACCAATTTCCACCCGCTCACACATTCACAATCACATGCACTTACTCACTTACACAACGAAATACCTCTAATCTTTTTTTAGGGATTGCATCGCGATTAGAAGGAAAGAAATAGTATAGCCGGGACACACAATATGGTTGGTACAAACAGAAAGCATGAACAAGGATGACGAAATGTTCCCGTCACGTGCCTGACCTCCATCATCGCCATCTACTAATGCCACGCGTTTAACCAAACGCCAGCATCGCCGGCAGCAGAACGTTCGCGTGGTCCACGCTCCGTCATTTGCAGCACTTGAAACCACGCGCATTCCTTTCGACGCCTTCTTCTAGTGATGGACCAGCACAAACCCCCCTGGCCCTGTCGCAACAGCCAGGATGCGCGGAAGATTCGAGCTTCTGGGCAGGGGGGCGAGCAAGTGAGCTAGGCTCTTCACATCGACGATGGCCTAGGGACACGGCCTCCCCCTGCTGCGACAGAGACTCGTCATTCGCCGCCTTCCTTGCCCTGGGCCAGGAGCTCCTCGCCCCTGGGCCTGACCGACTCTTGCTGAGAGCGTGGACCTCTGAACACACCTCCTTGCTGGCTACTTCCGCTTCTGCCGGAGATCCGTTACGGGATCGACACCTTCATTCGCCGGAGCTCTCGGACCGAGCGCGCCCACCAAAAGGAAAAACGGCAAGGAGAGGAGAGGATGGACGGAAAAGAAAGAAGAAGAAAAAGAGAGAAAGAGACGAGGAAACGAAACAGGCGAGGACACATTTCATCGAGCTAGCCCCCCCCACCCGCGCGCTCGGATGTGCCTCGTTGTAGCGACGGCGGCAGCAGCAGAATGGAGGTCAGCGGCCCTGGAGGAACAGAGCGCACGGCGCGCGCTTTGCTCCTCCGGGGACGAACTGGCTCATCGAAAAAGGGGCCGAGGGCGTGCCTGCGCTAACCGGGCCGGATGCCTTGCAGCGCGGCCCGCCGTAGCCGACAACTCTTCTTTCGGCTACGTCCAACCTCCCCTACAACCCCCTCCCTTTTCCTGTCCATGCTCAGGGTCGCAAAGCGGGTAGGTACTTGGACGGGACCCGTAGTTTTCGGACCTAACATCGATGCCTAGCGCAACCGTTTAACCGCCGATTTTCGGGGTAACGGCACCAAAGAACAGCGGAGAGGAATTCGGAGGCATGCATCTGCGCCCGGCATTTGCCTGACACTTTTCCGGAACGCTCGCATAGAAGAACGCGTATGGTGCGACGCATCCACTTCGCGGTCGTGGCGTGACCTCTTTGGTGAGTAATGGGGGAGAGGGCCTCTCAAGGTCGATGACGTAACGGGAGCAACTTTCGCGCGTGCGCGTAAACGTTCAAAATTGCTTCCCTTGCCGAGCGAGAAATATTTTTTATACTTGCAGACTTCGTTAAGCTTCGTGAAATGAGTAGTTAATTTTGGGGTTCAACGTCCCGAAGCGACACATGGGCTATGAGCTATGAGAGACGCCGCAGTGGAGGGCTCCGCATCAATTTGACCACCTAAGCTTTTTAAAGTTTCCCGACATCTCACAGCACACGGCCGGTTTTGTATTTAGCCTCCATCGAAATATGACTGCCACGGGCGGGATCGAACTCACGACCTCGAGATCAGCAACCGAACGCCAAAGCCACTGATCTACCTCGGTAGGTCTTGATTAAGCTTCCCTTGTTATCGGAAACAGCAGATAATGTCGGCTTCATTCATTCGATAATTAGGTTATTTCATTTATGACTCAATAACTGCACTTACCGAGTGTTCATTGTCCTTGCCGCCCAAGGCCGCAACCTGTCAGTTCCGCTTTCGCCAACGCTGCTCCGCTTATTCCCTTGGAAACGGTTGCATGAAACATCCCTTTGCAACACTTCACCCCTGAATTGGGCAGAAAGACACAACAAAACAGGTTCTATAGCCTCAAACAGGTGTTTGATAAACTATCAGGACCAGCGCACGACGCGTGAAATACAACGTGGGTCTGACAGCGAGGGTGTGTCTGACCGGTCAGAGCCCTATTAGTGGGGGAAAAGGCCGACCGACAGCTCATGCGGCCGTGACGGGCAAGGGAGACGTAGGCATCTACGAGTACACGCCTGCTGACGGCGCGTCACGCCGCTAGAGAGAAACAGCTTTCAGACGTTCGTTGCCGCCTTCTGTCAAGCGGCTTGACAGGCTTGTACGAATATACACGCGCACTATGCCTATGCTTTTACATTTGTTTTATTATCTATTCACCAGTCACATAGGCAGTTTTTTTTTTCTTCTGCGCTATTAGCCATTCAGGCATGCATGTGCTAGAATGTAAACGTGTTGCTGTTTATTTGGAGAGTGATTCGCTGAAGTGAGACTTTTGCGGAGCTCTGAAAAACTGAAGCAGGGCAGAATGGTGGGCCTGTTGGTATGGCATGTTAAAGAAGAAAATACCAGTAAAAAAAAAAAACGAACACACCAGCTGTTGTCCTGTGTTGTTCTCTCCTGGTGTGTTCGTCTTTTTTTGGCTGGAATTTTCTTCTTTAACATCTCTGAAAAACAACTGATTAAGACACCAAATTTAGTCGCCAAAGTTTTTTGGATAACTGGAGAGAACGTAAAGTTCGTCAGCCCTGTAATGCGCCGTTTATCACGAGCAACAGAGAAAGCGATTATCCGGTTTATTTCTTTATAGCGTGCAATAGAAAAAGTTTGTCTTTGTATTATTATGGACATAGGCCACCGCGGTGGCTCAATGGTTATGGTGCTTGGCTTCTCACCCGAAAGACGCGGGTTCGATCCCGGCCGGGGCGGTTGAATTTCGATGGAGGCGAAATTCTAGAGGCCCTTGTATTGTGCGATGTCAGTACCCGTTAAAGAAGCCCAAGCGGTCGAAATGTCTAGAGCTCTTAACTACGGCGTTCCTCACAGCCTGACTCGTTTTGGGATGCTAGACCCCCATAACCCTGTTATGGAAATATCATTTACCAGGAGAGAACTCAACGCATGCTCGCAATGTAGGCAAAAAAAGCATGCCGCTTCGAAATTATTCCTAGCGAAAGAGAAACTACATTGCAGAACGAACTGGAACATCAACACTTGGACATCTGTATCAAAAAGTGAATACTTAATTCTAGTGTCTGACGCCTGCATCTCATTACATGCCCCTTCGTAATTACGAGTGAGTCTGCTCAGTAAAGCGATTGAATCTCTACAAAGATTCAGAGGAAGGAAACATTGAAAGAAAAGAATGTTTTCTGCATTTTTGTTTTTAGCAGCCCGTCTCCTATGTGATGCGGTTCACTTTACGAGTGTGGGACGGCCCAGCAATAGGTCTCAATTTCACAAAGCCCCAGGATTTCTCGCACGCTGCAGACGCTGTATCATGTTTAGTGAAGCCTTTCTTTTTCTTAATTTCCTACTTTGTTTACTTTGCCGTTTCTTCCGTCTTCATCGTTTCTTCTTTGTATTTTCCTTACTTTTCTTTATTTACACGAACATTAAAGCACAGGTTGGTGCCTGGAGCCTCGCCGACTACTCTTTTTCACGTATTGGAAGAAAAACACTTGTATCTACGACATAAAGCTCAACAAAGCATAACAGAGCTACGACATAAATGATACGAAACAGACAGAACATATGAGTCAGAAGAAATAACATTATTGAGCGAGCATAACTACTGTAAACGCAAATTAACCAGTAAACACAGTAAAGGGCACATAAGAACGAAACCAATGGGTAAGCACATACGAGCGCTGCATTATGCAAAGAGAGATGAAAATAAAAATAAGCAAGGGCACACGGACTTAAGAGTAACAGAAAGGGGCCCTGAGACGCCTTCCGAGGAGTGCGCATCAACTCGCTCAATCACTGCACTGTGTTGACATGAAAACCTGAGCCAAATAGTACACTTCTACACGCAGCAGAGAACCCACAATCACACGCGTTAGTTGGCGAGCCCTTCCCGGCGATTTTTTCATGCTCGCACCCTCCTCCGTCGCACCGCTCCTGCGTATACCAGTTCAGAGAGGGCTATTGGTTACCATGACCGCCGCCAGTAAGCCGAGTAGCTCCGGCGAGTCAGGAAGCTCCACCCCCGGAGGTGGGGCCGGCGGAGGAGCGCCGACCTTTAAGTGTGCAAAAATGACGAGAGGAGTGGGAAAGGCGTGAAGACGTTGAAATTCAAATTCTGACAACCGATAACTCGGCTTCTACAGAGTGCATAAAAAAAGCTCTTGCTGGAAGATAGTCGTGAAGCGGCTCCCTTTAACATCACAGGCATATCCCAACTTTATTAGAGCCCCTTTTAGAGTCCCTTTAATCGCAGGCACACCAAGGTCAACCATCGCAATCATGAACTGGCAATGTGTGCACAGGAAAGGGAACGCTAAGCATATTGGAGACACTCGCTGAACACCGATGAAGAGATGTAGTAGCTCTACCATCTAGTAATGTAGTTCAAGTAACACAGTAATTCCCAGAGATTGTGCTGAACTGAAGGAATGATTTTCAGCGCCAATAATTTCCATTTTTGCAACGCAAGAGTCGGCCATGGACCTAATAGCTTTTGAAGACTGAACGATCTTTTAGCAAGAGCTGTAAGTCCATCTTCAATTTTTTCCTGTAATTGTCATGCTCTGAGAAATCGAATAAAAGATGAGCCGCATCCTCATCCGCAAGGCCACACATACATTGTGGCCTTTCTGCGCGGCCGATTCAAAGGTAGAAAGTGAATTGGGCAGGCTGTTCCCAAACGCCAGCGGTGAATGAGGGTTTCCAGCATCTTCTGAGGGATAATGAAATTTCAAACCGTGACAACGGATCGTAGAAATATATCTCGAAATTTCTATAATTTAGCGCAAACCATGTTTTCGGTACTTTCAATACACAAGGAGTTCAAGGAACGGCACCATGTCCAACATTCTGGGACAAAAATTTTGAAAATTGGAAAATTGTAAGATACTGTTATAGAAATATCGACGGTAATTGTCCATTCTTCTGATATGTAGCAAAATCTTTGTTTTAAAGTGTTTCCATCGATCGCATCGAACAGTTAAGATTGCCGTAGAAAACCAATGCGGAAAGCTTTCGATCATAGCAAAAATGTTATTTGAAAAAATATTGTAGACTGCCTTCGGGTGATCTGTGGATATGTTGACTGTTATAGTGAAATCTTGCATTATATGAAAAAATTGCATTCATAACCGGTTTCCCGCTCAAACATGCTTTTGTCCACAATTGCTGGGTATGAATGCACGTCTTGAGAACGGAAGGCCAGAAGTGGCAGAGTAAGTATGTGCTTGCCTAGCCCCTGCGTTCGGCACGATGTTTCCAGGAATAAGGCAATGTTCGGGCATTCGTAGGAAGGCTTCTCTTTGGTAGCTTCGGAAAATTTGGCAATACTTCGTATGCCAGGCATGCGTTCCAAGCCATCGACTAGTGCTGTCGACGTCTTCTTCCTTCTTTCTTGCTCTTCTTCTCTCTTTCTTTCCTTCTTTACTCCGTTCAGTATTTATTTATTTATTTATTACTCTTTGTCTTTATCTTTCTTACCATTTTTATCTCGCTCTACCTACACCCTCGCCCTCTTTCACCCCCTTTCTTAGATGTTTCTATTCATTCCTAGAATTCTGCCCATCTTTATTTCCTTCTTTCCACATAGCTGTTTATTACTCTCATTATGCACGGCAAACCACGCAGTGAAAAGCCATGAGGGTCTGCAGTATTGTGGAAATAAATAAAAATATCCGTACCGAAAATCTTTACAGTTTGCAGGATCTTATGCACCTGACCCACCTGCCTCCCAGATCGACTGCGCACGCGCTGACCCTGAACTCCATACGCATCACTGAACACGATTTGAGGCTTGTGACGCACACCTCCGTTTTGTACGAGAAGCGTACAATCCCAGACTACTTTACAGTTGCTGTAATAGATACTACTGCAGCAGTCGGTTTCCCCCTCCCCCCGTTTTTTTTCTTTTACAGCGAGAGCCTTGGGTAGAAAGGGGCAGAAACGCTTGACGAGCCTCCTCAAAGTGCATACCGGAGCGGCCAGTTTGGAAGGCACGAAAACCTTCCGGCGAGAGAAGATTGTCTATACGCGGAAAGGTCAGCGGTCCGCGCGTCTAGGTGGTCTCGTAAAAACGCCTGTTTTGACCTGTTTCGAGGGACAGGCCTTCAGGAAGCTCGTAGACCCACTACGTACGCAGTCGATAAATTAGGCCTTTGCTTCTGGTCATTCGTTCGTTTGAGGAAAAAAATAAGTTCTTCTTCTAGACCACTGTGCTTTTAGGGTGCGGATATACGTATTAAAGCTAATAACTGGTTTAGTAATGTCAGCTATAAGAGATAAACGCCATGCATGCAGGTTACACACTTATGTAGTGGCTCCAAGCATGAAGTGATTTCCAGGGGCTTCATTTTGCAAGGCTAGACTAAAATTGCAGACGGCGGTTCATTTCACCGAGAAACCCTAACTTCTATCTCGCCAGGATTTTTCCACAAACCAGCGTAACACTTTACGCAATTTTTTTTATAAACAAAGATATACCTTTAAGGTAATTGGTTCTATTGAAACTAAAGGCTCCAAACATCTTCTACTCAGCCTTGGAAATCAATTTCCGCCTTAGTAGAAAAAGGGCATATTTTCAGAAAGAGGCAACGTTGTCTGATGTAGGAAAGAATAGTTACGCAAAAGGCTACGCGCTTTGTTTTGCTGCGTGCTGCCCTCTGCTGCCATCCTTCTCCCGGTTTACATTCATGCCACCCTCGCACACCTTCAGGACACGCCCACCTCCGCGGTTACTCGGCTGTGGCGCTCGGCTGCTGAGCCGAAGGGCGCGGGAATGGATCCCGGCCGTGATGGCAGTGTCTAAACGTGCGTTTTATTATTGTGATTAAATTCATAAACTCTCGTGCTGTGCGATGTCAGCTGACGTTGAAAAACCACAGGCGTTCGAAATCTGCTAGGCGCAAACTACTACGACAGTATGTCGGTCAAACTGGTCGCTGCCTCAACGACCGCCTCCGTGAGCATGATCGCAATGTAAGCAATAAAAACGAAGATGACGGAGAACTAGTGAAACATTGCAGCGCATGTGTAAAGTGCAGGCCGTTACTCGACAAGTGTTTTTTTAGTTGGGAAAAGTAAGGACAAGCGCACTCGTGAGATTATTGAAGCTGAAAAAATAGCCAGATTAGGAAGTGCTTATGTAAGCACTCCTTCTGTCAGACTCTAAAAAAAAAAAATTGCATACCTACGTTCGCACTGAGTTTTGCGCATGCATTGTGATCACACGGTAATATTTGCATGTATAAATTGTTGTGCTTTTTTCCACTAAAGTTGTTGGAAGTTAGCGCTGTGTGCGTCTACTCGTTCTTGGTCCCTTGTCCTGTTTACGCTATTACTCCGAGGTATGAACGAATAATAATTGGTTTTTGGTCGAAAGGAAATGGCGCAGTATCTGTCTCATATATCGTTGGACACCTGAACCGCGCCGTAAGGGAAGGGATAAAGGAGGGAGTGAAAGAAGAGAGGAACAAATTGGTGCCGTAGTGGAGGGCTCCGGAATAATTTCGACCACCTGGGGATCTTTAACGTGCACTGACATCGCACACCACACGGGCGCCTTAGCGTTTTCCTCCATAAAAACGCAGCCGCCGCGGTCGGGTTCGAACCCGGGAACTCCGGATCAGTAGTCGAGCGCCTAACCACTGAGCCACCGCGGCGGGGCAAGCCCAAATTTCAACGTTGTTACTACGGCGACGCTCATAGCATACGCGAAGCTTAGGAACGGTTATGCACCACATTGCTCTGTCACCGGCTTCAAACGTAGCCCCTAACGGTGCATTCGCGTGCAAATCTCAACGACTTTCTTTTCTCCCACTATACTACGGGGGCCCTGCAGGAAATGGTCTAAATTATGAGCGCAAACATTAGTGCAGTGGGGATCTGGCAAACGAAAACGCTTCATCGACGTAATACTTCATGTAAGGTAACCAAAAAAAAAAAGATAGACAAAGCAAGCCACGACGAATGGCAGGGTCAGATCAACAACTGGAAATCGAAGAACTCCACCAGGCCTTTATCAAACGGGAGGTCAGTTTCATGCTGACTCCCGATTCTTACAAAACGAGCGAGAGAAAGAGAGGTAGAAAAAGAAAACACCCAAAGTAACAAAGCGTACTGCGAGGCAGAGCTATAAAGCACGTGCGCTCCATCTACCACTGGCACGCAACAGCGTCACGGAAGTTAACCCGTGCACGCACGGTGCTTCTTCCCACGAGGGCCAGGGTGGGCACGCGCCGATAGTTCCCCGACTGTCCCGATTTCGGCGGCAAACATTCGTTCGCCGCTTGCGCTCTCCGCCGCCGTACGTGTTGCGGGATCGAAGACGCGCTCTTTCCGTCCCGCAGTCGGGTGACAGCAGCGGTGCTCACCCGTTTTTCCTCTGCTGCGTTTTATAAGATACAATTCACTGTGAATTCTGTCTTCGGCGCGAGTGGCGACGATACAGCTTGCTTCCATTGCCATGTCTCGGAGCGCTACGGCTGCTACACCTACAGACTGACACGAATATCTAAAGATTTCTTTCTTTTTTTTTACCGCATAGAATTCATGTTTTCAACCTTATCAGTTTACTTTTGTGAAGCCCACTGTAGCCTCGATTGAATACAATGCTTCCAGGTATGCCTGGAAAAAGAAGAACAGAGAAATACTATCGATAGAACACTTGGCCTTTTGTGTGTGAGCTCCTGTTCTAATTCGCATGTATAGAGCCTGATGTATGATCTGAATTCTTCCTTCGTACTGGCCCGTGTTTAATGTAAGGCGCCCATTTTGCAGCTTCCTTTGTATATGCAGCTTCCTAAGCACAAAGTACTGTGCAGCGCAAACCAGCGCGGTCGGCTCTGAGCTGAGCCTATATAAGCTAGAGTGAAAAATGCTCGAATACGATCTGCGCAACCTGGCGTTCTCTTTAGGGAGGCAGGCCGCGCCCTCTGGTTGAAGCGTGCATTATCTGATAGCATTGTGAACATCTCAACGTAGCGCCCTCTCACTGCCACGAGCGCATGCAGAAGGACATGCTGCACTGCAAGCGTGCAGCGCTTATTCCGCACTACTAACTAGGTGAAGCTACTTGGGCGCACTTCGGCTAAGCAGCTGTCGTCGCGTTATCATCGCCCTCATTGCTTGTTCAGCTGTGCGTCAGGCGGAGCGAGCCAGTCGGAACGCGTCTAGCGTGGCCATTATTTTCCGGCCCGTTAGAGCAAAACATGCGTTCCGAGTAATCGGTGCACCACACCCGGCCCAACGCTTTCATGGCATCTGCCCTTCACCTTCCGTATCATGCGCGGGCATTCTCAGCGCATGCTGCCTGTGCCCACTGTTTTGACAAAGTACGTCGAAATGGCTTATCCGTTTCGGGTTTTGAGCACTCCAAGTAAATGAAGTATCTATTCAGGAAAACAAGAATTATTTAGCCTTATAGCACGCATTAAAATTGTTTGCCGAGTCACCTGTAAGAATTTTTTTCGTCTTTTACAGCGCAGCTGTTAATGGCTCGTTTGCGGGGGTCAATGTCGGTGTGACCGTAACCGATCACGTGATGGCCTCTTAAATGCGTCTCGCGCAGGCCGTGCCTCGCGCGTCGTGCAACCTTCTTTGTCATCGGGCGGGGTGCACGGTCGTATAACATCAAACGCATCGAAGCACCTATCGACACTCTGTGCGCGTCTGCGCAGGAGTTACAAGTAGTCAGAACGAAAGGCGCGCTAGCATCCTTAGAGTACCTGTAGAAAACCGCGGATCTCGCGGGTCAGTTACGGTAATCGCAGTCGTAAAGCGCCGCCGGTCACAAGAGCAGCGCCGGCGCCGCCAAGGTCCACCTGTGAAAGTTGCACAAGCAGAAGCGCAGGGCAGACGTCACCAAGATCCAGCTGTGAAAGGCGCTTGAATAGTTCAATTAGCATGAATAATAGATAACAACAAAGCTTCTTCATTCAACAGCTGAAATCACCTACTGCAACCGCTCTGTAATAAAGCATTCTGAGTATCGTATCGTGCTGTCAATTTTTTCCTGGAATTTTTACTCAGTGAGGCTCGTTTTTAAGCCATGACGAAAAAGAAAATGCCATTAGGAGCGAGGATTTGTCTTTCGGCTTTTTCAAGGAAGCCTAAGTGAACCTTTGGACGGTGTTGACGCGGGGTCCTCGCTTCGCAGGATGGCCCCCCAACGCTCATAAGATGTGTCAAATGTTTCTTCCGATTTGAAGTTTCTTTGGAAAAGCCATGTCATGTGAAACATTGTGCCCGGTCCGCTCATAAGATGCGGGCCGGATCATGTATGTCGGGGTACCATTTGTTCAAAGTGACTGGATTGTGCAGAGTGTATGTTCCTCTCCCTGACTGAAATTCTTGCTAGGTATGGGGAAAATTTCCGTTCACTCTATAGTATTCGGTGATCTCCGCGTAACTGAGCAGCGGGCTTGACCGGTTGTCAAGGAATATGACGGCCGCGTACTCATGGCTTCGAAAAGTGTGGCCTAGCATCAGAGTTAGTCACCTCCGTTCAGGGGTGTTTGTTTGCCCAAGCATCCAGAGGACCAATACATTGCTCTGGTCGGCTTCTTTTAGTATGTTCAAGCTGGGCTCGCTTACTCGCCCTGTGACAAAACTCCGCACTACTGTTTGAGAGTCGGACATCACTACTACATTCCGGTTCCGACGGATGGCAAGGGCTATGGCCGCCTCTTCCGCCTCCGTTGCTTTCTGCGCTTTGATTATTTCGCTCGTGATAAAACAGCCTTCCGGCGTTGTCATCGATATTGCGGCTATCCCGTTCACTTGGGCCTGCTGCATCTACGTATATTCTATCCTGCCTATTATCGCAGCGCGTGGATAGGTATTTCGCTCTTACTTCTCTCCTGCCTTGTCGAAATCTCTGCCCATGCGTCTCGGGACTGGTTCGATCTTTATTCGTACCCTGGCGCTTAGACGTAGTTCGTTTTTGTCAGCTGCCTCATGGGGTATGGTGATTTTGAGCCCTTGAAGTATTTTTCTGCCCAGTTCTGACGCATATAGCGAAGCGCTAGCTAAAAGTGATGCGTAGAGGGGGCACTTGACGCGTCTAAGACTGTTGGGGCTATAAAAGCGAACATGCAGCAAATTGGAAAATGTAAATTGATTTTTGGGGGAAGAAAATGGCACAGTATGCTTCACATCTCGGTGGACACCTGAACTGCGCCGTAAGGCAAGGTATAAAGGAGGGACCGAGAGAAGAAAGGAAGGGACAGGCGTCGTAGTGGAGGGCTCCGGAATAATTTCGACCACCTGGGGATCTTTAACCTGCACTGACATCGCATAGCACACGGGCGCCTTAGCGTTTCGCCTCCATCGAAACGCGGCCGCCGCGGTCGGATTCGAGCCCACGTACTCTGGATCAGTAACCGAGCGCCCTAACCACTGAGCCGCCGCCGCGGGCAACATGCAGCAAGGTTAACTTGTTTTCCTTAATAACCGCCCATGACACGCGCATGGCCAGAGCTTGCGGAAAATTTAGAGGAATAAATATTTATTAACGTTCCATTTCAGGCGCTTGGAAATAGGTTATTAATCCTCACCCAACTAACGGCTATGACGTCCAACTATGAGCACACATGGAGTATCACTTGAAATTTGTAACCACGGCATCAGTCGGCCCTCCACTGGCCAAACAACGTACGCTCGAAATGACTTTGTGTTATTACCGACGGGCTTATTAAAAGCAGTGAGGTAGTCACGCTTCAATCAGACCGCAGCTGACGAAAATCCGGTCGTGGAACATTTTTTGACGACAACAAGGCCGTGACGAGGTCATCACCGTTCTCGTCGGAAGCGCAGAGAGTTCACTGGCCGTTATGCAATGCTAATGAGAATCCTATTTCCGCCTCCGAAAATTGCCCCCACCGTCTTCAGCGGACGGATGATTGATGACCCACAATTCTATCTGATATGGCTGCCTTAACAGTGGGCTTACATTAAGCCCCGATTAAACGGCGTTGAGTGAATTCCTGTTCTTGCTACATCGTGCACATCGAAGTTATCTTTGCCTACGATCTTTGCATGTAAGCCCGGTTTTAATTAAGCTGTTCGGAATGAAAGAGTAGAACAGGCTTTACATGAAATAACTTAATCAGGCCTGATCTAATCAGAACTAAATGAAGTAGCCATAGCGTATGACGGGCTCAACATGACCTTCATTTGTTTTTTCTTTCTGTTGTCGACCAATCTTAAGTAAGTACAGCTGACCAATTTTTTAGTAATATCACGGAAGCGCCGACGATACGGCTGTTCAGCCCCCCATGCAGGACCGTAGATGCGAAACAGACGAGAGTATGCGTGCCTATGAACACAGAGCGCTTGCCAGTTCCAACGTCGTCTGCTCGGCTGTTCTGCTGACGTGACACAACCCCCGCTGCTCGTCTGCTGGCGTGGTCCTCAATGGGACACCGAGACATCGTATGGTCGACGCTCCCGTGATATTACTAAAGAACAAAAATGATCGGCTCCACACGCCGCAGGAAACATGGCCGCAAGAGGTCCGCGGAACTTTGAGGCAGCCACAAGGTGACGAAATGTGAATAGTTGTGTAGATATCAGAAAAAAAAAATCAAAAGCACCGACCCAGCCGTATCTTATGCTACAGTTGCGTTTGCTGTACATTTTTTTTCTTTTACGCAAGGGCGTGCAATACCGCCGTAGGCGAACAGCCCGCTGAGGCGCGGACGGTTCAGCGAACCGTGAAGTTCATTCTGCGCTCACGCGGAGCGTCCAGATGGAGGTGATATGGAGTTCGAGAACGCAAGCGCTTTTGTAACGGCCGGAGAAGTCAGCGGACAACAAGTGCAGGGTAGGAAAAGGCCTGACCAAACATGTGCTCTGTTGCTGTGACGACAAAAAGGCTTCGCGCTTTGAAAGGAAATGATCGCCTTAGCTCTTCTGGCGTGCCTTCTCAAAATAGGTTCGGGTTGCTCCAAGCCTGACTCAGCCTGGAGATTTTCTCAGTTGATCTGATTTCCTTCCCTAGATGTAGGAGCACACGTTTTCGCAATTCATCCTCCTTGTCAACCTGAAATACCTACGTTCTTGTTTATTGCCTCGTTCGCAGATTACACTTGTCAAGCACTCAATTATTAAAGGCGTGTTTATTGATTTGGTTTTGTTTAACGTCCCAAGGCGACTCAGGCTGTGAGGGACACCGTAGTGAAGGGATCCGGAAATTTCGACCACCTGGTGTTCTTTAGCGTGCACTGGCATCGCACGGAACATGGGCCTCTAGCTCTTCGCCTCCATCGAAATGCGACTACCTGGCACGGGATCGAAGACGTGTCTTTTGGGTCAGCAGCCGAGCGAAATATACCACTGAGCCACCGCAGTGGCTAAAGGTGTTTTGAATAGTTTGTGTACGCACCGCAGATTTTGTTTCTGATGCTAACTCGAGTATTACCATATTTACCGGCACATTGGTCGTCACGTCGCAGAGGTTGATCCTTTAACTTCGGAAACTGGCGAAGAAAAATAAAGTTGGAAAGTTGCATTGGTAGACCAACGGAAGTTCCGTGACACTAAAAAGTTATCAAATGGGCAGATCGATGCAGGGGATGCGATCTCAACGCACGTTAAAGACCCACAAGCGGTCTAAATTAATCCGGAGCTCTCCACTACGGCGTCACTTATTGCTCATATGTCGCTTCGGGACGTTGACATAAAGCACATACCAAATACCTTATCTATAAGTGTGTAAACATCTTACTGTTCGTGCTGACGCGTTGTTCCCGAGAATCTGTGACTAAAATCACGATAATATTTCCAACTACATTGTAGTACTTTACAAATGAATAATGAGAAGGACGTTTCCTGAGAAAGAGGAGGATATTTTTAGGCTTGTTCTTTCTAATTCAAAACAAGCGATTGTTTAGGCGCTCTTATTTGAGTATAGACAATGCTTTACATGAGCTTCTTCTACATGACTTCCGAGTCACACCTCTCTAATGACAGTTGCGTTGGTATCTTGCTGCTGTTCACTTTTTAGACGTTTCTGCGAGGCACAGATAGTAATAATAATAAAAAGTAACAAAATCATAAATATTCCCCTCTTTAGATACGTGATGACAACTAGTAGGTCGCATGTTGGTTATCATATTTCACTCGAAGATACTAAAAATGACCGCCCATTCATAAACACATGCCAATGGAGGAGCTTTATTGAGAAAACGCTTAGGATTTGTCAGTGTGAATTACAGACAGATTTTGTGTCGGCACCATGCCAATCATGGTTATCAGACGCGTACAATAATTTGCTTGCTCGAGGTTAACTACTATGCAGCCTCTGTGAGACACCTTCCGTATCGCCACACATGCGCCTATATATGACCACATAATTTTGTGTTTCCTTTTATTCATATCAATTTATTCCCCTCGATCTGAGCCAGTTAATCAAAGTATATATATATATATATATATATATATATATATATATATATATATATATATATATATATATATATATATATATATATATATATATATATATATATATATATATATATATATATATGGTCGAGGGTGGCGCTGGTGAACACTCTCAAGGTTCGCGTACACCAAATAAACATAAATACCCATGAGAGCAGCAGATTGGACAGCCGTCGCCGTAGCTCAGTTGGTAAGAGCACCGGACGCGATATTCGGAGGTCGTGGGTTCGGATCCCACCTGCGGCATGGTTGTTTTTTCTGCTGCTTTATAAGTAATTTTCTTTAAGCGATTTATTAATCTAAGTAATATTATCCCACTGATAAGCACGACACATAAAAAATATACAAATAAAAATAACGTTCCCCTATGTACCTTGGTTTCGGTGACTCTTGGCTCCCTTGATATATATATGCGAATAAAACGGTAATCACGAATATACATGAATGAGACATGCGCCTGAACAGATAGCCTAACTTCGAAAGCCGTGCTTTATAGAACAAAATGAAGCGCCCTGAACATAAATCGAACAAACTAAACGGAAACTGGTATTTCGGCCAGCCTCACATGCGTATGCGCCACATGCAACGGTGCAGAGGATTAAAATAGGCGCGGTCGTGTCTCTTTATAGGCACCTGAACGCACGCGGAGCAGCTGGCAATCCGGAAGAAAGCGCCACCTGAGCAAGACAGCTCGCGAATGCCGGTAGCGAGGTAAAACCGATGAGACAGCTTTGTGCGCAACACCTGGTCGTATATAAAACCTGAGCCTCATCCATCAGAAGACTTGCCGCATCCTCGTCTTTGACAACGCCGCTCTGAGAGCCTCATAGGCGAGAGTGTGCGGTCGCCCGGGCGACAAGAAATCATGAATCAGGTCAATCGCTTCGCAAACCACCATCGTTACCCGTCGGGGCTATGTCAGTGAACAACAGACTTTCTTTGCGAAGCCTGGCGCGGGCAGAAACTCGCACGGACTCGGAGAGGACGCGCACACACAAGCGCCTTATGTGCCTTCATCTCGTCCGTGCCAATATTCGCAAATATTCTGCCAATATTGGGAGCGCTGTCTAGGGGGCGCTGTCTGGTGCAGTAAATGTTTTAATAAAGGACACTGTCGCAGAGTTTTCGTTGTGAAAAGAGCTTCGAACGATAAAGAAAACAATTAAGTGGTCATAAATAAATCTGTTAAGCTTTAAAGAGAAGGGCTGCGATTCCGTGAGCTCGCAAGTGTACGGCACGGGTAAATTTCTAAAGTTTTTAAGCCATTCGCGTCATTTTTTCTGAAACAGGTGGTTCCAAACATAATCACACAAATTTTCAGATTTTTTTTCTATATCAGAACACAACGCGTATCTAAAGGATTATCTCTCGCTATGAGCGAAGGCACACTTTACGCTTAGCAGCCGTGGTGGCTAAGTGGCTTTGGCGCTCGGGTACGTGCTGAGCACAAGGACGTGGAATCAGATCACAATATATATATATATATATATATATATATATATATATATATATATATATATATATATATATATATATATATATATATATATATATATATATATATATATATATATATATATATATATATATATATATATATATATATATATATATATATATATATATATATATATATAATATACCCGAGTGCTTTGCCATGTCTTTACACGTGTAAGAACCCCAGATGGTATAAATAATTCCGCAGCCTTCCCCTAAGACGTCCCTCATATCCCGTGCGCACTTTTGGGCTTTAAGCCCCGTATGCTATTGCATACCTCACTTATATGATTAAAAGTATTCTGGCCCAAATATCTCGGCTTCGGTCACGCCCTTCGCAAGACGCCGAGCTCGCGGACAGAAAGGTGCTGGCCGGCACTCATTAGCAGATCTGAAGGGGCCGCAGAACGCGGCTGACCTACTAGGGCGAACAATACCGCATACGCGCGGCTGCCCGCACGGCGTTCGCCGGCGGCTGATTCTGATCGAAAGTTCGTGGCCTCGTCACAGCCATTTGTGGCCGAGCCAGTGAGCGACTTGGCACCATTCCCTGCCGGTCGTCACTTGCTTGTTTAGAGAGGATGCCGGCGCTCTTCCCGTGTAGAAAACAGGCGGCCAAGGCCAAGGTCATCTGCTTCTCCTTCCTGCGGCCCTGCTGTTTTCCTGGTGTGTGTATATATATATATATATATATATATATATATATATATATATATATATATATATATATATATATATATATATATATATATATATATATATATATATATATATATATATATATATATATATATATATATAGCCAACAGTCACCGAATCCAAGGTGCAAGGTGAATGTTTCTTTTTTATTTTTAATTTGTAATGTCAATCAGTTGGTTAAAGAAAATTACTTATAAAGCAGCAGAAAAAACAACTGTGCCGCCGGTGGGATCCGAACCCACGACCTCCGAATATCGCGTCCGGTGCTCTACCAACTGAGCTACGGCGACGGCTGTCCAATCTGCTGCTTTCGTGGGTATTTATGTTTATTGGGTGTAAGCGAACCATGAGAGTGTTCACCAGCGCCACCCTCGTCCATAGCGGTGGACGTAGCACGTCCTGTAATACCGCGAGTGTGACGTAGAACGTCATATAACGGCGAGGGCGGAAACTGTGCGAGAGCCCTCTTATGCTACCTATGACATCAAGACTGCCAGAACCGAGACCCCGTTAAGCTATTAGCAGGCAAGGCAAATGAAATGAGGGGCTCGTTTGACAAATATATTAAGGAATCTAACAGTCACCGAAACCCAGGTGCATAGGGGAATGCTTTTCTAATTTTTTTAATTTGTAATGCCAATGAATTGGTTTAAAGAAAATGACTTATAAAGCAGCAAAAACACAACCGTATATACACACCCTTTTATTGTATATAGGTATACCACACTTTTGCCGAGCACTCCCAACAGCTGTTACAAGACGCGTGCTCAACCCATGGCGATGACTCAATGTTTATGGCGTCCGGCTGTTGATCTAAAGGTCTGGAGTTCGATACTGGCCGCAGCGGCTCCGTATCAGTGACGGAGAAATGCTACAAATCCGTGCAGTGTGATCTGAGCGTATATTAATGAACTCGATGTAGCCGATATCAAACCGGAGCCCACCACTACGATATGCCTCAGAGCAAAAAATATTATTTTGGCAAGTGGTAAATCCGGTCAGTCCAATCAGTCCAGTCAGTCAACCGATGTGTTCAACTTATCCCATCACAGACCAGTCTGTCCCGTTAGTCCAGTCTATAAAACCGATGTGTCCAACTTATCCCATCGCACTCCAGTCTGTTCAGTCACTCCAATCAGTCAAGCCGATGTGTTCAATTATCCTATCACCGTCCAGTTTTTTCAGCCAGTAGAAATGGACTTGATAGTGTGAGTTCGGACTGGCGGCCTACGCGGGATATAAAACGGTAGAGCACAGTCCGCTTTGAGCTTCTTTATCTGTCGCCTGCCGAGCTCTTGCTGGGTCTTCTTTGTCAAGCCCCAGCGCAGCGTTGTTTCGGATAAAAGTGTGCACTGCAGCCTACGTCGGCGACGCATCAGATAATTACTGTTGAAAGAAAGCGAAAAATTGTACGATGAGTCGGGATCTGCGTGTTATAACCTGCATGCATGCTGACGAAAAAGCCCATCTGTCGACGCCTCTGCAAGAACTAGGGAGATTTGAGCAAGCAGTCGCGGAAATTTCAAGGCCCATTGTGGCTCCCGTAACGGTCTCGTTGAGCGCCAGCCTCCGGGGAATGGACGCCAGACGACGGTCTGCCCGCAGAGGCGATTGAAACGTTTGCGCGCACGGCAGGTCTTTCGTAACGCGATATGCCCACTGGCACGTCCGACTCGGGGCGTCGTGAAATGTGGTGCGTAAGGCTGCCATTGTTTTCAGTCGTCCCTGTTGTTTCTTTTGCTGTCGTTTCACGATGGATTCCTAAAATTCCTGTCAGTCGGCTCGCGTCGAGTTCCGTATTGTGATCGTATCGGTCAGTGCAGCGCGAAACACCAGGAAAACCAGCAGGGTGCACATTTCCAGACAGGCGCAGTTTTAGCTGACCATAACCGTCATAGTGGGCCATAAAGAAACGGTTGAGCTGGATGGCACGACTCAAAGGCGGAGTGAAAAAATAGTGACCTATTTGCCAACCCGAACCGGAGGAGGCGTCCGCTTTTGTTTCTATAGTAGTCATCTTTTTTCCTCGAAAAATTTTTTTATTGTTCTGGCACGCAAAGCCAGTTTACTGCTTTTTTTCTAACCGGTCACGTGCACATCAGTGCCAATTGGAAAGCCATTGTGATGGTGTCAGTGTTACGTATTTGTGTTTAAAGGGCAGCTAAAGCGAGCTATTATTAGATCTCACTTAATGCGAAGAATATCAACCTACCGCACTTAACAACCAACTATGCCGTCTGAGTGAAATGGTAATGCTCATCACGCTCATATTGGAAACCAAGCTCTTGCATAACTTTGCCCGAATTTTTCCGTGCACTAAACACTGCAGTGACACCGCAGAAATTGCTGGCAAGGCCTAGGGGGTCAGGTTCCTCGTATCGTTTTATACATAAAAGCAGCGCATTCCTATTCAAACCGCGTGGAACTAACTCGCCTCTGTGGCAGCGTTGCGAGGTATGGGCAGGACCGCGAAAGCCACTGCATGGCAAGCAGTTTCCAAGAACACGTAGTGAGTGTGTAGCAGTTAAATCTGCAGGATGATCACAAAATGGCTTTTCGGGGAACGTGAGTGAATAAGGCTTTCAACATGATAACCAACACTGGGCAGGTGATTTTTTTTTTTCGAACACGCTAATATTTGAAAGCAACCTTGACGCGTAAGACTGAAGGCTTCTTCGTGTATAGTAAGTCGACTTCAATTTTTCGTGCAAAGAAAATGAAAGCTCGTAGACAGCTGGCTTTACAGCTGGGCGAAGAGATGACTGTGATAACAACTGCATCGATCTGTAGTCAACACTTCCAGTCCCACCTGGGCTCCATGAACATAGAACGCACAATCATGAGAGCGCCTCGGTTCATAATTTTTTGTTTATGACTCAGGTCAGCACAAATGACCTTGTCATTGTTCATGAGTGAAGCCCGTCGGAACACAGCGTGGTGGAAATAAGCGGATTAAAAGCGTTTCTGCGAGAAGGCACACCTCGTCCGCCCAATCTCTTAGATATAGTTACTCTCTGGTGGGGCGCACCATTCACAATTACAAAATATTTCTCTCAAGGCACGACTTAGATCTAGTGAATGAATATCGTGTATTGTTGTGTTCATGCAACTGAACTTCACTATCGAGTTAAGTCTTCAAATCAGGGCCCTATTTCCGGTAGAGCAAAAATTACCGTAATATTCTCACAAAGTTCCTGCAAGTGCAGGCCTCCAATTTCTTTTTCTTATTTCGACCTCCTATTCACGTACGGCTCACGAAAAAAGGTTGTCGCTGTGTCAGCTACCGGCTTCGAGAACTTACCTCTATACGACCACTCCTTTGCTCAACAGTGCGGAGGTTCGGACGGCTCAGCGAAATCCCCTCTGCTCACGCGTGCACAGTACGCCCCCCCCCCCCCCCCCCCTGCACGTGATCAAACACAGACTGGTCCTGGCACGGAAGGTCGCGCCCTCTTTGAGCAGCATTAGGGTTACCCCGTGCGTTCTCCGTCTTCCCATTGTTTCCGCGTGATGCCCTTTGACGCAAAGCCTGTAGTGCGGAAACCGTTGGCGCACGAGGATCACTGCCTGATCGTGTGGCAGTGCCCAAACGCGACAAGACAAAGACTCGTCACGGAGAATAAAAGTAACATGAGAAGCCGCAAGTCGCTGAGGAAACAATGCCACAGACCCCTTCCTTCTGTCGCTGTTTCAATGTTACGTCCTAATGCACTACCTACTGGGGCCTTCCCATGCCCCGATAAGGAGTCGTTCCGCGCTGTTCTGGTAATGCTGATAGTCCTGATAAGTTCCATGCGCAAATAAATAAATTTCTTTCCAACGAAAGCTATGTTGGTTTTGTTGCAAATCAAGAGCCCACGGCTCTGAATGTATATTTAGTTATTACCTGCTGTATACATTGTTGATGTCTTCACATATGGAGGAATGAGAACCTATACCTTCGACTCGTGCTGCCGTCTGCTGGTGGAACGCCATCACCACTGCTAATGACAGGCGCAGCAGACGATATGCCGGATAATGCGATGCGGGAGATTCAAAACTGCAGATCAGTAGGATTCGGCCATCGCATTATGGTGGCGTTCTGCAAAAGATGCTTCGAGATTCACCAAAAATTTTTGGTGACATTTGGACCAACGAAGAAGTAAATTAGGGAACTGTGCACAGTACAAGGCACGGCAGCTGAAAAGTTTGAAATTGCGGGTGCACTGATTGAATAGTTTACGAGTGTCTTTAAAGCTCATGGTAAACAGTCAGTCGACTTCGCACTGCTGTCAAACGTTTCGGGAATAGAAAACTTGAAGCTTTCAGTGGAAGGTATTACTCGTGCTACGCTGCTTCTTGACATCAACGTTAGAAAACCGCCTTGTGCGGATGATATTCCGAACGAATTTCTTCAAAGATATGTAAAATGGAGTAGTATTTGCTGTAAAGCTAGCTGGCTCGTGTTATAAATTTAACTCCGTTAAGGACATGAACACAGGCAATGCAGAATGGATAGAAAGAGCGGCTTTCTATCCACGAAAGAGAGAAGAAAGGCGCTTTTTCGGTCCACCCTGTATTTCCTTTGTTCGTGTCATTTGCGCCATTTACACGTATAACATCTAGGATGGACACCGAATTATCTGCTTTTGATTTTTGAGAAATGAATTACTACGGGGTGTATTCCGGAATGTTGTTAAGTCGGTAATGTACTACCAATTTGGAAGTGCAGTCATGAAAAAATGGCTTCTAATTATCGACCGATAAAGTTAACGTTAACAGCTTACAAGACGCAAGAACATATTATTTCTAGGCATATTCGACAGTACTCATCTGATGTCCTAACATATCCACTCCAGCACGAGCTTCAACGGGGCCTATCGACAGTTAGGCAATTAATGGAAGTCATGCATGACTTTTGTGAGAACAGTTGATAAGGAAGCACAGATTCACATATTATATGTTTATTTTATGAAAGCCTCCGACGAAGTATACCGCAGAAAACTTATCTTGAAGCTTAGGAATGCTGTTAGAACTAATTCTCTAGTGCAGTGGGTTGACGATGTGACCGCCCACAATGTGCAAGCATCGAAGGATCCAAGTCCGGCATATGCGAAGTAAGATCAGTGGTATCACAAGGTTGCGGACTCAGGCCTTCAACGTTCTTGTTGTGCATCAATGATCTCGTTACAGATAGGCCGATTAAACTAAGATTGTTCGCAGACGACTGCATAATTTACACTTTAAGGTTCAGACAGCAGACGACCAAATTAAACTACATCAGTAATTGGGAGGTGGTGGTGGTGGTGGTGGTGGTAAAACTTTATTTAATGCATTGGGGTGGGTTTTAGAGGAGAGTGGAGGGTTTCACCACTCCCGTGCTTGGGTAGTAGTCCCCATTCCGGAACATCACTGGAGGTAGCCGCTGCCCACGCTCTGTGGACCAGAGCCCTCTGGGAGTCCAGGTCCAAGCAGCCGGACAAGGTCGCCTCGCAGCCCTCTCTCGTTGGCTGATTTACTCTCTTTAGTTGCGGATTTTTCTGGCAGGCCCATACCACATGATATGCGTCTGCCCACATCTCACAAAAAAAAGTTAAAATAAACATGCATGACTACATCACACAAACACCGACCATGAGAGTTTAGGTATTCCGTACAAGAAAACAAGCTTTGATATACAAATTAATTTCGGTATGAATAGCAGGTTACCAATATCCCTCAAGAGAATAGTGGACAACAGCTGTATCTTACCGGTACTCACCTACGGGGCAGAAATGTGGAGGCTAACGAAAAGGGTTCAGCTTAAGTTAAGAACAACACAGCGAGCCATGGAAAGGAGAATGACAGGTGTAACTTTAAGAGACCGGAAGCGGGCAGAGTGGGTGAGGGAATAAACGTGGGTTAATGACATCGTAGTCGAAATCAAGAGGAAGAAATGGGCTTAGGCAGCGCATGTAATGCGAAGGCAAGATAACCACTGGTCCTTGAGGGTTACGAAGTGGATTCCAAGAGAAGGCAAGCGTAGCAGGAGGCAGCAGAAGGTTAGGTGGGCGGATGAGATTAGGAAGTTTGCAGGGATGGGATAGGGTGGACGCAGCTGGCAAAGAACAGGGTTAATTGGAGAGACATGGGCCTTGGAGAGACATGACCTTGGAGAGACATAGCACTGCAGGACCTTTTGCCCTGCAGTGAGTGAAGTCAGGCTGATGATGATGATGATTACTTCAAACCTGAACTAGAGGTCACATGTTACGCTCATTATCCGTAAAGCTAATCAAAAGTTAAGCTACCTCAGTCAGATGAAAACCAAAATTTACTTCAGGAGAAGCGAAAGCTTCTTACATAACGTTGGTGTGCCTACAACTAGAGCACGCTTGCAAGGTGTGGGATCCGAAAAATAAAGTATTAGTGCAGGAAACGGAGCAAGTACAAAGACGTGCATTTTGCCTCATGTCTTGACGCTTCAGACGGAAAGATTCAGTCAGGTTGTTGCATGGTGTAGCCAACCTACTGGTCATTTGTGTTCGACGAAATAATAAACGGTTATCTTTTTTATAGAATTATGAATAAAATGTTTCAGATTGAGAAATAATGCTATATCAAGAGTTCACTACACGTGTAACACCAACTAAACACTCGGCGTGTCAGAGACATCAATGTCGCTAAAAATTTATTCATATATTATTTTCTCGCACGAATCGTTGCTCGCTTTCGTGCTTTCGTTGATCGCGCACGAATGGAATCACCTTCCCGCTATAGCATGGTATAGGCAGCATCTCGAAATGCGTTTTTGTTTTTTGCGTTATGATCATTAGTGTAGCACCTAAGGTACACATCTTAGTTGTGAAATTGTTTTCATTCGCTTCACTTCGCATTTTTTTCAGTGTGCATATACTGCCTCCACTGCTGCCTGAGCCTTGGAAAAAACTGGTAATAAGTGGTAGTTAAATAAACAACAAAAATTCCGTAGAAGCATTTCTCAAAGACATACGCGTGCTGTGCACAAAAGTTCATCGTTTTCTGCTTCACGGCAGGGGAAGGCTCTGTTTTAGACTTATGCACCATGGTCGTGAAAGTTGCAGCTAGGTCAATCAAACAGTAAAAATAAACAGTTCGCGAAAACCCTTCGTATCTTGTCAGGAGGTCTGCTTTCTTCTTTTTTCATTTGATTTACTTTCTTGCTCTCAGTGCTAGATCGTAACGGCTCCTTAGGGTCAAATTAATTTTTCCGCACAAATTTAGCGAGTGAACATTTGAGTACGAAAATCACCGTACATGAGCACCAAAAAACAATAGGACCTTTTCACACTACGCGTATTGCTTATCTCACCCAGTATCTCGACGTCCGAAGCAATATACTTGATTGCTGACCAGTCTTTATTGCATATGGCTTGTCGTCCACGTTATCAACCCAGAAACCGGGTTCATGTCTGCACCTTTCCGTACGACGAGTGTGATTGCGCCATTAGGACAAAGACGAGTACTGATTTGCCAGGAATTTATGAGCTGGACCTTGTGTGCGCCCTGCTGCCCTCCAGTGATGAATCGCGCGCGTTTTCCGACTTGTGCACTCTTATGGAACCACAAGAGTTGCATCCTGCGACAAGCGAACGACTTCTTCGACAAGATCGCGTTTCCTTCAGGTGACTTTGCACGCTGCGGTTATTCCTCCCTCTCCATCCGGTGGTCAGCAACGATTAAGCCCTGCCACTCCTCGTCAAGCAAAACAATTGCTTCTACGGCTCACTTGAGAGGTATTTCGAGCGTTAACCCGTGGGTGAACCACGGAAATATCCGCGCAAGGCATGACCGCTCTTCTGAATCTCCACGCTGCGTCACTTGAGTAGCCTCGGCTAACAGACCCGACGACGCGCCCGACGAATCCCACTGGCCCCGTCGAAAACGAGCTAGTTAGCCCTCCGAAATTGCCGAAAAGGCGCCGCTGCACTCCTGGGACAGGTTCGTCGAAAATACAAGGGGTGCACAAGCCGGAGGGGCTTCCACCATCACCGCGGCAGCGGAGCAAGTCAGGAAGGAAGGAAGGACGATCAAGGGGGGAGGGCAACCGATGAAGCCGTTGTTTGTCGGCGACGGAGAGGAGGAAGGCCCGGCCGCAGGAGCTGAGGCGAGAGGAGGATGCGCGGCCACGGCGGTGGCGGCGGCCTTGGCCGGCGTGCCGCTCGTCTGCCCCGGCAGAAGAGCATTGCCATCGGCCAACAACACGGAGGATATCTCGCTCGGGGCAAGGGACCTGCCACGGCGGTCCGCATTGAATCGGCCGCAGCGCGCTGGCGTCCGGTCATCGCCGCCGTCATTGCCGTCGCAGTGCCGTCGCTCGACGTTGACCCTCCTCCCGGAACTCGGGGGCGCCGGGAGTGGGCTCCTTTTAGTGCTTCTTGTTCTGCTGCTACCGCAACCGCTACTGGTTCCGACGCGTCACGACCCCCTACTCGCCGGGCAGGTGTGAACGTACGTAAGAGACATTTGCACTTCGCTTCCGCGGCGTATTCTGCGTCGATTTTGGTGATGAGGGGGATGTCTGCGCCGGTCGCTGTCTGCTGTTTGCGCCGGAGATGAGGCATCATCTGATACGACGCCTGATCGTGACGGTCCGCTAGGCATTTGAAGCCCGCGTGAGATTAAGAAGGCGTGTGCCTCTCTTGATTATATATGCTAACCCTTAAAATAAGATCATTATGGAAGCCAGGAATTGTAGAGAGTTTGCCTCTCTTTTCTTTTTTGCGCAAAATGTGCAAAAGCGAAGAGAACTATTGCACGAACTGTCTCGGGACCAGGTATTGTTAACGTGCCTGCAGGAATCCTGAGCGTTATACCGTCCGGAAAAGGATTACACTGCAATTCAGCGATGATTCCTGCAGAATTTCAAACGAGAGCTATATACGTCGGCAGTCGCTGGAAAGTTTGAGATGCGGGACAAAGCACCAACGCCGCGGGTGCACACCAGTGCGCGCGCCGCCGGCACTGTTAAGGGCTTCTAATTTTCCGCACCGTCTGAAAAGGGTCCAGTGAGGGCAGCCAACTATAGCCTGCGTTCGTGCTCGTCCTCACCTCGCTACCGCGTCGCAGCGGCCACCGCGGTCGGGTTCATGTCCACTCGCCGGTTTTACACGCGTTCATCTTTCGCTCACTTTATTTTTACGCGGCGGGCCCGACCTAGGCCGCGTAATCCTTTTCCGAGAGGCCCGGGCAGGGTGCCGATGAACCTGCTGTGATGGTGCGTTGCTAGGTGAATGGTTTACTATGGGGAAATGCCTTGGGCGGTCGCACGCTGATGCTGCACTGAGGTCACGGCCTACTCACGCTTCTTGATGTACGCCGGAAACAGATTGCCGTGTGCGGCGGCGCTCCGTCCTGGTACACAAGTCACGACTCTCAACTCGGCGGTCAAGGTGACTGAAAAGTATTTGCGTCTTTAGCGAGAAGTGAACAGATTAGCCTCCGAAGAAATGATGGACCACCAGCTCGCACAGGCCTCCGCCTTTGCAAGTTTCATCTCTAGAGGCGTCAGGAGTCAGAAGTTGTGTATTCGGAACCTAACTAGATGAACTCAGACGCAGCGAGGCAACACGTATCGTTTTACTGTGCGTACAGAAACACACTGTGCGGGTGTTCTTGTACTGCTCTTGCTTATGTTTCCTGGTTACTTCGTGAACGTCGCCAAGGGATTATACCTGCCCTAACTGCTTTAAAAATATATGAAAGTTGTGCGGGCACAAATATAATTATCGACTTGAAAACGCAGCTCTAGCAACGCGTTTTTCCTCCATGATTTCATCTTAGGATTTATTTCTCGTTTGTTCTAGATTATCAGCTGACGTAGTTTAATACAAATACTATTAAAGCGAGTGTCTCTCGCTATGCTCCGTCCGCAAGCTATGTTGCACTTAGCTGGCACTATGGTGGCCATGTCAAACTCATGACGTAGATGGCCAATATTACAGCTACAAACTTGGAAGGTCACCACGCGTAACGTAGAGAATGTAAAGTTAATGAAGTGTGGGGGGAATGCAACTGTCCGTATGCAAGTGCTTCAGAGCTTGTAGTTAGCGGATGAATGTTTGATGGTAGGAGAGCTGCCATGGCACCTCAGCGCAGAGTTAACCTGAAAGTACAGCGGTTAATCGACGCGTTAACGTCGAGGACAGTCGCAGTGAAATTAGACATTTGACGGAGCTCGGTAATATATACAATATACAACGTCTTTGAGGACCCCTTTTTTGCTTGTAATGCGTCATGCCTTGAAGGTATGGATGCATGAAAATGAAATGTCATCGAAACGGTACTGATAATTAGAAGATACTCTATTCTGCCAAATTGCGTTTCCCTTTGGAGATTTAGTCTTCCGGCACTCTTTGCTTCTACCTCTATTGTGAGTGCCACTGAAAGTAATGTAAAAAGAAACACAACTGTGTAAGAGAAAGTAAGCCTTACGAATGGAAGGCTTTTTGAATGTCAGTGGAGATAAAACAGCGCTATGAGCGTTGACGTTGATTGTCACAGGAGGGTGCAGTGGCTGTTACTTGTAGTAATTGCGGATTTATGATGCCTCTGGGCGGGTGGTTTCAATAATGTGAATCACTTCAGCGGCACATACTTACATGCAAAATAAAAGAGAAAAGCGCAAGTGAAAAATGCCTTGCGGTAAGCAGGATGCGAAGGTGATATGAGGTATATATGGCAACCTTAAAGCTGCATAACAGGTTACTGGTTTGTAACCTCGCAAGATGGATATGAACTGCAGCTGACATATCAAGAGCCCAAGGGTGTTATTTCCAGCACATATCGCCAGGAAATACTCTTAAACTCAGTTGGCAGGCGCGTTGCGAGCCCCACTTCCGCATTTTTGACAGTTTCGAAAACGCGTGCTTTTAAAACTCATGGATTTTTCTAGAACACGCATAAATCATCTACACCCCACAGGTCAGCGCTTTTAAGCAGCATCCTATATGCTGGTGTAAAAAAACAATAGCAGTAGTTTTTTTGTTGCAGTTCTTCTATTCCAGCCCCTCATTTATTTCTGCACTCCTGCTTTCCTGTGTTTTAAGGGGAGCAAATAAAATAAAATATAGCGGAGTCTTTTAGCCTCTGTGCCGGTGCTGTCGGAACGCTTTCGCGTACTAACGAAACTCTTATGCTCCCGGAAGCATAAGCATGGCCTTTCTCAGCGCTCCTAGGGTGCCGCAGGGTTCGTTAGCAAACACTCGATAAGCCAAGCACTAAGGCAGAAAACGCATGCTCTCATTACAGAAACCGATGGATTCTCAGTAGAATAGGCATTCGAACCTTGCACCATTCGTACCGCATACGAGGCTGATGCTTCACAACTCTACCTTCGTTGCAGATCACGGTTCACTGCACGTTACCGAGGCAGTCGCGTGCTTTCAGACACACCTCTGAAAAAAAAAAAAAAAGATTGATTGTTGTGGTGTTCGTAAAAGCGTTCGTAAAAATCGCGCACAACGGTTGCTCTTCAATATCTCGCCCTTACACCTATGTGTGTCTGGCGCATGTTCCGTCAACCCCGCCAACGCTAGGACGCCTTCACCGTAGCAAATCGGATTGTATACGCCTCTAACGAGAGACCGCGGGCGTGTATGACATAGGAGACACACTTTGGCACGCCCGCTCCTCACGAAGCAGCATTGTTCGAAGCCGGTAGCGCGTGGTCTACTTTTGGCGCGCGCCGGCGGCGTGATCCCGGGACAGGGACGCGTCGCCGCCTCGTGCAGCAACAGCAGCAGCAGGAAGAGCAACTTCCACCGCCGGAGGCCGACCTCCGCAACCGCGCTGAACGAGACCACCGGCGAGAACGCGACCGCACCGACTGCGGGCCACGGCCACCGTTCGTTCCGAATGCAGGGGAACGCTGACCGGGAAGGATTACGGACTTTATGGCATTTGTAATGCGCGCGCACTGCTCGGCCTCCAGCTCGCTTCCTGGAGGCCTTACGGAACCAAACGCAGGTGAAGGCAAAGGACACTGGGATGCGGTAGAGTCAAAGAACAGGTAGCTGAGAATACAAAAAGAAACTTCGTGCTGGCCTGCGTGTACACGCGTAAAAGAGAAGCCGCACACGCACGGAAAGTCAACAGCAATAAGGTATGGAAGCTATGTGCACCTTTTTTCATTGTGCTTTTTGGAAGGGACCTGCCCATACAACACGCGAGACATCGAGGCAACGGCAGACACACAGTAAGGGCTACACAATGCGGCTGGAACAGTACGCAAGAATGGACACGAGTGGAGAGGCAGGAAAAGAACCCGCTGAAGGGGCTTCGCTACCTGCGAAATAAACGTGCAGTGGGCAGTCAGCGCCCGCCCCGCGCCCGTCACTTAGGTCTTCTTCCTCCCGCGCGGTATGATACTTAATATGTTTCATCCGCAACTAGCCGAAACCGCTACTATAGTAATGGCGACGCAAGGCAGACAGGAAGTGATCGATAGTAGCAGTAGGAAAGACGGACATCATATGTGGGAGCCGGAACGTAAAGTTATTTTTTTATGTGGTCGCGTCTCTTTCAGTTAGTGTCTTCAGCCATCCTCACCAGCGCGGTTTTCGTCAAACTCTTCGTTTCAAGACCCGACTAACAGCAAGAAAGAAAAACGACATAAATGAGTAATGGGAGACTTAATAATAATAATAATAATAATAATAATAATAATAATAATAATAATAATAATAATAATAATAATAATAATAATAATAATAATAATAATAATAGCTTTTTGGGGAAAGGAAATGGCGCAGTATCTGTGTCATATATCGTTGCACACCTGAACCGTGCCGTAAGGGAAGGAATAAAGGAGGGAGTGAAAGAATAAATGAAGAAAGAGGTAGAGGGGCCGTTGTGGAGGTCTCCGGAATAATTTCGACCACCTGGGGATCTTTAACATGCACTGGCATCGCACAGCACACGGGCGCCTTAGCGTTTTGCCTCCATAAAAACGCTAAAATGAAAGAGACTTTGTCAGCTTTCATTTTCATTCTCTGACTTTTGCGCGGTCCGGTTTCTGTGGATCGCCGCCCATTCGTAGCCTACGAATTACGTCGTCTCGACATTCTTTGCCTGCACAAATTTCCGGGTACAGTAGTGTTTGCCGAGATTTTTTTTTTTCCATCTTCAGTGCGTAAAGAGGAAGATGAGCTGTGGAGGCAAGCAATCGCAATCATTGTGCTTGGTAGCGTCGCATTTTATTTGTTTTGGTTTATGTAAAAAAAACAACTCACTGTTGTTTTGTAATGCTGATAGCCAAGGTGCAGAAGCAGTGGAAGTCAGAAGAGTGCGCTCGGTTTTCTTCGCTGCATTTATTCTCTGGTTTCTGGCAAAGGTTTTCCGTAGCAAGTACAAGCGTACTGTAACTGAGCTGAGAGAAGATTCCTACCGTTTACGATGTAACTAAACTCAATAATAATAATAATAATAATTGGTTTTGGGGGAAAGGAAATGGCGTAGTATCTGTCTCATATATCTTTGGACACCTGAACCGCGCCGTAAGGGAAGGGATAAAGGAGGGAGTGAAAGAAGAAAGGAAGAAAGAGGTGCCGTAGTGGAGGCTCCGGAATAATTTCGACCACCTGGGGATCTTTAACGTGCACTGACACCGCACAGCACACGGGCGCCTTAGCGTTTTTCTTACACAAAAACGCAGCCGCCGCAAACTCAATAGCGGAAAAAAAAAAAGTTGTCAGAAGAAACTTTGCAGCCGTGATTCTAAGCTAGGGTTATTAACGAGCTGTAAATCATTTCTTTCATCAACGCGATTTTCTTGAATTACAGTGGTCCTATGCAAATCTCCATAATTTCTAAGAAACACGCAGGCTTTCATTTAGCAGGCACCCGCAAAATGTATTTACGTCAAGTTATCTGCGAAATCGCGCGCTGACCGGGAATGACGTCTCAAGCTAGCCCACAGCGAAAGTGATTGCTGAAAGTGGCCTTTTGAAAATGCAAATTCCGTACTTTCAACGGCGGCCTCTAACAGAGAGAGGTAGATGGGCGCTGATACACGCGCTTAGAGTTGGAGTGCTGCCCAAACAAACGGTATGCTTCCGTCCGTCTTTGAGAAACCGACTCGAAACGGCAAACAAGGAAACGTTGATAAGAAGGCAAGCAAACAAAAACACGTTCCGATGCATTCTGTTTGCTTAGCACGTCGGTTGCATATACACGAGGCACATATTTCAGCAGAGATAAATTTTAAACGCTCATACCTTCTGCTTATCGGCACGCACCGATTTTCTCGTCACGTGCGGTAGATTGTATGCTACAAGAAGCATACTTAGAGGTAAAAGCACCTCGGAAGATTTAGGGAGAACACCTTTACGTGCTCTTATCGCTAAACAGGCTTTAGACGCGACCGTCGTGCGTCATGGTCGTTCCAAACCTCTCCCGCATTAATGCAGCAAAAAGAAGGCCGTTCACTGGACAAAGCCAAGATAGGCGACGAATTTTATCCTACGGCGAAATAGCTGAATTTTCTTCGGCTGTTTTGCATGTTCGGATGGAGTAAAAGCTTTTACACTGTGACCAACCTTGGAGCCATAAGGTCGGCAATCATTATCACGAGTTAATAAGTGACTGAAGGTAACTGAATTGACTTCCTTTTAGGCAATGGTTAGTTTTCCTGTCAAATGGATATCGCAAAGCAGCTTCACTAGAAAGCTAATTTCTAAAATAGCTTTTGTAAAGAATATTTCATCTTAATATTGTTTTCGTTTTCGGAGAGCTGGCAGTATGCAAAGCGATTATGTGAGCTCGAACGTTGGTTATGGAATTTCCCTTACTAAATTGACCATGTAGTATTAATATCTTTTTATATTCAATTAGCAGCCTTGGAGCAACGACTTTACAAATACGCTTTGGCCTCGGCGCAACTTTTTGTGAACTGCCCGCCCAATGCAGCGTGTTAAAGCTTAGAAAGTTCCCAGGCAATTTGCTAACTACTATTGCGCGTGTAGAGCGGCTGCTTGCCTGTTCGGCAGTTACCGCGAATGTTTTGGTCTTCCTTATGTATATATGCAAAATTTTATTCCTGGATACCCTGAGCTGTAAGGGGCTTCGGCGCACAAGTTCTGCTGTTTGCATTTTTGTCTCCGCCGCATGTTGCGAGTTTGTGCAAATAATTTCTATTCCTTATTCAAATAGCCTGTTTCTAAGCTTCCGAAATCATCCGCTTGCCTTTGCAAATAAGAGTGACCTCTGCTGCTCGGTTTCTCTCTCGTGTAAAATCCTTGAAAAAAGTGGGTATCTGACCCCACTTCAACGCAGACCAAACACATTAGCCATGGCGCTCTTCAATAGATCTGCCCTTTCGCTATTAAGATGAAATCGTCATCACTATCAAGGATAAGTAAGACGCTGCTGCTCTAACGTCCCCGGCAAAACAAGCTTCAACAAAACTTAAGTACTATCAAAACATTGCATGCTAGTTAGGGCAGGAATTTTCACTCGTTCTTGGGACGGTACGCATAACCTATGCGAGGTTATATAGGTTACATACGATTTAAAGAAAACCTTGCGCAACGGCTCAATGTTAAGGAGTTCCGCTGCAGAGAAGGGGATCCCAGGTTAGATTCCTGGCTATCGGGTCCACTGTTCTATGAAAAAAAAATTGAAATTAGTCGAAGAACCTATATATTTGCGTTCGTAACCAAATCTAGCCGGGTCGAAATTAGGCGAGTGAATCCCTGCCCTCTCGTATCCTCTCGTGGAGTCTCCCGCGGGTAGTACTTTGCAACAATTTATTTTCCGAATGATTGACTTTCCATTTTGCAATTGGCAGCTGCTAGTCATGACGTCATGAATGATAGCCAGCAAGTGATGTTGTTCGTCACGGATGTATCCAATGAAGTGCTGACCACTTGCATGCATGCAAAACAATTATGGAGAAAACGACACTCACAAAATACGTCTGTTGAACACGCTTATCATTTTCCATATAGGATACATTGTGCGTGCGATTAACTATGCGCGTACAAGATCCATACCAAACATATGTGATACAGTAGTGGAAAAAAATGATTAATTCTTCTCGAAGTCAAAGCAAGCTCATGTGGTATGGCATAATTCGTATAACGCGATTCGCTGCCTCTTAGCTGTGCGTCTAAATAAAACTTTTGTTCCAAAAAATACTATGGGCAGTTCGCTCCTGCACAAATTAAATTCATTCTATGTTCACCCTCAGGTCTGTTCATCCACGTAAGAAAAATCGGTTTCGGAGTAATACAAGAAAAGTCTCAAGGGCTGCTACAATCGCGCTTCTACACTTATTTCTCCACAAGTATCTGACAGATTCAAGACGCTTGTCTTTCAGATAAGGCGTGCTGTTGGCGAGAAACTACGCCTCGAGATTGGAGACAACGTTCTTTGCGTTCTTACTGTTAAGTTAAAGAACTCTCGAATTTTAACCATGGTGCCTTCATCTCGATTATATATGAAGGAGTGATTTTGGAGAAGACTTCAGGAATCACAGGCATGATGCGCCGGCCAACGATTGCCGTAACCCCACTTCGCGCTTTCACAACACAACTGTCCTTTTGAACCGTCATTACTTGGTAGTTGCTGCGGAATTATTGCTAACGGTATTCTAAGCCACATTTGATGTCCTGAGGCTCATCCTACAGGAGAAGGAGGAAAGAATTCTTATTGTCCAACAGAAATGGCCTTCCCCCACCCCCCTCAGCACTAAGCCGGGGAGGCAGGAGGCACCGCTTTGATAGATGCTGGCCGGGAGGTCCTGTGTCCCGGCGGCCTCTTCAGCCAGTCGGATGAGCCGGAGCTGGGGCTCAGGGTCCGAATTACGCAGCAGGGTCTCCAAGGATTCTTTAGAATCGATATTTCCTGTGCTTTCATCAGCGAGGACAGCGACAGAGACGATAAGCAATATCTCGGCCAACGACGAACTATTTCACGCTTTTTCTCGATTAAGTTGTCGAAAACGAGTTCATATCGGTGTAAAGGTGAGCTCATCCCCAGAAAGCGGCGACATATACTGCCACGGTACGGGCAAGCAGCGGGAGATCCTCGGGGTTTGCGAACTCCACTTAGGCATGGGGCAAGCTTTAAATGCAGCCCGCTATGCAATCAACGGGACGATTCCACGATTATGATTGAATGTCTCCCCTCCCCCGTTGCTGGCTTCCCGCGTAAACCGGCTGCCAGGCGAGGCCGTATCATGCGTCCGAAGCTCGGCTGCTACCCGGAAGCAGCCAAGAGATGCTCCTCTCCCCTCCCCCTCGCCCTCTAGCCCCGTATATAAACGGGAGCTGCAGCAGATTGCTCCACATGCGCGCAATTACGCGGGTGCCTGTCGTAAAGAGAGATAATGGCACGACCTGTTCATTTATCAGCACTTTACGCAAACAACTCTGAGTGCTATACTTTATGACGGCCAGGTCTTTGTGCGAGCTTTGTAGTACACCTGTCTTGGTCATAAATTGTTCTCCCTGTATTTTCCCCCGCTCACTAGTGCTCAATTTTTCTTTTTTTTTTTGCGCTGTTTCAAGAGTCGAACCACCTTTAAATCCTTCTATTTATCCGCAGTTCTTCTGACTGTTCCGCCAAGATTCAACGTTCACCTTGAGCGTATCGTGACTGTTTGCAATTAAGAAGTAATTAACAGGTCGTAGATTAGAGAGCTTGTGTTGCGCTCTTTTTGTCCAAAGAACGAGATATATTATTCCCTCTTGTAGAAGTTCCGTGCAGCAGTGATGAAACTCACAGGGTGGTTACGGGTTTGCAACTCGGGTAGTCCACAATAGCTCGCTTGTAATAGCGAAAAAACGGCGACATATTAAAGTTGATATGTTAGAACATCCGCCTCGTACGCAGGTGGAGCTGGGTTCGTAGATGGGAATGAAGACATATTAGGGTCGATAGATTAAACTGGATACGCTGACCACTAAGGCACCGCTGCGTTGGCCTAGTTGTTACGAATGTGCCTCACATGTGGCAGGAGCTAGGTGGAAGGTGCTGAACTTGTAAGTGAGAGGTGCAATTTACTGGTGAATGCCCGGAGGTGGCAGGTGCTGGAAAGTGCGGAGGGTGTGGGGTGATATTTGCTGGGCCCGAAAGTAGGAAGCACATTTTTGCCACTGGGTGCCCGACGTTGGGCTTGCGGATGCCGTAAACGGCATCCCCCGAGGGAAGAACTGATGATGATGGTGAATTTTTATGGCAGAAGGGCAGTTTTGGCTGAATTGCGCCATGGCACAAGGTATCTGCGTTTACACAATGTGGGGTCAATGACCCATTCTCCGAGCATTTCGACCTAGATAAGACGAGCACCAGCCAGGAGAAAGCATGTGCCCATTGTATCACTGTTCTGGTGCCACTGTGCCAGATTGAACCCCGCACCTCCCGCATGCGCGGCAGATGCTCAAACCACTGGACCAACGCTGCGTTTCTGAGGAAATAACTAACAACTGCTAGCGCTGTAAATGTTCAAGGAAGGGGCAGGCACGCACGTGACTATTCGGTGTGCAAAGCGACACAGAATGATAAAGCATGCAGGAAGGCGCGTGGCAGCGATTTTTTGCTCGAACGCTCAAGTACGACGCCATCTGAAGGAAAGCATGCAGTGTGATCGAGCGGTTATGCCTTCTGGGCCGTAACATTTTCATGAAGCTATGGAACTGAAAATATGTTGAGTTAAAATAATAGTATAAAATATTTCATTACTAGACGCACTTCCCTTTCAGAGAAATGCGAGGACAATGTTTGCTTGTGTTTGTGTTGGGTTTAATTAAGGGCACAAAGGCAGCTAAGGCCATCATGCCCCAAGCACAAGTACAACGTAAAGGTACATTCTTTATTTAGACAGGATGTCGTTCAGTGTTCTTCGCATACAATAACGGTGCTTCTAAAAGCAGTTGTAACATCTAAAAAAGTTTTCTCCATTGAGAAACAGACTGGCAACATGCTGTACGCCTCCGCGTGCACGTTGCGTGCCCCATAAATTCCGCACGGAATCTATGAATTTCTTAAAAGCTAGCCTCCTAAGTAGTTCAGGAAGCAAAAGGGGGGAAAAATTATACCAACTTGCTCAATGGAGGAGCAATATGCGTGCGATTTTATGGGTTTCCAGCTCTGCAAGCGTGACACCGCATATGCATATTAGCGTTTTAGACGCAGTTGCACACATGCGGTGTTAGGATTAGTCAAGGTGTTGCCGTAGCAGTACCTTGAAAACTGATTGCATAAAGGCCAGTGTAAACTGGATTAACTTAATGTTAGTTACCCTTCTAGCACCAAGACAATTGTTCCATCGAGGTTTTGAGATAAGTTGCGTTTCTAACCGAAGAGAACACCGCACAAACTTTGCTTGAAAAAAGAACTGTCAAGTAAAAAATAAACAGGCACGTAACTTACTCCGACCTGGAATTCGCAACACGTGCCCGACGCGTTCTTTCGTGCTGCCCGAGGCGATTCGCGGCATTAAAGTCAGTGCGTTGATAGAACCAGTTGGCATCGAAATCTTGACTTGGGAAGTGATAACGTCTTCGCATGTGACGTGGAAACGACCAACAGGCCTGACACGTGTGCCCTACAGGCGACCCGCAAACACTGATACGTGCTTGGGGGGGTGGGGGGGGGGGGTGCTGCTAGCCAAATTAGGCTGAAACGTTCCCGTGCGTGTGCCAGCCTGTTTCTGTTGCTACTACTTAAAGGTGCGTTCAGACGAGCGTACCGCATCGCGGACGATCAGCGCGGACCGCCTGCCACGTGACTCAAACGTCACACTTCTGAGTGACCTTGAGCGTGCTGCGCCCATTCGGACACTGCGTCGGACGTTTACGGTCTCTCAGATGAATGTTTGCGTGACGTAGTAGGTGGTCCGTGCGGATCGTCCGCGATCCCGTACGCTCGTCTGAACGCACCTTAAAGGAAACGTTTAGTCCCGCCAGGCCGCGCTTATCGTTCCTCTGCCTAGCTCCAAGTAAACTCCGTGCAGTTTTCGCATTCTGCGCTCGCGCGCATTCCACTGACTATCTTCCCAGTTCCAGCATTCCATTCGCGTGTTGAAGCGGTGTCCTACGGTGGTTTTATGGCTTATGGGTTTATGGGGGTTTAACGACCCAAGGCGACTCAGGCTATGAGGTACGCTTTAGTGAAGGGCTCCCGAAATTTCGACCACTTGGGCTTCTTTAACGTACACTGACATCGCACAGTACACTGTCCTCTAGAATTTCGCCTTCACTGAAATTCGACCGCCGCGCCCGTGCTACGGTGGTTTTTTTTAATTGGTTTTTGGTGAAAGGAAATCGCGCAATATATGTCTCATATATCGTTGGACACCTGAACCGCGCCGTAAGGGAAGCGATAGAGGAGGGAGTGAAAGAAGAGGTGCCGTAGTGGAGGGCTCCGGAATAATTTCGACCACCTGGGGATCTTTAACGTGCACTGACATCGCATAGCACACGGGCGCCTTAGAGTTTTTCCTCCATAAAAACGCAACCGCCGCGGTTGGGTTTGAACCCGGGAATTCCGGATCAAACCCGACCGTGACGGTGGTTTTATAACAAAGAAATGATCCGACGATGTATTTAGATTCGCAGAAAGAAATTGTGGTGGCATAGGCAGCTCTGACAGTATTGCTTCCGAATTGTCGCCATTTAGTGCTCGATTAGACGGCAACCCTCTCATTGAATTTGTTCGACATGTCACGTGGCATACCTTGGGCCTTTGTGACATACGTTGGCATAATAATAATAATTGGTTTTGGGGGAAAGGAAATGGCGCAGTATCTGTCTTATATATCGTTGGACACCTGAACCGCGCCGTATGTGAAGGGATAAGGGAGGGAGTGAAATAAGAAAGGAAGAAATAGGTGCCGTAGTGGAGGGCTCCGGAATAATTTCGACCACCTGGGGATCTTTAACGTGCACTGACATCGCACAGCACACGGGCGCCTTAGCGTTTTTCCTCCATAAAAACGCAGCCACCGCGGTCGGGTTCGAACCCGGGAACTCCGGATCAGTAGTCGAGCGCCCTAACCACTGAGCCACAGCGGCGGGTGCATACGTTGGCATCGGTACGACATTCGCGTGTAAAAAAAAATAAAACGCCATAACTGGGTAGTTTTCTCTTGCTAATGAGTAGGATTGAACGTTCTTAGCCGTGTCTTCAAGAAAAACAAATTGCGAAACCGGAGCATGTTCTTATACCTATGACTGAAGAGTGAAATTTCACGCTCATTGTGACACCTCCCGCTATAGTGTCATTCACGCTAGAGGTGCTCAGTGCAGGGAGGGAGACTGAAACAGAGCTATGTCACAGGTGAGCAATTTTGCAAGGCCTCTTAAAGATCTCTTTCGATTTGAAACTGTCGCTTAAACAACACGTTCATAAGAAGTGCATATCGCCTTCCAAACAACACGCGTAAAGTAGTCAAACAGTGCAAGCAGACAGCGTATTATTTTTTATAATTAGCATGCGATTCGGTAAGAGTTTCTACCGTGTCTTTGCTCGTGGTACTTACAAAGGATCCCTTGCCACGTGCAGTGCTTGTATTCTCGGCGATAACTTTGGTGCAGGTGGGCTTCCTACCGACGTCGGTCTATGCAAAAAGAAAAGGGGAAATACCCCAGGACGGTCCGGTACGGTATCAGGAATACCGAGTATTTCAGCGAAGCCCACCAATAATTAAAAAAGGGCTTTGGAGATATAAAGAATGCTTTTGCGGCATATATTAATGCCAGAGCTGGCGCAGATCAGAAAACAGGTGCTGTGGTAAGCCGACAAAGATTTCAGCTTTATATGACTGCATTGCATTTTCGCAAGAAAAGCCTGCAGATTTGAACTGCGTAATTACGTCCACCAAAAGTTCGTGAAATTTGCATTGATGGCGAAAGATAGGTTTTATGTGCATGCCGAAGGAGTGATACCTGCGTAAATAGCGCCTTAATACCTAAACATCAAGACGCTGGAACAGGATTCTGCTTCATCTCCTTCCTCTGAGAGTATGCATAACTGGAATTTCATCCGGCGATGTTCCTAACGACACTGGCTTGGTTTGGTTTGGTTTATGGGGGTTTAACGTGCCAAAGCAACTCTTGCTCTGAGGTACGCCGTAGTGAAGGGCTCCGGAAATTTTCACCACCTGGGGTTCTTTAACGTGCACTAACATCGCACAGTACACGGGCCTCTAGCATTTCGCCTCCATCGAAATGCGACCGCCGCGGCTGGGGTCGAACCCGAGTCTTCCGGGTCGGCAGCCGAGCGCCATAACCACCGAGCCAACGCGGCAGCTTCGACACTGGCTTCACCTGCGCGCCTTTCGAAAGTCTGCCATAGCAGTTGAGATTATTTTTTGATGCAGTGCCAGAGAAAAGTGCGATACATATGCTAATGGCGCGGCGAACGAGGACAACAGTAGAACACGAACGAACACGCCTTCAAGAATGAACCAACTAGTCCAAGAAACAGTATTACTTGAGCATAGGCTAATACTCGGCTCTCTTCTTTATTCGCTGTTTTTCCTTTACCCGCCGCGGTGGCTCAGTGGTTAGGGCGCTCGGCTACTGATCCGGAGTTCCCGAGTTCGAACCCGACCGCGGCGGCTGCGTTTTTATGGAGTCAGAACGCTAAGGCGCCCGTGTGCTGTGCGATGTCAGTGCACGTTAAAGATCCCCAGGTGGTCGAAACTATTCCGGAGCCCTCCACTACGGCACCTCTTTCTTCCTTTCTTCTTTCACTCCCTGCTTTATCCCTTCCCTTACGGCGCGGTTCAGGTGTCCAACGATATATGAGACAGATACTGCGCCATTCCCTCTCCCCCAAAACCAATTATTATTATTATTATTATTATTATTATTATTATTATTATTATTATTATTATTATTATTATTATTATTATTATTATTATTATTATTATTATTATTATTATTATTATTATTATTATTATTATTATTATTTTCCTTTCTACGTGGTTCTTTCGTAGGTCTACGGCACTAGTAAGTCACAGATGTGTGCTGCGCCTGGACCGTAACCACAATCTCACTTTTTGCGCCCTTGAGTTTCTCCAGATAGGCAGCTTGTTTACACGCTCTTATCTTTGTCCACTTGCTTCCCGCGGCTCCTCGCAAGACACGCGGTAAAAGTCACAACCACTGCCACCATTTGTCGGGAAACTGCCTTCGAGAACGCCAGAGGTGTCTTCAGTTATATCAGGGACACTGAGCTCAGCACAGCTATCGTCAGTTCCGACAGCACTTCTCCATTTCAAGCTGCTTTTGGAGAACCCCAAACGGCGCAATAAGAAACAAGCGCATCACATAAGGTAGGTTAGGTAAGGGTTCCTTTATATATTAGGCGCTGATTAATTGCTTGGGAGGTCGACACGAGCTTATCGCAAAAAAAAAGGGAAAGTATGTTTTAATAGTTTCAGGAGCTGAACTGCGAGATGAGAGCGCTCAGTCGGTTCTCGGGATGGATCTTTGTAGGTTTGCTTTTCAGAGCGCAGCTTTTGTTTTCCCGTTAGTGGATTCCGCGCCGTATTCGCCGTATATAGGTGGCGTAACACGCCACCTGACAACCATGGCAGGTAGGAGCCGAGCGGAACGTCACCTGCCACGGTGAAAGCGGAGGAATGGAAAACCTTAAAGTGACTTCCACGGGAAGATCCCGGAGGGTGGCTAAGAGCGTATCACGCCACCTGCCAGCGGTGACAGGTGGCATGTGAAGAGCTGCGCTTGAATTTCGCATTACCGACTATCGTAATCGTCTGCCAATTTTTTTTTCTTTTGGCGTACGCTTATGTTCGCGTTTGGTATCGTCATAGTCGTTCGGTGCTTTAACAATATGGTATCGTGAACTGTGTGAAGCGCCGCTGAACGAAGGGCTTCGGGTTCTGAACTCAAGCTAGCCTTGGACCATTGACATGAACAGAAACCGCGAGAGAACGCGGAGAAGCTTCGATTTCGCCGCGATTGGAATGCGGCTTTCATGGCCGTGTATCGAACTCACGACCTCGCATCCATCAACGGAATGGAATAGATACTCAGCCTCAAAAAGGCATTATTTTATTCTTGGGCTGCACTCTCACACACACAATAAAAGTCGCTTTAAAAGGAACCTTGCTATTGAATACGCTTTGAATACTCGAAAACCCGTCTTAATCACTAGAGACATCTTCATAAAGAGGCAGAGGAGTGCAGCCATATTGGACACTGACCTGTGCTTGTAGTACAGGAAAAGTTGGGGATAACGCTCCCCCACGCTCTCCTCAAAGTACAAAAAAAAAACGGTTTTGCGGGGGCTGTAAAAAAAGTCTATAAATACAGCGGAGTGCCATTGTTTTCTTTTCACCACGGGTGAGGTACATTAATCGCTAGCCTTTAGAAGGTAATCTAATGTTGTCATCGTTTGTAAGTGTACGCGGCTGCTTGTAGTTATCTTTAATTATTGTGGAACAAGATGTAGCACAGTTCTGTTGGCAAACTCATCGTTTTAAGGGGTGCTCACAGAGTGTAGAACATCACAAGCGAACAAGAACACGGGATAAGCACCTGTCTTGCGTGCCTGAGGTGATTTTTCTATACCGTAACAGGAAGTTCTATTAGTTAGACCCGAAATTGTCTATTTCAGGCGCCATTTCCTTCCAGCAGCTCGAAAACTCCGTCACTTTTCAAAAAAAAAAGAAAAGTGAAACAATTTCGGTTCTTGAAATTCTCTGCAACTCAGCGGACAATCCCTCTCCGCCAGATTTCCTCTTTCAGTTTTCCGCAAAAAAAAAAAGTGATATTCCCGAATCGAACGTCACCGCGCACCTGTTCGCTTGTCACGTTCGTGTAACGGCGTGTAGCCGTTATTGTAGTTTACCAAACCCTTACAAAAGTGGTCTATAAGCAGTCTATAGACTTCTTATAGACTCTATTTCCTTGCTATATATATTTCTTTTTGTCTATTCATAGTCTATATATTGTCTATAGACAAAAGTCTAGTAAAAGTGCATGGCCATAAATCTATAGATTGTCTATAGAGTGTCTATGGGATTTCTATTGCCTATAGATGGCTCTCTAGGGTTTGTTTATAGATGGTCTATAGACTTTATAGACAGAAGTTTATGGAGAGTCTATGGACTGTAAATTTTTTTTGTAAGGAAAAACCCCAAGCCACGACCCTAGTCATCACTTATTTCATCTATGATATGAGCGCCAGGTAACCAACGCCCTTGGTTTTCCTAAAAAGAGCCATTCTACTTTATCACAAAAATTAAAGGCTATGCGTTGAAGCGCTTTGATGAATTTTTTTTTTTTGGGGGGGGGGGGGGGGGGGGAGACTTTTTTTTTTCTGGGAACTTCGAGGAATCCATCTGGTGTCGGCTTCCGCGCATAACACGCGAAATTTTTCGGCTGCCAAGAAGACACCGCGCTTTCGCGGGCGTCCATTCCGTCGCGACATGGGATTCAAGGCGACGCCTCTTTCCTCACTTTTTTTTTTCTCCCTTCTTATCGCCCGCTTTTGCAGATTTGCGGCTTCAGAACCGCGACGCCTCGCTGCACGTGTCGGCGTCAGCCTCTCGCCAATCGCGCTCCGCTTGCGGGCACCGCTCGCTTGAGTCCCTCATGGTGCAACACGTGCTCTAAATTGCTTTGAGATTAGTTGTCTTGCATCCGACTTCAAGCTAGCCTCGCCTGTCAGCAGTATAGCTTTGTCCCGAGTTGTGTGCACACCTGGTCAAGTTATCGTGCCGCTCATAGCCTTGGTCGGTGGTGCTCTCTGGACTGCGACTGCTTCATTCAGGCAAGTTGCTCTTTTCCTATGCGGATGTATCGACAACAACGGTGTTAAAAAGAACAATATACCTCATAGCCTCGCCTTATGATTATGTCGGACTACTTCTATGAGGTCAAAGGTTAATTGTGCTCAGCATTCATTTGATATGGCGTACTGAAACGTCGCTCTAGCAGTATCACCACTCCATTGTTCATTTCATACCCATCTTGTAGCTTATATTCTTCAGTAGCAAATACACAATCTAAATCTGTTAATGTACTTGCTTTGGTGATACACTGCAATTTCAGAGGTTGAGGTGTATTTTAGGACTGGTGGGACCATGGCCTCAAGACTGCTGTCGCCAATCGCTCCTCGGTAGCGGAACTTGCATATAGATAAGAAAAGTTGCCGTTTATGGCACAGTTCAGTGTTCATGTAAGAGGGTCATGACATCGTCTTCCAGTGGGTACCGGGACACTCTGGCATTGTTGGGAACGACGCAGCTGACGCTGCTGCTCGAGCGGCTCACGGCAGTGCCAACATTGTCCAGATACCGTTGACAAGAGCCGACGAAGCAAGACATCTGCAAATGCTTGGCCGAAGAGAGCTTTTAGCGTCATGGTCCTCTAGTAGCAACTCCACATGCTGTCTGCACCGCCTAGACCCCTTACTCCGACTCAGTCCTCCGTCCGGCCTCTCTCGCTGCAATGCTACGCTGTTGTGTCGCCTGTGGCTGGGAGTGGCGTTCACAAATGCCTACTCCCACTTAATCGCAATGGCAGACTCTTCTGCGTGTGAGATGTGTGGGTGCGATGAAACTATAGAACACCTTCTTTGTAACTGCCCTCGGTTGCAGCGTGAGCGTGAACTTCTGGCTGCAACACTCCGCCGTTTAGATCCTCGGCCCCTTAGTGAAGCCGAGATTCTGGGTCCTTGGAGTAAGCCTTCATCGCAAAGGACCGCCTTGAAGGCACTTTTCAAGTTCTTAAAGGACTCAGGACTGAGTGCAAGATTGTGAACTATCCGTGTGTGCCCTGTGTATCCTGCAAGTAACGGCCAACGGACATGTGCAAAAGTGATCATCTCTCTTTGTTCTCTCCCCTTTCTATCTTCCCACGTGTAGGGTAGCATACCGGGCGCTGCCTAGTTAACCTCCCTGCCTTTCCGTCTTTCTCTCTCTGGCGTTGACCTTTAGTGTCCCGCATGCACAGCTCATTCTTCAACTATCGTAATAGCATCTATCATTGTAAATTTACGCCGAAGCACAAAGGTTCTTTTCCTCTGAAAGGCATTTATAGAGCTATGATCACTGCGCGTGTTCGTAATGGGTTCATGATTTTTAAACAGACAGATCTATAATTTGACCAATATCCACATGAAGAAAATTCACGGCCCATCGATGCGACTGATGCGGAGGGCAATGCGTTAGCATGTGGGCTTCAATTTCGTGATTGTTTTGGGTTGACGATCTGAATTCATTTGCACCGATCACAGTTTAAGTTCTTTATTGCCCTGCTGTGGTGGCTCAAATCCCGCGCCGTTCCGTGTTACTTGCTCCATTCCTGTCAGATGGCGCTTCCTTGCGTCTTTCATTTTGGGTCCAAGTGCCTGCGTGCTCTTGCGTTTGGAAGCGGGTGCAAGCTGATGAAGACGACGGTAACCTAAGCACGGCGCGAGAGGCTGGCAGTTGAACACCGCGCTTTCATGTGCCATTGTGTGAGGGTAACAACAGCAACAGTGTAACACGCGGGGCGAAAGGCCGCTGCGGTGGGCGAGTGGTCTAAAGAAGCGGCAATAATAATAATAATAATAATAATAATAATAATAATAATAATAATAATAATAATAATAATAATAATAATAATAATAATAATAATAATAATAATAATAATAATAATAATAATAATAATAATAATAATAATAATAAAAAGAAAATGGCGCAGTATCTGTCTCATATATCGTTGGACACCATAACCGCGCCGTAAGCGAAGGGATAAAGGAGGGAGTGAAAGAAGAAAAGAAGAACGAGGTGCCGTAGTGGAGGGCTCCGGAATAATTTCGACCACGTGGGGATCTTTAACGTGCACTGACATCGCACAGTACAAGGGCGTCTTAGCGTTTTTCCTCCATAAAAACGCGGCCGCCGCGGTCGGGTTCGAACCCGGGAACTCCGGATCAGTAGCTGAGCGTCCTAACCACTGAGCCACCGCGGCGGGCCGAAGTGGCAAGCGCAGCCAATCTGTTCGCGCCACCACGGGTCCCAACCCCGCTCTAGGCTACGTGTGTTTGTTTCTCTGCTCACACTTTCTCATAGGCTTCAGGAAACGACGACGACGGACTTTTTCCTGACAGGGGAGTTATAATGCTTACGCATTAAAATAGGTCTTTCATGCTTTCCAGTCTCCCCTAGAGCTAGAAAGCGGCAGAGCTGAAGCGCCAAAATTCTTGAGGCCGCACAGCCCCTGCGTTAGCATGGCAGCGTCCACAGGGAGGGTCGCGTAGATCAGTCACACCTGTATATCGTGACCGCACCGCATCGTGTTATATGGGTGAGGAGACTCGGCGCGAAGCACACTGTGCTCCAGCAGCAATATAAGTAACACTAACACACCTCTAAACCGGGTCTGTGATCGCTGCGTCTTCTATAGTCCGGTCGGTGAATCTTCACCGACAGAAAGACCTACATGAAGTATCTCGTTGCCATAGAAACCGGGTGATATTGCGCGGCGCTTGTTTATGGCGCTTGGTTAGCCAGCCACCCTTGAACGTAACCACGCCATATATGTGCGGTAACCATTTCTTAAATTCATTTTTAAGAGCGTTAGCTCTTATCACGTTTCTCGATTTCTTGGGGTCTGCTGCCACCTCCCTTCGGCGTGAAAGTAAATCGATATAGCAACCCAATTGGTGATTAGTGAGGTCAGTGATTTTGTGGCGTTATAATTAACTTGTCACAAGACTATGTTTAATCGCTTATAACGCAGTAGCTAATGAGGTCATTATAAAACGAATTAGATATTTGGAATCCTCTAGATGAGTATTGAACACGTTCGACACCAATATTAAGTAATGAGGTTAATATTTATTTATGGTTGGGCTTAAATTTAATTGCTTATAATTAGCCGGTGACGTTAGATTGCGCTACCAAACAAACAGCTAGCGCTCGTTACTTCGTCTTCCAGACGGTGGCGGCATTTTTTTTTTTGCGTGGGCGCTGGACCGGGTGCGTAGTGACGGGCGCAAGGCGCGTCAAGGAACGAAAGAGCCAATGGTCGAGTGACCAAACCAATGAACGAGAGAACACCAGGCGAGAGTTCCTGCTTTGCCATCAAAGCGCCGGTTCTTAGCCGCGTAACAGGTTAAAATAACTCGAGCAAATGGGCCGCTTGGAGAGGAGTCTTCTCGGGGCGCCGAGGGAAACCAGAGGACTTTATCTGTCAACGGCGCTGGACACTGTATCCCCGCCTATATATATTACGCCATGCCACGCAAGTAAATATTTAATACCGGGTGTTTCAGCGAACACTTTCGAAAATTTTCATTAGAGAGGTGCCGTAGTGGAGGGCTCCGGAATAATTTCGACCACCTGGGGATCTTTAAGGTGCGATGTCAGTGCACGTTAAAGATCCCCAGGTGGTCGAAATTATTCCGGAGCCCTCCACTACGGCACCTCTCTCTTCCTTTCTTCTTTCACTCCCTCCTTTACCCTTCCCTTACGGCGCGGTTCAGGTGTCCAGCGATATATGAGACAGATACTGCGCCATTTCCTTTCCCCCAAAAAACCAATTATTCATTAATAGGCTTTTTGGGGTAAAAATATGGCTTTTGCGGCATAGCACTACCAGTGTTGGCGGACACCAGAAAATCAGTGAATCGTGTTAAATAGTAAACTGGTTAACTAATTTTTAATGATTAACTTTTTAACTAGTAGAGTTAGGCGCCTAGTAGCAATTAGAGATTTGTAGCCGGTCGTTAGTAATAGCTATATTAGTTTTTAGAATTTAGAAAACGCGATTACTGTTGGCGCTGTGGCTCGACAAAATCAGGCTGCATCGTGCGAAAACGCACGCGCTTTCCAAAGCTTGCAGGCAAAGCAACCCCTCCAGTGCACGTAACTAGTCGAAAAAGCCAAGTTTTATCGGAACACAGCGCCAAGGGTAATCGCTTTTTCGAAATTCTAAAAACTGATATGGCTATTGCTAAAGACCGGCTACGAAGCTCTAATTGAAACAAGGCGCCTAACTCTAATTAAAAGGTTTATGAAAAATTTGTTAACTAGCTGACTACTTAAGACGGTTCACCGGTTTACTGGTGTCCACCAACATTGGTAGTACTATGCCGCAAAAGCCATATTTTTACCCCAAAAAGGGTATTAATGAAAATGTTTGAAAAAAAAAACGCCCGTTATATAGATAGAATCATGAATTTATAAAGGCAGACTGCGCAGGCAGCCAGCCAGCCAGCCAGGTGGGCGGGCGGACGGACGGACAGATGGACGGACGGAAGAAACAGAGACAGACAGATTTCTCTTTTTATGATTAAGTGACTGCCGTCACATAGCTGACAAGTGCGAAACCTGAACGTGCCTTCTTAGAATTGCTTATCGCAATTTTCAACATGCCAGCACACGTTCTTGAGTACGCCCTCTTCCGATTTCCCACTCAAAATTGCACCTGTACTTTCCCTCAGATTGCTCCGCATTTTCTCTGCATGGGGCTTCTATTGCTACCTTAATAACGAGCTTCCCAAAGCTTACCGAAAAAGCTACTAGTATGGCTGTGCCATAGTCATGCTAGCAAGACGGCACAACCTCGCGTAGTCTCTTCTCTTCTCCCAACCGCAGCGGTGGCCTAGTGGTTTGAGCATCCGCCTCGCATGCGGGAGGTGCGGAATTCGATCCCCAGTGCCGCCGGGTATTCACCGGTGATACAATGGGCACAAGCTTTCCCCTGCCTGTTGCTCGGCTTCTTAGGGTTAAATCCCTGGGAAATGGGTCTTTGACCCCACCTTGTGAAATGAAAACCACCTTGTGTCATGGCGCTAATTGGCCAAAGCTGTCCTTGCGCCATAAAAATTCATATTCATCATCATCATCATCATCTTCTCTTCTGCCTGTGCTTAAAGGCGCTGCCCCCCCCCCCCCCCCCCTCAAGTTCGCGCTGCGCTCTGTGGCACTATTGCCACGAATCATCTGCTTTCTTCTTTGCATGCCTAGCCCTATTTCTGGTCAGCGTTTGCGTCGCGTCCTCAGAAACAGACCATTATGAAAGACGGAACGATTCACGAAACCTAGTCTCTGATGTGCCTGGTTATTTATCGAGTCGTAGATCCTGAGCTATTTGGGAGTTCTTACAGCAGTTCTAAAGAAAACCATAAGAAAAGGCCTAACGCGGCCGCCTTGTGCTGCGCAGTTTATCTCGAAACTAAGGGAAAGAAAAGAGCGGAGCTCGGGCGCGGCAGAGCCGACATGCACACGGTGGCAGCGGCCTATCTCTACAGTCGCAAATTGATTCGGACGGCCTGAGATGCAGTGCGGCGGCCGGATCGCCTGTGTAGAACCCGCACAGATCCGCCCGGACCGGTTGCCGGGAAGGCTCGCAATCGGCCGCAGTCACGTCATTAAGCGGCCTTAACCGTCCGCGGCACACACGAGGGCAAAGGATAATAAAGCGCACTTCGAGGTGTTCACGAGAAATCGCTGTGGGCCATCTGCGAGGCACGCGAAGGAAAAGGGTGAGGGGGTGAGGCTGCCGCGGCGGAAGTGGACTGAGGAGAGTAGGAAGGAAGAAGAAGAAAAAAAGCGGAAGGAACGATGAGAAAAGAGATTCGGTTCTGGGTCGCATGGCGCTGTGTTGTTCGTTTAGGGAGGAATTAAAGAAAAAAGAAAAGGAGGATGCTCTCGTAGGCAGCGAACCATCCACGTGGGTTGCTCCTCTGACCGCTGAGCGAGGATGGACGGTCAAGGTCCAGGCAGTGCAGGAGGGTGACATTCGTGGTTCAGCGACGTCGCTGGGTGCTGCAGCGCTTCGCTCCGTTGCCCGGTCGCCTCAAACATCGCGTACGCAGATGAAAGAGGGTGAGGGAAGGATAAAGACGCGGACGGGTAACAGAATGAAGTCCAGACTTTTCTTCCATTCATTTCGACGTCTTCAGGTGCTAGCTGCAGTTCCGCCTTTAGCGTTGAATGGCGGAGTATTCGAAATCAAGATCTCAGTTGGGAAAAGAGAACTTTAATATCGGACATATCGGTCTCATCATGGTGTAACCGAAGAAGCTCAAGTGCTCTACTTAACACTGCCGTTAGACGCAGAGTTGTTGAATTGGATTGCAGCAACAGGAGCTTTAGCGCAGTTTTTTTTTTCCAAACGACAGACCACTGAAGAAAGAAAGAATATAGGGTGAAAGGTAGCACTTGTATGGATTCTAAGCGCACTAAGTTCATGATTTATCTTTTTCATTTAAGATTACGCTTGTCGCGAGGAGTTGCTGAAAATGGCCATAATAGCGCCCTTCCAAAATTCACGGTAGTACGGCGCTTGTAATGATCTGAAGAAAAGTTTGAATTCCAACAGCCCCCTTCCCCTTCATACTTTCGGCAACTAGGAAGCGGCAACTTCCTGACCGAATGCACTGATGGGTGGAGAAGGAAAAATGGACGAAGGCAGCCCGCGCTTCATCACCCAACTCAAGCGCGCTACGCTACGGAGGCTGCATGACAGCAGCAAAGCCGCCGCCGCATTTTGCGACAGTATTGTGCCCAAAGTGCGCGCAGGGGACCGGAGGGCATTGAAATGCGCGAGGCCTGTGAGATTCCTGGGTCGTAAAGGCCAAAGAAAGAAATGTATGAAAATGGGCGTCGTATGCGCAAGCCCTCACACTTTGCTTCGTTTTTCGTTTGCATCAAATGTTGTTGTAATGAAAAAAAATAGAAAAGTGCACGCATAAAAAGCTGCAGCCAGCGGGCATACGTGTACTGGAACAAGGCGTGCTGTTACGGTCGGTTTGCTTTTTTGCTTGCGCCAAGGCTTCTGTCCTCCGCGCTCAGCTCGTCAGCGTTCAGGAAGAATGCGGGGACAGCGCATTACAGACCGGTCGCTGAATACCATTCGAGGTGATGCACTGAAACGACGGACTTTGTCTGCTTTTCGCGCTGTTTTTGTAGCAGCGCAGGACGGTCCGAAGGGCAAGCAAATATAAAAAAAAATTCTCGCAGCTAAAGCAATCAAGGATTTTGCGATGGTGAATCGCATTCTTTTGCTTTCTTTATGTGATCCTTGCTGCCCTTCTTTTTTTCTAAAACAAGGAGTAACAAAGAATGCGGGGGCTAAGGAGTCATTCGTATTCTTTTTATTCGCCTCCACTTCACTCGTCGCTGAACAGCATCTTTTCGTATGACCTCCTTTGTTTCCAGGAAGGACCCTTCTTTGTCGTGCTGCTCGACTGGGTCATGTGTCGTCAGTAGCCGCTCTTAAGTTCCCCCGTTTCTTTGATGAAGGCCCGACAAGGAACACGCATCCCAAACGCGGCCTTGCGCTTCCGCCATAATTTTTATGACCGATTTAAGGAATCATACGATGGTCTAAAGATTAATATTACTGACACGTTCTGAAGAATGCCCAGCAAAATGTCAGCTAAATGTACCAAGCCGAAGGTGTTCTATCAGGGGCATGAAGTGCAGAAATGTGAATGAGCTGCATCATTTAAAATGCAGCCTGTTCAAAAAACAACCAGGATGTGTAGTCATTAAAGCTGCAACAGAAGGCAGCTAGAAAGTCTGTAAATCAGAATCTTTTGGGAGCGCACAAGAGGGTCAGGATACCCCTGTCGATAAAGCTGCAACTAGAAAGTAATCTAATGAACACAAATTCTTCAATGTGGCAACACGAGTTAGGCCCACAGGTCGCCAATGTTTGGAAAGTCGATATATGAACGTCGAACATAACTTCGTTTATGTATACCTGCATGTGATGCACCTGCTGAAAAACGAAAGGTCGTGATAAGAGCGAAGGCAACGGATGATAGCAACAATACCAGGAAGTACAGAAAACTGAGTCTTTAAAGTACTTGCAAGCGGGAAGCACTAAGCCCACTAAGACTTCAGCAGGATGTGCTATTCGACAAGTTGACCTTTTTGGCTTTAACAAGGCTGGTGGTGCTATTTAAGCGAACGCAGCGCAAGCAGGACGGGAATGAAGCCGGTCCTGTCCTGTCCGTCAACTGATCACCTAAATATTAGCGCAGTGCGTCTTGTTCAGGCTACTGTGACTTCTCTCATATCTCATAAACGTTAGCGCATCTGTGAAAAAAGCAGAGTCAGTTCTTGAGTGGCCAGCACGTACACCTACTACGTAATCTGCCAGGAAGCCATGTTTCGCAAAAATGCCGCAGCCGCGCATACGTGCAGCATGCAGATCGGTACGCTCGTGCCACTGTAACACTGCGTGTGCTTACAAGGAAAGCTTATGAGTGAAATAAGATGCGTCAGCTCATAGATGCGAAGCAGCAAAAATGGTAGGACTTGAGGGGAAAACGATTAACTGAGAGCATCACAAAGCCACTAGGCCACTTCACCGCTACAGCGACAACGCTATGAGGAGACGTCATAAAAAGTGGCAATGCCCCGCTTAATTTAAATGACAAACACCTTGTAACGGCGGAGTATTTTAACAAATGAGTGGACAGAAAATTAACAAATCATCACACACAGCTACCAGCCATAAGAAAGATAATTGAAACGACAGTCTGAGCAGTGGAAAAAGAGCCATCTTATTTGGTTACGCAAGAAGCTATCCCATCGTCCTCTGCTTTACAATCACTGGCCGTATCTACTGGCGCGCGATGAAATGCTTGTTGATTTTCCACTGACTGAAGCGCAGATATCTTAACGTGACTACAGGGAACATCATGCAAGCATTTCATACCTCAGACATTGATCTGCGGCCTCTCCGTGCTATACCTATACCTTAAGCGATTTTTCACGGGAGCTGTTTAATCAGTTATCGAACAAACACGGGTCACGGCAGCAGCAGAGCAAAAAACCTACGACGCCGCACTTACTTACTGTTCCGGGTATTCTGCTTTTGCGGCGGTCGGCTTCAGTTCATTGCTTTTAGAGAGGACGAAAAACCAATGAAAAATGGGGTCTTTAACTTCTCAGAGCATTCGCTTAATTACGCTGTCACGCATTTCAGTGGTAGAAAGCAAAGCGCAGAAGAAGACAAAGTCGCGGGCTCGACAGGGCCATCGTCTGTTGCTTCGTTCCTGACGCCTCTGTTACCCTCTTCCCCGGCTTCTCGCTCTTCGGTTCGCGGAGCCATCTCGACCTCCGTCCGGGGCAGGCCACAAACTTCGCTCTCCGCGGACGAACAGGTCAGCGCCTTTTTTGAAGTTCTGCGCCAGCGAACACGCGCTCTAATTCCTCCGTGTTCGCACCCTCTCCCCCGTAGTCTTACTCGGCAGGAGGAGGTATCCGTGCGCCGGATTCGGGCAGGGGCGGCTCTGACACCATCTGTCCGTCAACGGTGGCGTGCCAAAGATCTGCCACTACCTGACAGGTGCCCTCACTGTGGCGCTGCACCGGACATATGTGATGTGCGGCACTTGTTGTGGACGTGCCCAGCGACGGCTGCTATCAGAAAACGGCTCCTCAGGGAGGTTGGCCTGCGGTGGAACCGCGAAAGTGACTTCGTGAAGTGGACAATGGACAACCGTTTCATTAACAACCTCTGCGACTACCTCAGCGCAACGGTTCTTCACTCCTTCTTTTAACTTTCAATCCCGTGCATTCCTTCCCCCCTTTCCTTTTTCAACTTATGCCTCATGGCACACTTCTCGAATAAAAAAAAAAAAAAGACTCCCCCGTCCGAACGCGAGTAAGAAGAGCACGCGGGGAGTGCCGCGCGAGACGCGTCATGTTGTGAGTGGGAACGGTTGCCCGTCCCTTTTCTGCGAAGCGCGAGTAGAGGCGAGGGGGAGCAAGTTAGAGTGGGGGAATGGGGTGTAAACGACCGAGGTCTGTTCAGTCGAACTGCTCCCGCTGCGGAGGCGGTGCAGTCGGCTCCAGCAGAGGCGCGAGCGTCGGTGGCCACAACTTTTTCAAGGTTCGCTGTGCGGCCAGCGCTGCTTTCCGGTGATGCCGATGCGTCTGCCAGCCCTCTTCGAAAACTTGGGCTTTATTCCTTCGTAGGCGAGTCTCAGGAACAGGTTCTATTACGAGCAGGCACCCGCATGCGACCACCTGGAACTACTGTCCACAGTTTGAAAGACGAAGTGAGCTTCGAACGCTCTTTTCGACTTCTCTTGGGTCAGCTCATTCAAGGATTTTACTTCTGAATATTGGACAGGTATGAGTTTTCAAAGAAATAACTGGTGATTTAGCTGACTTTAAAATGAGCGTCTGTTTGCTTGCAGCCTTTTTTTTTTTCTGTGGACGGTGTTCTAAGTAGGCAGTTCAACGTCTTAGTTGGGTCATGTAAAGTACTCGCGAAATAGCCATTAATCTGTTTTCTTTTTCCCGTATCATCTTGAAAATTAACAACTTTTGCGAGATGTAGCTATATTATTGTACCTTCACGCTAAGCTGATTGAGCGCTTAAGCAGATAACCGACAGTTTGAAAGGCTTGTAAAATGTGCTTCTTTACTACGAAGCTGTACGACGTGCCTGTTTGCACGTATACTGCTATGGTTACACCGCGAAGAAATAAGTAATTTTTAATGATTCTAAACTTCGAAAGCTTTCTTGCCACTCATCCCAAAAGCTTTCACCGTCGCCAATATCTGACGAAAGTTTTCCACATAACCCTAAGTTCGCGCTACCCAATAAGCAACTGGCCTATCTAGAGACGCGCAGAGCGTTCCAATGAATTTTTTTCTTTTACGTTTTCTCTGTTGGTTTTTGTCCTATAGTTTTATCATTCGCATATATTAATCACTAAGCTGCATATACTCGACGTTGCCTGTAATGAATCGTTTAGTTCAAAGTTATAACTGGTGCTCTAGCTGTATCTATTTCTTCATCTCAGTTCCTCGTCTTGTACGCTGTTGTAAGACATATCTTATAGATAAGTTTAGAAAAACAGCACCGCATGCTTCCGAATGACGTGACGTTTTAACCCGGTATCTCTTTCACCCATTGGCGTGACACGGTATGTGCGTCAGGAGCGCAGTTTCTGTCTTAGGCAAACTTGCGAGCCGAATGCCGGCCTGGAAAGGGTTACCGATAGAGATACCTCCGCTTTCAGCGGTAATAACGCACGGATAACCACGTGATACCTTTGTTGCAGTCAGTATACAGGCTATACAGATAAGCCAGGGCTGGCTATCTTTTTTTTACTGCAGAGGAAACCGCTTTAAGTGTTTTCTGTGCTAGGACAAAGCATATCGACGTTTCTTATCTAGACCATTTACAGACCGGTTACTGCGCAACGCTGAAGCTCTGTAACGAAACCTGAAAGTCCGTCCTGGAATTTGTGTCGGCTGTATATACGCAGTTTTAAACGGTTATACGAAGCATTTACATAAAACGATAACATTGGGTTTGATATCTGACTCCACCTATTATGATGGATCCGCGGGTAACCAGGCTAAGACCGCTGCTTTAGTGCTATTTATTCCTCAGACGTGGGGCGAAAAAAGTGGTCCTCATGGTATACTTTGTATTCGATGTATCATGCGTACTGAGAAGCAACCTTCAGCTGTTGGTTAGCGTTTCATCGCTGGGTCATATAAACAGCACGCGTGGCAAGGCTTTGCATCACGGAGGTACGAAGAACTCGTCGCGCCTCACGGCTCTCTTATATGGCGGCCTATGCAGATATGAGCGCGGAGCGAAATGCTGTTTAGTTCTTTGAAGTGGGCTGATGTAAACCAGATCGTGAGCGTTGTACTCAGGAGAGCAGCTGTAGACGCGTGCTCATGGTGTCGGTGACGATCGTGGTCGACGGGAGAGGAGGTGAAATGATCTGAGCGCACATCATCTGTCTGTTGCTCTCGTTGGTTTGAGAAAAACATGGCAGGTGCAAGAATGCGCGCCACTCAATTTCCATGAACGCAACATGACGTGCCGTTCTGAACGCCACGATAGGCGAAAACAGCCTGAATGCCTTCCCGTGGAGCGCTTTGGACGTGACAGAAACTTTTGTTTCACGATGCACAAATATTCGCTAACTCTGCTCGCCACTTAAGCACTTAACGAGCCCTTCCTTCAAAGCATTTGCGCGTTTTAATCGTTATGTGCCCGAGGCTTCTGTATAAAGCCAGGTCGCCACGCCGAAAGTTTGGGAAATGCCTCCTCATAAATTGTTTCCACGAGGAATGGTTTGCTCGTTTTATTTCGGCTGCATGCTACTGAATCATGCCGTCGCTGCCGGCTGATTGAATAAATATGCGGCAAATCGATAGACGTAAAGGGACGCGGTCAGAAAATTAGTTGATAAAAGGTGACCGCGGCTGGCACTGGACAGCGGCAAATGGATATTGCTGTAAGAGGCCTTTGCTCTGCAGAAGGCAAAAATATGGCAGTGGGGATGAAAAAGAGCATGTTGATGGTATAGGACATTTTTACAACAATTCTGCTATTGTGGTTGTAAATTATCTTTACATATCATTTATCACACTTACCCAATACAGCATTTAACTGCGAGATCACTGCACAAGTAACAGCCACTATTTTATCCATAATCCACAGATACTAATTTTAATCCTGTATTTAATTATTTACCTTTGTGTGTTCTTCCTTGAACAGCTGTGTGGTCTTGTTATCGATATATAAATCCCTGCAGAGTACTGTAGTTTGCTTGTTGTCATCCAGTCGAAAATAGAGCAACACCTCAGGTCAAGGCAATGGCTTTTGTTAAAGGAATATATAGTGCTCAATACAGAGAACGTTCTTGGATCAGCCATATTTAGAAATTTTCTGCGATTTTCATGCTTTTTAGAACTGAAATAAGAAGCAGTGGGGTCTGTAGGTGTTTGGAACAAATATAATCTACTGGAAGTTTGGTAACTTTTGCGGCTTTTTAGCCATAATTTTTCGTTTGCAGAGGAACAAGTGATGACCACTGCTCCAAGATAGGACCTTAGTTGAGTCAATCATCTGTAGCTTATTTTTTTATGCAAATATGTTCTCTACATATTTCCAACAAAAAATATTCCAATTTCCGCACGTCACGAATAATGTTCGAGGAAGAACGCGCTTTACTCGGCAGGTACGCTGGGAACAAAAAGCCCTGCGACTGCAAAACTAACGTCATAGCCATTAGGCCATGGCATCTTGAGAAAGAGCGCAAATGACGGGACACAAAAAAGGCGACAGGTCCGGTCCTTTGCGCTGTTTCTCAAGAAGAACCCGAACCAATAGTCTGACTGTCTACTACAAGCCATGACAGTTTTTTTTAATAGTAGTATTTATCTTAGTAAAGTAACATTTGTGGATTGCGCGTGTGGGCTAGGGGAAAACGTTACCAGTCATTCTTTCAAATAGCGTACATTTCCTATTCGTGTTGTGACCAGCTCCTTTCTATGAAGGATTAGCCTATGCTTTTCATGTGCTCACACAAACTGACCAGCGTACACAAATCGTGAAAGATGTATAACGGACAGTTAATCAAACTTCTGTTTGACTATCAGACGTTTGAAACACCTTTTCACATATGATAAACAGTCAGATCAGAGGATCCAGCATAGCTCATTTTGCCGAACCCTTTGTACCTCAGCGAAATTACAAAGGGTCTCAAGGGAGCGCTCCCAAACTGAGAACGCATCAGCATCAGAATGTCTTGCCACCATGCAAGGGCACATGCAGCCTATCACCACCGACATGCACACTAAGGAACTAATTCTGTAAGTAGAGAGTGCGGTGTTTGCTTATGGACACAGGGAACTGTGAAGCTTCGCTGCGCCTAGAATGATGATGATGATGATTATGATGATGGTGATCGTTGGCATGTAGCAGATAACAGTAATAGGCCTGTGAACATTTCATGCTTATTTACGCTTCTGACTACAGGTTAAGCTGCAATATGTCTCTTTTTATGCTAAAGGACTATTGGCCTCCTAAAATGAAAAATGCCGGTGTGTGATGAAGTCTCTGAAGTTAGTCACGTGATGTGGGAAATTGCGGGAGATAAACGAGATTGAATGTTTGGCGATGTCTATGCACCAATAACAATGACAACGATAAACGCCTTTAGGCTGAAAACCTTTATGTGAACGGCCTTTAGGATGAAGGGCTTTAAGGTAAACGCCTTCAGTGTAAATGTCTTTATGGTAAGAGCCTTTAGGATAAAGGTCTTATGTTAAACGTCTTAAGGGTGAAGGCTTTCAGGACGATTACCTTCCTGTTAACGGCCTTTAGGTTTAAGGCCTTTGTGGTAAAGGCCGTTAGATTAAATGCCTTTAGGTCAAAGGACTTTAGGGTGAATGCCTTTAGTGTAAAAGTCTTTAGGTCAAAGGCTATTGACAGCACGTAAGGGCCTTAAGTGCCCACCTTAACTTTTTTTTTGCTGTGCAACAATGTGTGCATAACCACGGATAGTGTTTACACCACGCAGGAGTTTTGAAGCTTTTGAATAAGGCGAACAATACGGAGGAAAATTTTACTTTCATCGTTCTGTTCGACACTTTCGCAATGCTCAACCCACTTGTCTCACAGCACGAATACGAGATGTTGGAATTGTTGCGTTGTTGGAACCAGCCAGCCTTTGCAAAAGTTAAGCTGGCAGCTTTTTTTTTTTATAAATACATTAACGATATATTGCAGGCATTTAGCGTGGTCGCCGTACAGAGAACGTATGGATGTTCATATATATTTCCATATCATATGCGCTCCATATTCCCATAATTCCATACGAGCGATTCGTCTCGAACGTTTCAGTAGGGTCTGAAAACCTGCGCTGTTCGCATTGGATCCAAATTTTTGTAACAGCGCCTCCCTTCCTCCTCCGCAGGGCCCAGAGCCAGCTATGGCACCGGCCAGCATAAGTCGGACCGTTGTAGCTGTGTTGCTGTGCTGGATCGCTGAGGTAAGTTTGCCTGGCGTCTGGATGTAAGGACTGGATATTATATTGCAACTATCACATTGATGGACCGTAAAACCGGCACGTTGGCAATGAACAGTCAGCAATGACCTGAAGAAAACGATGCCTAGCAAACCTTCAGCAAATTTTGAAAGTACCTCAAACTACCCATTGACTACATGTTGAGCGCAATCGCTTGTAATCCCCTCTGGTGAAGCTTGCTACAAATCATATTGCTCGTCTAGTGTAAAGTGAGATTAATAATAAGTAATTATGCGCGCGTGTACACTAGGCGAGCGTCAGAAGTTATCCGTCAGTCCTCCTGCGCGCAGCACCGAGAACTTTATTTCAAAATGGTTTCTTTCTGATTTCACAATTTTGCTTGTCATGAGTTTGATTATAGCATTTATATAATGAAGCTATTATAACTGCGCTTATGGCAGGTTGTCCAATCCGCTTGAGCAATCTTTTTACTTCTCGATGTGTATGTTCGTGCCACCCTTGTTGCAAGTGCTTTAATGAAATCCCTAATATGAGGCCACGGGGCACTCTTCTCTTTCCGAACATTCTCTTTGATGCTTAGTTACGCGCAAGTTTTCGAGTTACGAACAATCAAAGCTTTCTCGCGGCCTTACCGTCGATTTTAGAAGAAGAGTGTGCTTTATTGCTCGCCCCTGCAATTACAGACTGCACGCCTACAATTGCAAAAAATTTAGTTTTAATTTTCTGCGTGTTTCTGCTTTTTGTTGGTTTCCTGTTAATGTGAAATGCGCTAAAACTGAATATAGAGACGGTGTAGAGAGAGAGAGAGAGAGAGAGAGAGAGAAGTGTTTAACAGGACACCAAGCAACTTAGCTCTGACGTGATGTAGAGCGATGAAATAATATTAAGGCTTATTATCCCACACACTGTACTAGATAATGGCAGGATGCCCGCAGTAAAAGCAGCTTTTTGGAAGCATAACAACGCAATGAACACATCTCCTTAACGTTTGGAGGCCATACAGTGGCTTGGAATATGTACAATACGCATTTGTAGAATACAGATGCGACAAACACAACTCCGAGGCAGAAATTATGAACAAGTGCCTTTTTCGGCGGGAAGTTGTTTACGAAAGCAATTTTTCGCATGTCGTAAGACGGCACCATAATGATCAATATAACCGCAGATCTCCCTCAGGAAGCTTTCAGTTTACTATTCATTTAAAAAAAAGCACCCCGTTAGTTTTTTGTGGCAGTCTTAACTACTCGGTGCAAGCGCAGGACACATTTGCAAAGCAAGATTTCGCTACGCATTGGAAGATTGAACCATTCCCATCAATATGTTCGTAACAGTATCTCACGATATTCCACAGTTGCCTCACAATTAAAGGTGGTGTCCAATAAGGCTGGGCTTGTTTACGGTTATACGGCTCAACAATTATACAGTGATGAATAGAAGCAGTTCAATGACAAAAAAAGTTCAGGAAGGTGACGGATCAGGTTAGTGCATATGCTGACCCGAAAGACGCAAGTTCCACCCCCGCCACGGCGGTTGCATTTCAATGGAGGCGAAATCCTAGAGACCCGTGTACTGCGCGATGTCAGTGCACGTTAAGGAACCCCAGGTGGTCGAAATTTTCGGAGCCGTTCCCTACGGCGTCTCTTATAGTCGCTCTAGGACGTTAAACCTCCATAAACCATAACCCATCATTTTCGGAAGCGTTGCAAAATACAAAGTCACAGAGAGAGCGACAGAATAGGAAGAACACTCGTGTCCGTGCAGCGCTTTCTCTGCAGCGTTTCTGAAAACGGCAAAAAGAAAGTTGTTGAGAAATACTCCATGAGACAAGTCATAGTACAGGCTCCACTAACTACACCGTCAATAGATGCTGCGTTGCAACCGTTCGAATCGTCAACTGCCGTAATCGCGCATCGCAGAGGTCGGCGGCAGGGCCCTCGTCTTCCAACAGGCTGGACGAACTGGAGCGGCCCTTCTTCAACATCGCTCACATGGTGAACTCCATCAAGGAGGTGGACCAGTATTTGCGGCTGGGCGCCAACGCCATCGAGGCCGACGTCACCTTCCAGAGCGACGGCACCGCCAAGCAGACCTTCCACGGGAGCCCCTGCGACTGCTTCCGCAACTGCTACATGCGCGAGAACCTCGTCGACTACCTCGAGTACATCCGCAAGGTCACTGGCACAGGCAAGTCCGCGTCCGTTCAGGGGACACCGTGCGCAGTACAGACTTTCCAAGATGCGGACAGGCCTGACAGAACGCTTCTCGGCACCACTATTTGAACGCTTGTCGAAAACAACCGGTTATTCAAAGCTATTGCATTAGCCATTGCCTGAAAATGTTTGAGCCTTCTCTGTCGATTATGTCACATGATCTGTGAGCCATGTGGTTGGGCTTTACCCATCACCAGCTTAGTCTGAACAACTCTGATGTCCACAATTGTCTTGTTTTGTACCAATTTTACACGTTGTAGTTTTATACTTATTTTACAGCAGTCGACTGCCCTCAAGGCATACAAGGCACTCTTTGCCTACTTGAGAGCGACTGGATTGAGTGACAAATTGTGACAGCGTTGTGCGCGTGTGTGTGTGTTATGCCTTTTTCCCCTTCTCTCTTCCTCCTTTTAGTCCCGTAATACCTCTTCCCCAGTGCAGGGTAGCCAACCGGAACACCTTTCTGGTTAACATCCCTGCCTTACCCTCCTCCTCTTTATCTATCTATCTATACTTATTTTCATTCTGCACTCTAGTGACTTAAATTTCGTGCTGCCCAAATTCACCAACTATGAGGAGCAGTTTCTAATGAAGGCTATACGAAGTAAGCGTGTAGTACGAGTCAATATGGGCTATTTTTAATGATGTACGCGTCCAGAGAAAATTGGCATGGCGAAGCAGTAAAGACATGGCTCCTGACTTCTTTCCTGCACTTCCGTTTTCAAAGCGGATGCCAAGTACAAGAATCGAGTCGCCCTGCTGTTCTTGGACTTGAAGGTGAGCGACCTCCCTGCTCCAAGCAAGCTTAAAGCAGGCAAAGACATCGCCAAGAAGCTGCTGGAGCACCTTTGGTACAACGGTGAGTAGCAGCTGCAATGTAGAGCTAAAATTTTAAGACGCTATCTAAAAAGTTGCTGGTAACACCTTTCTAAAAGGTAAAAAAGAATTAAACGCATTAGTTACATTACGCAAAGGACAATTCCGGGAACAGCGTTCTTACAAACAATGATACTTTGTTACTTTACTCAGTGTCATCTGAACCACTGCTGGGCGTCTTTGCGAACTCTTTTGACAGGATTAACGGCAGTCATAAAATATTGCATGCAGTCCATCATAGGCTTCTGTCTCCTTGCATATAGAACAGTAAGAGAAAATACTGACCAACTGTATCAACAAGTGTAAAGGCACTTCGACTTGAATGTGTTGTCCCATCACTCCTTATTAAGAGCGGCATCTTTTGCCATCGCTATATTTTTACTAATGAGCTTTTAGTTTACTAGTGGGAGAAATACACATCTTGTTCGACCACGACAACAGACGCGCAAAACGCACTTGAAGGACCGAAAAAGAGCAAAGTTCTATGAAACATAGGTGAAAACTAGGGCATGACATTTGTGAAATACGTACGAAAGGTGCATAGCGCACCACTTCAGCCTTCTATTACTATCTTGCACTGTGGGCGATACGCCATCTCATGGATGGGTTGGCCAGCGAGATATCAGCAACCTGTTTGCAAGAGTCACGCCCTTCACAACAGGAAGCGTGTAGCGGTGCTCATTTTCGCAAATTTATTCGAGTGCTGTCACATGGAAGATTATTTGTGTCTGGTTTAGCCTTAATTAACATGCTTGAATATTGTGATTCATCATTGCTCTGGTGGTGGCCATTCACGATCTGACCTTACGTATGATGAAAAACCAGTAGCTTTGTGAATGTTGGCCCAGGTGCATGACTGAAATGCATATTATCGCAAAACGCCTTAAACTCCTTGCAATGGATAAATTCAATCCTCTGAAGTTCGTAACTGTTGATAAACTGTCACCAGAGCTGCTACATGATACCTGGGAGATAAAGACATGCACTGTACTCTTCGATAAGCAAGAGATACTAGGCCGATGAATACCTACTACACAGTGGCCTAATAAAGATAATATTTATTACTTCTCTCTGTGTCACATTTAAGTTTATGCACGAGAAAAAAAAGGCTTGAAAACTGCAAGTGCGGAAGAAGATTTATTCGATCATAAATACTGTAGATCAAAAGTGTAATATTGATGAAATCGAAAATAATAATATTAGCATAAATAAGGGTTCGACACCACCAGAACCTAAACAATAGGTATACCGGTTGTTACAAAGAAGGAAGTAATTTTCAAAAATGGGATTTTGAGGCAAAAATAAGACTTTTGCGCCGTGGTATTGTCAGGGTTGGTGGACGCCAGAAAACCGGTGAATAATCTTAACTAGTAAGATGGGGAAATAATTTCAAATAGTTAACTTTTTACCTATTAGGGTTAGGCGTCTAGTTGCAATTAGAGATTTGTAGCCGGCCGTTAGAAACCGCCATATCAGTTTTTGGAATTTCGATAACGTGATTACCCTTATCGCTATGGCTCGACAAAATCTGGCAGCATCGTGCGAAATGCATACGCTTTCGAAAGCATGCAGGCAAAGCAACCCTTCCAGTGCGCGTAACTAGTCGAAAACGCCAAATTTTGTCGAGCCACAGTGCCAAGGATAATCGCGTTTTCAAAATTCCAAAAACTGATATGGCGGTTACTAACGATCGGCTACAAATCTCTAATTGCAACTACATGCCTAACTCTAGTAGTTATAAAGTTAATTGTTGGAAATCAGTTAACCAACTTATTAGTTAAGATAATTCACCGGTTTCCTGGCGTCTGCCAACACTGGCAACACCATGCTGCAAAAGCCATACACATGTAAAATCTTCGTTTTTTTTTTCTCGTTTTCAACAGTGCTGCGCATTCCTCGCGTAAACTTAACTGAAAGAGCGTTCTGCCACATGACAGACGTGTGCTGCTAAGCAGCAAGCTTTATCTAAACGGATTTGATGAATATGTCAGGCATTAACACGGTTGGCATGTGAGCCGTTAGGTGTTCAATGAAAACATGATATAATGCTATAAACTGTCTGGTATTGCCGCAAATAAATACCATTTTTCACTTTCACTTCGTTTCTTTTGTGCGCACACTTAAAAGTTCACTCTGGTTCCTTTTGCTTCTTTCGATCCTCATTTTCCGCCCAGCGATGACCTTCCTGTGCTTATAAAGGTGCGGGAACATTCATAACCTCTTAGGCGCATGGAGTGGAGATAGTTACAATATTTCCTAACACGCTCTGAAAAAATTCCTTGACATATTGCTAAACTGGCTTTGCTGCTTTGTATATCTGTTTCGCAGTGAAGTCACTAATACTTTCATGTTTGTGATATGTGGCAATTGTATCGCATTTCACTAACACCATGCAGGATATGAGAAGGTAAAACTGGAATCAGTAGGTACGTGACTCGCCGGCGTCAGTGAGAAGGCCAATAGCAATACAGCCATTTTCCAACCATTACCCAGTTGCGGAACTCGGCCTCTTATTAGCTGATCTGTGCTTTTCCTTCCACAGCACAGAACGGTTTAGTTATAAATCGCACAGGAAAACCAACTCAAGCATGTTGGAAACAACCCTGCTACAACCATCTAAAAACTAAACGCAGCCTTTGCGTAAGAAATTTCTTGATGGAAATGCGTATTACGGATGTCTCCAATGTGAAAGGAACGACCAGCTTGCACACAAGAACGAATTCTGTTATTTTTGCGGTAAAATTTAAAATATCTGATGGCTGTGATGTGTCCTGAAGAAAAACTTCTTTAAAAAACAAGAAAACATTTGGTTGTTAGTCATGGAGTAATAACTGCTTTAATGACCACATTGTATCCCCTTTCATATCTTAGCTACGTGTACATATTTTTAGCGTGATGCATAAAGGCGGCAGTCACAATCTTGCCGCCGTATAACATTCTTATTTTTTCTTTCACAGTCGACGTCAACAACACTGTGAACGTGCTTTTGTCTATCGGACACGTCACTGACAAAGATGTTTTCAAAGGAGTCATCGAGACCTTGATGAAGAATGGTGATCCGGCGATTGCAGAAAGGGTTGGTGAGTAGCTGACCTGCAGCTGTTCACAGAATCTTGTAAACAGTGGGTTTAAACATTGGAAATTCTGTGAGGGAAGCAGTTCTGACTGTCGGGTACCGATTTCGCTATCTTTTTGATATGGTGTATAAGTCGGACCAGCACCTCAAGAGGGATACGATAAAAGATGTACTAGAACCTCATATTTCACCACTATGTTTTGCGAAAAAAAATCACGGTAGTGTGTGCCTTGTCTTTTGTTACATGTGTGTTTTCATTCCAATAATTTTTAGTGCCAAACTCCGGCACCGATTATTCTATGCAGTAAAAAGGTTTCGTTTTGCGACACAAATCAAGGAAAGCAAACGCAACTTCCGCCCTTGGTTGATATGTGCACTAACTACGGAAATAAAAAGTTTGACGTTATGTTTCAGCTAAGACACAGCGTACGACACGGCGTGCTTCGACAGTTCACTGTGTGAAGAACGATACATGCGCAAAGAAGCTTGCAACCTTCAGTGTGAACAGCAAAAATGTATCGCCAGTAGCTTACCCGCAGGCTTTAGTTTTCTATTTGATACCAAAGATTACTTGTGTGAATAATAGTGGATAACCGCTGCACGCTGATGGGAGGTCTAGGTTTTCTGTGGGAGCGCATGCAATGAGCATAAAACAAGGAGAGCATAAAAACTAGAATAAGATCTTGATTACGTACACAGCTTCCGCTGTGTAATTCATGCTTGAAGAGCCCATTTCCCTATATGGCTAAGGCTTGTATTAGACTTTATCTCATGCATGGCGCTTTTCTTGCTTTGAGATTAATGCTGGGGAGTTATGACTAGTATTTTAGAAGTACTTCTTGCTGCGCGAGTTCCTTCACGGTTTCAAAGTGACAACAAATTGCGCTAACACAAAATAGAGACACGGGAGACGAGGACCAATCTATGTCACTCTCCCTCGTCTCCTGTGTATGCATTTTCTGTTAGTGCAGTTAGTTTTCAATACCATTAGGTTACTGTGCACGGAGCGCTTGTAACTGCTTGCGTTGCCTGTCATTTTTAGAAGTCGTAATGTTTTCTCAGGCAAGATCATGGGAGCGGCACTGTCTTTTGCACAGACAGATCTGATAAGTTTTATTGTTGAGCAGTGCTCTCAGGGACACCAACAGTATTGAGGTGATGCATTTTTTTATCTGTTGCGAGTAGTACTTCTTGTCGTGCAGGCCAAAAGTGTACTGTGTTCATGGTGGGTGAACAGCGCAACAAAGGCGGGACAAAGGCAAGACAAGCGCTGCCTTTGTCCCACCTTTTTTGCGCTGTTCACCCACCATGAATGCTTACCAACTCGCCCAAATCTCAGCTTTACTCAGTGTACTGTGTACTGTGAACGGCACTGCTCTGGACGTGCTTAGTAACGTGTGTATAGCACAGATAGAAGTCCTGTACTTTCTCAGTGAGAACAATTGGTTACGCGGCGTTAATACAGCCCCAGCACACACACAGGTAATTTTACATCGAGTTTAAACCATCATTCTTTTAGTTATAGTATGTCTAACAATTAAACTAATTCATGCAGTACACAAACGTAAGGCTCATCTTTCACTTATGTCCTGCATCAATGGACTATATATCACTGCACTGCATTCCAGATGATCGTCGTAGGGCGAGACTTTCTAGCTGCGTACTGTAGGTTTAGCTACAGGAATACCCATTTGGAACATGTCCTCTCGTCATTCTGCGCAGGCTTCGACGTGGGCCTCAACGACCCTCTGGAGGACATCTCCAAGATGTACAGTGAGCTGGGCATCGACCACAACCGGTGGCAGGGCGACGGCGTGTCTAACTGCCTGAGCCTGTTCCGGCCAGCCAACCGCCTCAAGCAGGCGCTGCGCTACCGGGACTCGCGCACTGACCGTAGCTACGCCGACAAAGTCTACCATTGGACCATCGACCTCAGCTCCGCCATCCGCACCTCCATACGGTACGATTATTGCACGATCATACGTGCAAACGGGTAATCACATCTTGCACTAAAGTGCAAAACGCCTCTGAAAACTTCTGGTAACACTCACTTTCGCTAACGTTGTAAAACCAAGACGTATAACGAGACGCGCTAACTAAATAATTCGTGCGGTGATAAAGAACCACATAGATCTCGCGTGGACAATGCGGTTTCTGAAATTGCTGCAGAGATTTGCAGGCCAGATACCTGTTCCTGCGGCCGACCTCTCCACATTTCTTGGCATTAAACCTTTATCTCTCTCTCTCTCTCTCATAATTCGTTTCCTCAGTTGGAAATTTCGCCTTTAGGATGGGAGGACAACCACCATTTTTCCTTAAATCTGGCTTTGGCGTGCGTGCAAAGGCACTGATGTGCTCTGTCATGCCAAGGGGGCTGCCGCTTTTTCACCGCTCTACTCGTCAACCGAAGGCAGGGCCACTTTTCAACATAAACACTGTTCATATCGGAGCGCGGCCAGAAGGGAACGTAAATGCTAATAAAATGCATTAAATGAAACGAACGATATTTACGAGCAAAACCGCAATTCGTTCAGAGCTAGGCTATGTGTACCGAAATATGGTGATGCCGGTGGAACATACATCAGTTTCACTGCAAAACGCCGTTTCGTTTCATTTCACATAACCTTTCTTGCTAAGTAATAACATGCCTGATTCTGCCTGTGTAAGGCAATATCTGTTTGCTTCCAGCGTTGTCTTATAACACATTTAGTTCAGCTGCCGTTCCCGTTAACACGATGGGGCTTTGTATCCCTAGTTCAGCGGTTTATTTGCCTTGCCCCTCACCTCTACGCCTTTTGTCGTGGGCTATGGATCCCCACATTCATAGTTTTTGTTTTTAATAATAGCGTTCTCAGTTATTTCAGCAAACCTAGCGCATACATTCTCTATAAAGTCGAAACGCTCAGAACAGTTTCCCATCATTTCTTGAACACGCAGACTCGGCGTGGATGGAATCATCACCAACTACCCGGAGCGAGTGTCTACTGTCATCATGGAAGACCCGTTCAAGCGAGCCGTCAAGCTGGCCAGTCCGCAGGACACACCGTGGAAGAAGGCCAACGTCGAGCTCCTCATGCCCGGCGGCGGAGGCAGCCCCTTCACAGCTGTGCTGGGCGACGTGTCTGAGGTGCTCCAGCAATTCTGGGCCTACTTAGTGACACGGCTGTCGGGACACATATTCCGCCGGCGCAGCTCTCGAGAGTATGACGCCATCGCAGTGGATCCGCCCATGAGCCCTCGAGAGCTCGCTGAACAACGATACTATCGGTGGCTCCACAAAAATTTTGCCTGAGCCAAGTGATGATACTAGGCGAAGTGGCTTCGCGGACGGACCTTCCTGGTGGGATGCTGACGCTGCCTGCGCTACCTACGTTGCCGGCGTTGCCTGCGTTGCCTGTCAACGGCCCATCCGACTCTACTGGCCCCTGATTGTCCGGCCATCTCACTGCACGCACACACAAGAGCCCGGACAGGAAGGCGATCAAAAATATCCTTCAGTTTAGTGCCGCGTTTTCAGTGGCTGGAGGCTCAATAATTGTTCAGAGAAGCGATCATTCTCCAATGTTTTCGGCATACGGTAGTGAGCGGCATCTAAAGAAAAACCTGCGACAGATTAATTCTGTTAGGGCCACGAATTAAGCTCGAGTGTTGGAATTACTGAAAAATTGGCCATTTTAAACTATTTTATTCGAATCATTAAGCCGAACATAAGTATTGAGAGCGCTGCTAAATCACCCTAGGGAAGCTGAAAAAAGAAGTGTGCGCCGTTTGACCACTCCCTTTAGTAAGCTGGCTGTTTGATTCAAGGCTCACTCATCCCTCCCACTCCGCGTTGATCATAATCCAATCTCATGCGCGTCTAAACCTTTCTAAATCAAAGACTTCCTTCGGTTCATGCGGTACCTCGTGCAATTGCTGTATAGAAAGCAGACATATTTGTGTGAGCTGCGCTAGGCTAGCCATGACAATAACACGTGCACTTGACGTGTCAAGGAACTTGAAAAGTCTTGTCAACTTTAAACCGTGCATATAATTTGTGGCTGTAGAACTGACCCTCCCATCGCGTGCATGAACACAGTGTCGCATACATTGATAATCATACTTTTTCTCACATCATTTGCTCGAATGTCATATGCGTGAATTACATTACAAGCAGAAATTTTTGTATAACACACTTGTTGAGTCCGCCCTGTAGGTTTTCAACATAGCATTTGCGTGATTTTTGGAGGAGTGGCCTGAAGCGTGGAATAACATTTTGTTTTATTCACCATGAAAAAACAAACAAACTAACAGATGATGTTTTTGCCCCGAAGGTTGACTGCCTTTTCGTGTTTTCTGGCTACCGGTTCATAACATAATTCTATTTGTCGTCCAAAATAATGATATACTGCCTTAGCTGAACCGCTGACCCTGTAATTCAAGAAATCAACGCGTAAATTTGGAGCTAGTACCTGCTTTCAAGAGGCGTACACGTTTTTGTTCATTCATCTTATTGTTTTTTCAGGAAGAATCACATTCTTTTTGTTTGAAAGCAACCCTCTAGAATGGTTGCCAGTACAATGTGGCGAGGTCGTTTTTTATTGCATTTGCAGAAGTTTGGCCACCGCGGCTTGTGTTGCAGCGTAGGGCTGTCATATCTTGTATACAGCAACCGACGCACTTGGAGTTCCTTGCCCCGTGAAATTTAAACTTGTCTTCAATTGAGCACTATTAACTTTACAAGCTCCCTGGAGCACAGAACAACACAGCGGAACACGTTTTCATCACACCGTCTCACGTTTTTCACAATTGCCTGAGAAAAATCGAGACCATATTCCACTTTTTCTGCAGTCAAGGACAAATGCATTTTCACTATCAGAAAGCGATGTTTCTTTTCTTGTAAGAGCGATGAGAAGAAGCAGAGTTACAACCGTTGAGCTTAGTAGTTCAGCACGTAAATGTGACATGCGTGGTTTATTGGCATGATTTTTAAGTGCCTTTAGTGAACCTAATTTTCTCGACGACTCCGTCAGCTAAGCCTACTTGTTAACGTGCTAACTTAAATGAAGAAGGAAAAGTGAGTAGGATTTGTGTTAGAGTTGTAGTTAGCTTAAATGCATGAAGCCCTGCAAGGATTTATTGCGAAGGCAGCTTTTTGGCGACAGTGGCTCCCGAGTGGTTCTTTTGTGATGAGGCCGCGAGACGACCGGAATTTCATGTCGCGTCATCTACAACGTTGTACAGTTATTTATTTAAATTATTTCGTGTCTTGTGAATCATGCGATGTTTTAACCGACTCTCTCCAAGTCGCGAGACATACGACCACCGTGTGGCTTTCAAGACGCCTATTGTGTGCGCTGACGCACTCTCCGACTCCCACCTTTGGACTTAACAAGTGGGCGGTTGCTGCACCTGTAGCCCTGTGAGATCGTTATGCGACCTCCAAACATGTGCATGGTTTGAACTGTAAATAAACATTGTTCGCTGTCTTTGTACTCACTCCTTGCGTCCTTTGTTCTTGTAGCATTAAATATGCAAGATTTGTCTACCAATGCACACTCACATTTTGCCACACTATAGGTCTATTTTTTTCCAAAAGCAGCCGATGAGTTAACTTAAGAAAATATGGAGGGGATACTTAAGCTCCACCTTAAGAGTATGAGGCGATAGTGTAATGGATTAATTCCCACATATGCAAAAGGTCATTCTCAACTTTGCATTCATAGATCCCTGGGAGTGCACACACCCCTTCTATAGCAGTAGTGCAGCAGGTAAGTGGTGTGCCACTGCCCTGCGATGGCAGGTGCTCCCAGCGGTGGGCCTTGTGTGGCGTAGGTTTCTCTTCTCGAGCGACCAATCATTATTTTTACTGTCATCTGCCACGGTAGGCAGTTTTCTCACAATCCAGAGGGCAGGTTATGATGACGCCGCAAGGTCACGTGACCTAGGTGGCCCACCTGTCTCCTAGGCTGCTCTCTGGGGACCGATTGCCAGACCGATGCCCGTAATTATAAGAGCGTTAGCTCTTATTCATCACGTTTCTCGATTTCTTGGGGTCTGCTACCACCTCCCTTAGGAGTGGAATTTTTCAAGTCCTAGGAATTCAAGATGGCGCCCCCCCCCCCCCCCCAGTAAATCGATATAGCAACCCAATTGGTAATTGGTGAGGTCAGTGATTTTGTGACGTCAAAATTAACTGGTCGCGTGACTGTTCAATCGCTTATAACTCAGTATTTAATGAAGTCATCATAAAACGAATTAGATATTTGGAATCCTCTAGATGAGTATAACACGTTAGAGACCAATATTAAGTAATGAAGATAATATTTAGTTAAGGTTAGGCTTAAATTTAATTGCTTATAATTAACCGATGACGATAGATGGCGCTACCAAACAGCTGACGCTCGTTACTCCAACGTGTTCCAGACGGTGGCGGCATTTTTTTTCGCTCACAGCGCCGACGCCGACAATGCCGCCACCGAATTTTCTGGACAACGGGGCCTTCAACGGTGTCGCGTTAAAATAGATACTTTAGAGTGATTGAAGGATTAAGCCATAACCACAACAAACTTTTTTCGGGAAATAACACACTTGTGAAAGCTCTGCTGCAGACGTCGATGTCGTTACAGTGCGACTCAACGCGCGCAGAATTCCATGTTGCGAACGCATTCTAACGGTACACCCCTTCCCCCCTCCCCCCTCGCCTACACCAGCACCTACGCACAGCTGCTTTCCTTTCTTGTGTGCGTCTCCGAACATGTGCGTGCGATCTTGTCTTAGCTCAGAAAACAATGCCTGCTCCAAGTTTATCCCTATCTCGATAACAATGGGAAACATTCGCGTGACAACACCGCTGTCAGTTTGCAGAAGCCCTGCAGCCACAAACTATGCTGACGTTACTCAAGACAAACTGTCTCTTCTGGTCCCTTTGGATACGGCTGCTCCGTATTCGCGCCAAATCCGCCGTAGGTAGCGGCAAAAATACGATTTTAAAAACCACCTTCTTAAATCTTTGATTGGATAAATGCTTTCAGTTTTACGGGCCAAAGCAGCACAGAGGCTCTGAAGCAAGCCGAAGTGGAGGGCTTTTACGATTCATTAACATCTACCTAAAGAGCTTTAACGTGAATCAATATTTCTGCAAAGACCGCCTTTGCTTTTCTCCTTTTAAAAAAAATGCCTGTGGTTTAGCTCTGGTTAAACCTGGAGTGACGCGATAGCTACATCTGGCAAAATGAAACTCGCTCAGTCGAATTCCAAAGTCAGTCTTTCGCCGCTCCGTTTAGCTGGGCGTTCCTTCATCTTCGTCCCTGGACGTGATTCGCTCTCTCCCCCCTCTCCGCCTACCCACTCCCCCCCCCCCGCTCGGTCTCGCCGCGCGCCGCCGGCAGCTGCTCCACCCCACGTGACCAACCTCGTGACCACGTGCCGCGGCACCGCCACGCTGAAGGCTCGAAGTGCTAGCGTGATGTAGCTATCGCCACAAAAAGTGCAAGCAAAAGCCCCTAAACTCGTCCTCATTTGATGAACGCCATAGTCACGGAGCAGCCGCGGTGAGTTCCTGAAACGTTATAATTTCTTTGGAATGTCTTCGGGACGCGTTTAATTTTCACCTGGGTTAATAATTTCGTTAGTTAACCCCTTGGTCAACCGAATAATTGCAACGAAATAGATACTTTAAGCTAAAACGACGAAACCAAGCAGGCTGTTCCTGTTGCCATCCGTTCACTGTGAGGCGTTGTACACATAGTGTCAGGTACTAGCAGGTGTATGTCATCGCCCCCCCCCCCCTCCCTCCGTCGCAACAAAAGAAGCTTCGGGCAGCCTCGGCCCAAACAATGTCTTTGGTTTTGAAAACTTAAGATAGCACACTTGGTGTAGCGAGGTCGCCAAAGGAGGTCGGCCGTCTACCACTCTTCTTATGAATTTTTTTTTAATTGCACCCCTTAAAGAAGTGCGCCCTGTCTATTGGGGGGTAAGGCGTGAAGTGAACAGAACAATCCAACCTTAAGTCAGCTGCGTACGCCTTCGGCGCGAATACTTGGAAGCCAAAGTGTTCTGCAACACCTGGGTGCCTATTCTCGGCACGCATGGCCGCCGTTGGGCGCCATATTGTCTCTCTGATTGGCTCATAGGGCGATCACATGCAAGTCACGAGTTTCAAATATGCGGCGCGAAACCATCAGGCTTCGAAATCGCTTTCTGCTGTGACGTCAAAATGACGTGTCCTTGAAGACTGATTTTTAGCACAGTTATACTTGGTGCCGGGTTGGTAAATTTTAGTGCCTGTGGAGGAGAAACGAAGCTACAGCTGGCAGGGAAGAAAGCACTTGGCTCGTTTTAGCAATTTTTATAAAAAAAGACTTCGTACTGTGAAGGGTTGCTTCCTAGAATGTGATTGGCTGGAGGAATGTCATGTGAATCACGTGCTACGCAAGCATAAGTCAGAAGTCAAGATGACGTTTCGTGACGCAAAGGAAATGCTGCAATTGCTGAAAAATACCGCGTTTGGACGCCGTAATTTGGGACGGCCGCATTCGTAGTGAATATTATGTATTTGGACCTTTCACTAGCCGAGGTGGCTATGGGTCCAATTATGTTTTGATGTATTGGTTTTATAAAATAAAATGATGATGATGATGAAGGTCGAATTATGACCACACTGATTTATACGGCTGTTAGCTCACCGTAGTTTGGTAGGCGCTTATTTGAAGTAATAAACTGTTCAGAAGCATCTTTGTTTTGAGCGTAGAAGCATTGAATCGGCGTTATAATGGTACCTCTTAAATAAGCAACCCTTTGGAGCATTAATTATCCGAGCGTAAATTCACACCCACGTGAGGGCTCTAGCTGCTCTCCCGTTTCAAACGCTTCTCTCATGCTAAGAAATCATCCGTGCGGTCGCAGTAGGCTGAACTCGTGGCGTATGGCCACTGCCTAACGAGGTCGAGTTTGGAGAGAAGTCGTTTTCGTATACTGAAGATTACGGGCGTACAAATGGGATGTGTGCGGTCCGCTCATATTGACTGGTTTAATTTGTGAAAAGCTGCAGTTAGTACAAACAAGCGGCTCACATCTGATCTGGCATGTAGCTTTTATTTAGAAGCATAGTTTGGTCAAATTGTTTCAAACGCTTACCGCCGCTTTATTATAGAGCGATCCTCCTGATTTAACACTTACTTCAACTCCAAAAACAGCCCATTCAAGATTAGCAAGCTGACAGAGCTAGTACACAAAGTATAAAGGTGTAAGGCTGAAACACATACGTGCTAATTAATGATGCACTCCAGAACACTAGTCCTACTCTTTCAGCTTTCGACGTGCGCCTGAACGATGCCATGAAGTGGATTGGGCGCATGTACCAGCGGCTGGGCATCAGGCAGCACTGGTGGCAGGGCGACGGCCTCTCCAACTGTGTGCGCTTCCTTGTGCCCATAAACAGGCTCGTGGCAGCCGTCAAGGCCCGCGACGGCAGTAACGGTTACATGGAGCAGGTGTACCATTGGACCGTAGACTACCCACACTTCATAAAGAGCATTGGGTAAGACACCCCGCCACACCAGCAGTCGAGGAGAGAGATAAGCAATGCAGGAAAGAGTGATCACGACTGCGAGGCTTGGAAGACCGGCTGCTCGAAAATTTTGCACAATGAAAAAAAACAAAAAGACAGCAGTCTATGCCCACAAGCAATTGTTCAAGGTTGTTCTCAAATACTGCACGGGACTGCTTGAAGGAATGATCCGAGAAGGCACGGTGACTGCATAGTTCCAGAAGCTTACCTTGCCGTACAGCCATCTTTGAAAGGCAACTACACCACTTTTTGAGAAATCCGCGATATTCTAGGATTCAAATCCATAGCGGCTGTAGTTAAAGCATGCGAAGTGTTTTTTTTCTATAGCGTTTAAAATAGCGACGTAATCGACGATGGAATGGAATTTTAGGCCTTTTTCTCAAAGCACCAAAGGAGTGCGGGGAAGCTCGATGTGACATCGCGGAACGTAAGATTTCAAATTACTGCTGTCGTCAACCACACCTTTATTGGGGGCTGCCATACAACGATCGGCGGGCTTCGCCTTCCGTGGCGTTGATTTTTTTCCTCCAAAGCAAGCATTTATGAGTTGTAAATGTACCAGTACCTTCTGTGACGTCATGATGCGTCCCCCACTTGGCGCTGTGCGCTGCGGAGAAGCTTGAAGACCGTCGCGATTTTAATCGACGATTACGTCAACATTTCCAATGATAGCACAAAAGGATTTCGCATGCTTTGCTTACAAGTTTCACACATTCGACCCCTTTAAGCTGGTTGATTTCTAAAACATATGCAGTTGCCCTTTAAGCGGATGAAGTGAACGTGGAGGGATCAGAGTATAACGGGCTGTGTTGATTGCCTGCCTTAGTACTCTTTTGCGCAAGATAGAAAAGGTGGTCCTTTCTTGCTCCCATTGAACATTTATATATAATTCTGTTTATCGAAAAGGTTTTTATGTGATTCTGAGGCCTATGCTTATTTGTAAAATTTGTACTAATGCTTGGCTATGCAAAGGGCGGCAGAGAGTTAGGTGGGCGGATGACATTACGAAATTTGCAGGGATACGGTAGGCGCAGATGGCAAAGGACATGGTTAATTATAGAAACATGGGAGAGGCCTTTGCCTGCAGTGGGCGTAGTCAGGCTGATGATGATGATGACGATGATGATGATGGCTACGTCGATTTAGCTTTTGTTGGTTTTGGTGATTTTGTTTCACATTCCATTGGTGTTTACATGTACTGATTTTTTTGCTTTGTTACTTTACTTCTATATAGCCCGCTCTGTGACCAGCCTCACAAGAGGTTTAGTTGCAAGTCCAACACTTCAACATGTCTTGCCGCAATACACCCTTTGCATTTTGTATCTCTATTTCATCTCTAAGAAGAAATAAAAATGATCAGACCATAAGGCGTGGGGCATATTTCTGCGTAAAATGCAGCGTCCGCCATCAAGATAGCGCGTAACTTTTCGCGCAAATTAACGAATACAACTATGTTCCGCAGCATCAATTCCAGAAACGCACACACACACATAAACAAAACAAGTTAAATAATTGGTTCTGGATGGCTATCGTACATTTTTGTCGTGGTCCTTGTCACCTACACGACCATTAACGTCTCTTAATCGGTATCAGCGCGTAATAAGGCTCGTCGGCGCTATCTTTTCTTGTAACGTAGCCGCAGCCCCTCAGCCCCCTATGTAGGAGGCCGTTGTACTGACTATTGACTGCGATTTTCTACCCTTGTTATCGTTCGAAAGCAGACGGTAGGGGGGGGGGGGGGGGTTGGAAACATAAGTTGTCATTATTCTCTTTCACACACGATAGTGCTGCAAGGCTGCGGCAGGCGCGAAGCATGTTCCAGTATCTGTATTGAGACTTCGGAAAGCAGATATCAGTCTGGCAAGAAAATTTCAGCCACAGCAAATGGAGAAGCCTATCACAGGAGAAGAAGCACCCTGCTCGACACAGGCAGTCTTATCATGCACCGCTGAGGTGGCAGCACGGGGCGCGTGCGAGCGCAGCTGTGATAACGTCTCACACACGTGCGCCTGGCGACTCGCTGGAAGCCGGTCTCTGAGAGTGGATTTTCTCCATAACAAGCCAGGGAGTGGGATGTGGGGGGTGCATTCACAGTTGGTGTGCCTTTGTCAGTACTTCAAAGCAAAAATAGTTTATTGTCTTAAGGCACAAAGAGTGCAATTACATGAATGAGAGAAGGATTTCTTACATACTTAAGTCCAGAAGATATCAGTGATTGGATAACTGTGTCAGAGCTGTTTAGAACGCTGCGAGAGACCCGTTGCTGCCAGATCTCGGATTCCGGTTGGTCGCAATGCTGGGCAAATGACAGCATTGAGACAACCTCTGAGACTGCATTGAGACAGCAGTTCTCCGTTAGTCTTGTTAACGATGTGTGTTAGTGCCTACGTCCAGAAGCTGGCATTCGAAATAAAGTCCCGCCAATTAAGCTTGTAAAAAAGACATTGAGAGAAGGAAAGCCTATAGATGCATTGCAGGTCACGCCAGGGGAATCACGACGGCGGTAAACGCGTAGCTTCCACATCGCACCTTGGAGTAGGTTACGATAAGCACGTAAGATAAACGGATAGGTCTCCTTCTTGTTCCTTGTCACTAACAAGGCGGCCACTATATGCATGGTGTCGGTGCAGCCTACCTGTACCGCAAGACAGGAGGAGATCTGAGTGTGACAAGGCAAAGAACCCAGTCATACAGGACCTCACTGAAGTCTCGTGTTCCTCGTCATTTCAAACCACTTGCCTTTCTTTATCATTTTAGTCTCGTGACTTGAACTACACAACTTGCCATCTTAATAAGTTGTGTCCAGAGTACCCTTAAAATAGCCGCCTCGTGTTTTCAAACGGCGTTCCTAAGCGGCGATGCTGATGGGCGATCACGGTGTGCCTACTTTAACAAAAGTGTCAGCATGCAGTGTCAGGTTTTGAACCAGCTAAGCTGCGTTGATAGGTGAGCTATTGTCGTTAATTATTGGAATTGTGGAAATAAATTTATGATAACGCTTAGAGTAGCCACATTAGAGTAGCCATTAGAGTAGCCACAGATGTTGAAGGGCAAGATTAATTGGAGGAATAGGGGTGTGGGAATTCGCTCTGCAGTGTCCGCCTGTAAGAACTTCAGCCCAGACCGCAGTTCGCGCGTTTTGCTTTTCACGCGCTTGTGCAGGCATAGTGTTGACGGAATCGTCACGAATCGGCCAGACAACGTGTTGCGTGTGGTCAAGAGTCAACCGTACCGAAGCCAGCTCAGGATTGCTGACACGAATGACAGTCCCTGGACACGGTTCAGGCCGGACGCTGCGGAACTGAAGGAAGACACGGACAGAGAGTTGGAAGCCTTGGGCGGAGGAGAGGAGATCCCGTCTCCTGTCCTCACGTGGACAGCTCATTCCCAAAAGTTTTCACAGAGGAAATGCTAAAGGGAACTGTGATGCCTAAGTCTAGAACTTATACTCCATTAATGGACTGGCCAAAATGCCATAGGCTATATTATCGGCGTTAAAATCACTCTGTAGAATGCCACGCCGGCGTGAGGAACAGAGCGTCAGGTGGACCTGCACATGAAGGAGGGAAGAGCAAGTCTGGGTCGCAGACCGCACGTCACGTGACCGGGCGGCATCCAATCGCGTCAGAAGCAAACTTACTCCGAACGAGATGCATGCGGGGCATGGCGGTGCCACAAGGTCACGTGACGCCCGGTCTTTGGCTGAGGACTGCTATGTCACCTATCAGAGAGTTTGTCTGCTTGTAAATCCAATTCAGCATCAAAAGACCAGGTTCTTTTAACTGTTCGATTGAAAACAATGGATTGTTATGAGCTGTCATGAGTTAGAATATAAAAGGTTTTCCAGATAATTTTAACCGTACAGTCACCAATATGCGGAAGTGCTAAAACGCATCTCTTCTTATCTCAACCTTTCAGTGTACACAGCGGCGACTGCCAGTGCAGGACACAAACAACACGCTTTATCATCTACCGCTCACATTCCGCTAGGCTGTCTCGCAAAGAAACATCAGCGTGAAGTGCACTTAAAAGCAAATTGAATGTTCATGTTAAATGTCTGAGGGATGTTTGTTACAACATGTGTTTGTATCCGCTTTTTGAACCATGCGTTCACCGTAGCGTTTGAAGCGCTAGCTTGGGAACACAAATTTTCGCACATTTCAATGTAGTTTCCCGGAAAATGCAAACTAGAAAGTTCACGAAATACTGCACAAACACCAGAAGGAAATGAAACTCGCAATGAACAAGACAAGAATGCTGGCGCGCATGCCTTGGCGGGTAATATATGATCAAGCTTATGCTTGCGCAAAAAGCTTTTCCAGCAGACAATAAAATGGTTGAAATCTTCGCGTACCCTCTAGCATAGATTAGATTACCTTACTGCAGTCTGACATTGATTATCTTTCCCGACGACATCAGCGGTAAATTAAAAAGTTAACGATTCGAAGGTTTTATGAAGAATTTCGAGATATTTCAGGCACCACGCTATAAAGAATTGGCCTTTAAAATGTCCAGCGAGCCCTGCTGACGTTCTATCACTGCGGCAACAATTGGGAAGTCTGGTTTCGAAAACATTATTCACGAAACCTGATCCTGACGGTCTAACACGAGACGCATACAAGAAAGAAGAGTGAAATATACTTCCCCTATTACAGACCTACACAGAATGTCACCGCACGGTCGTTACCGACCATCTTAGCTGTACTCTTAACACTTATATATCCATCCAGCACAGCAGGGCAGGATAGGCCTGTACGTCGTTGATCATTTCAAAGCTGTGCACAGGGGTGGTCGTAAACTGACCGCGCAAGCTTCGACATTTAAGCTTGGTTACAGCTCGCAGCCTTAGGGGACAATTACATCGCGTTAACGGTCAGATCGCCTTTCTATACCATGTCTGAAGGGCTAGTGGAGCCTTCGACAATGAAATAACAAAGAAAAAAGCCAATGAAAGCTTTCCGAGTTAGTTCGTGACGTCGACATGCTGTTTGGGTCACGCTGTTGTTCTCACTAAGTTTTTGGCGATAGCAAACTGAGCATACGGAATGTTAACGCGTCCTTATATTTTTCTTCCAAATAAAAAAGGCGGCGCGTTTGGTTGCGGAAAGCTAAGTTTGGCTCCGACGACGGGCATGTCGCTGGCGTTGCTTGCTGGACCAGCGCCATATTAACGTGACAGCGTTAAAGGCCCCGCTACCCAGAAAATCTGGCGTCGGCGTTGTCTGCGTTGTGAGCGAAAAATCACGAGTATGGCTCTTGCAGGTGGTCCCTATAGAGCAACCTAGGAGGCAGGTGGGTCACATAGGTCACGTGACCTTGCGGCGCCATCATAACCTGCCCTCCGGATTGTGAGCAAACTGCCAACCGTGGCAGGTGGAAGTTAATGATTGGTCTCTCCGGAAGAGCAACCTGCGCCGCACAAGGCCCACCGCTGGGAGCACCTGCCATCGTAGGGCAGCGGCGCATCGCTTAACTGCTGCACTACTGCTATAGAAGGGTGCACTACCAGGGATCTATGAAAGTAAAGTTGAGAATGACCTTTTGCATATGTAGGAATTAATCCATTACACTATCGCCTCATACTCTTAAGGCAGAGCTTAGGTGTCCCCTCCAATTTTTGTTTGTATCAAATTCGACAATATGGCCAATAGAACCGACTAACTAATCGACCAGCGACCAAGAAAATATAATGAAAGCCTCCATCAGCTTTCAGCTCCTCGTAAGCACACTTTCCAGTGCACTGTTGTATATGGGAATGCTTTCTCAGCCTGTAAAGTGTATTACCTTGGTAACGCCATGGTAGGTTATGAAACTTCGACAAAATCCACGCTTCCCACTTTAAGCGCGCTGTAATATGGGAGATAAGTAGGGTTAAGAGCGACGTCTTGAGCGCCGAACGACTGATTCGAGATCAAAGGCGACAGAAGTAATGCAGCCTCCCTAACTAATTTTTTTTTATTGAAACAGCTCATCTGCACGAAAATAAAACAGGTGAAAGTGGCAAACCGCTGGAAAGAAAAGAGGGAGCCACGAAGAACATTAAGGAGGCCAGTGAACAAAGACGGGTGGCTTCGAGAGAGAACAGAGACACACCCATGATGTCACTTACCAGAATAAATGCGTCCCACTCCCATGCCCTACTGGTGGACCGCCAATTAAGGAGCACCACGCCACGTCTGACACGCCTGACGAGCTTTATCGGCGCTTATCCTGCCTCGGAATAAAAACTGCGCAGTCGCTGTGTGAAGAATTGACGGATCACAATCACTGAGACTCGGCCGGACTAGATGCGAATGGTGTCACCACCAAATGAAATGAAAACGAAATGCATCATTGCACAATCATCATCGTCATCATGATACCGCAACACACATGTTCGCAGGCAATTTCACAGAAATAAAAGTTGTGTTGCGTTTATGTACTACATAACAGTACAGTTGAGCATGCACATAGAATTCCACTTTGAAAATGCGCGCGTCCGGACCTGTGCCCTCCGTCTTCCCCCCGTTTCTGCAAATCTGCATTCCGCACTCGTCTGCGTCTGCGGACATTTGCCTGTGTTCCACGCAAGACAGTGAAGACAATGCCAGCTCTAAGTTTAACCTTGTATGGATCACAATAGGAAGAGCTGTTGTGAAGGCACAACTGTCAGACTCCACAAGCACTGATGACATGAACAAGGTAAGGTTGCTCGAGACAGGCTCTCCCGGTTTATCTGAATATGCCTGCTCTGAAAATGTCCGTTCCTTCTCCGAGCCGTATTTTTGATTGAAGGAATCGTACGTTAACTCATATCGGAAGACGCTATCTACAATCTGTGTGCCGTAATTTTGCGGTATATAGGTGGTTTCATAATAAGAAACAAAGTATATCAAAGCTTTAATACGAAGTCGTATCACAGCTGCATTTTACCTGTAGTAACCTGTGGAGTAAGAGCGATGAGACTAACAAATAGTGTTGAACTTATATTTAGGACAGCGCAGCGAGCTATGGAAAGCAAAAATAATAGGAGTAACATTAAGAGAAGCGAAAATAGCAGAGTTGGTCAGAGAGCAAACACGATTTCATCAAAACAAGAAAAAGAAATGGGCATGTGCATGGACAGGGAATGAAGTGGGGAGGTAAATGACCAATGGTCTTTAAGGGTAGCGTAGTAGATTTCAAGAGAAGGCAAGCGCATCTGGGGTCGACAGAAACTTAGGTGGTCGGATTAGATGAAAAAGTTTGGGATGATAAGGTGGGGACAGCTGGAACAGGAGAGGGTAAACAGGAGAGATATGAGTTTAGAGACCTTTGTCTTGCAGTGGACGTAGTTAGGCTGGTGGCGACAATGACGATTCTGTGTATACCAATATTATTTAATGTCAGCTCATGGATGTGCGAACAAGAACTGAAAGATTCAAAGCGGGAAAGAGACAAGCGCAATATTTCTTCTCATTCCAACACAGTAACTGGACAATCCCAGCTTTTCTGGTGACGATGATAATGATAATTTGTCTGCGCCTTTGTTGTGGGTCATTAACCTTGTAGACATCACCGACTTGCGTCATTTGGTTATTTTCGCTTGTAATTTAGAGAAAACTGTAATGTGCGATGAGATACAGCGCGGCCATGTTGACAGTGATGGCCTGCTCCTCCTCTGAGCTGCAAAATCTGAGTTGCATATGGTTTCCACGCTGGAACCGACTAGTCACGATGGCCATAGAAAAAAAAAACTACTCGAGTGTACCAAACATTCAAGATTTACCCGGCAGTTTTTCATGTTTAGCGAGAATAGTTCTCGTGAAGCACAAAGTTGAACGCACCAAGGGAGGGTAGCCTCTCTCATTTGACCGAAGTTTCGATAAAAGAACTTGTCTTCGTAAGGTTCTTGACAAAGACGAGTCCTCATGTCGAAATCTTGGTCAGAGAACTGAGGCTTGCCACCATTCCCGTGTTCAACTTGGTGCCACTGAGGACCCTTTCGATTAGTGCCTGTATACGAAAATTTAGTCAAGCAGTGTCTACCTTCGCCATTCAGCAAAAAATATATTGATCTATAGACAACTGAGCGTAAAAATTTGAAGCCTGTCTCGTCGTCTAGAGCAAGCGTGAGCGTGGAGCGTGTATCGTCACGTGTACCATAAATTGTGTGGCCGACCCTTCCAATCCGTCGAGGTGGGGTCTACACACTACGCTTACACATAGGTCGCAGTTACTCCCAAACGTCGTTTTTTCAAGTACAGGTTGTCGTCACCGCACGAAAGCAGCTTCGGGAACGACGCAAACAATGTCCTTGCTTTGATCGCCAGCGCAGCTATACATCAGATTGCTTGCGAAAAAGTGTCGACCCTCTGTTGTTCTTTTTTCGAAAACTAGTTCATCATTTCTCTTCAACAAGAGTATAAGGCGTAGAACAAAGAGACCCGTAAAAAAGAAAAAGAACGGAAACCTGCGCATTAGGTCCCCTGTACAGAACTACGTATTTCACGTGGACACTGTTGGGATATGGAAGGTGAACCGCGAACACCCGTCTGCTGAATATCATCGCAAGCAAGTAGAGTACGACCGTATTCGTATGTTCTATCCTGTCACTTACGCGGGTGTTAGAGCGGCGCACGAAAATTTTTCACCTCTGCGTTCTGAAACACTGACATGAATGAATTTTCCTTCTGCTTTTTTTTCGCCGACAGTGCTCAGGTGCTTCAGGTTTTGATGGCAGATATCGCAGGTAGCAGCATCTTTTCCTTCCATTGTTTTTTGTTAATAAATAGCCACTAACAACAACAACAACAACAACAACAACAACAACAACAACAACAAATATCTAAACAACATAGCAACAGAACTGATATGGCATACACTTATTACAGCAACGGCTATCGGCTTCCTTATTTTCCCTTTTTAGTAGAAGACTAGATAATTACCTTTAAAATGGGCTTTCTCGAGAATCCAAATCCGTGAAGTGCGAGTCTATTCGTAGTGATGAATTTAACCGTTTTAGCCGTGAAGATAGAATATAACTGCACGGACAGACAGACAAACCACTCGAATTTGGCAGTTTACGTTCTGCTGGTAAGATTTAGTCATTACGTTATTATTAGCCTACATTTGCAAAAAGTAACAAAAAATTGACAAAGCTTCTGCAATGCTCATCGCGCATTTGGCGTGTGCTCCCTTTATGATCGCGTATACTCTCAAGTACTGTTCTGTTGCTTACAAATTTCCTCTGCTTCTTACGTAATTTTCGGATTTTCAAAATGGTTTTCTAAAAAAAAAAGAAATTATAGCAGCCCTAAATTACCCCGCGTTACGTCCGTAACCTAAGCCGCGTTTACACTCCTCTCAGTAAGTTGAAGGTAACTTCCCCTAAAAACATTTCCATAAAACATTTTACCAAGGTCACTAACCATGTCAAGTTACAATTCGACGTTTCGGAACCCGCACGGGTTCCTTGTTCGGTGAGGTGGCCAAGGTTCTGTCGTCCTTTAAGTATGTTGCACGTGACGCAATCAGCGTAAGTAGCTCGCCGGCAGGTTTCTATTTTTCCTATTCCTAGTGTTAGCTGTTGCGTGAATGATTAATGATTCCAGCAGCAGCCTTGATGACACGCTTTTCTCTTTACCTAAAACGGTGGTGTTGTCCCAGTCGATGATGTGTTTGAGCGTGTTCAGCGACCGCGTTCGATGTTTGATTGCCATTCGCCACGTCCCATTTGTGTTCTTGTAGCCGTCTTGGAAACTTGCTGACTTCGCCGATGTAAACATCGTTGCAATCAGCGCATGGAATTCTTCATATCACTCCAGGATGCATGTCGTCCGGCACGCGATCCTTCATTTTTATCAACTTGCTCCGAAGCGTGCTTGAAGGATATGCGCGACAGGTGGAACATACTTTGAGAAAACGCGCACTAGGGCTTCGCTCACTCTGGGAACGTATGGAATTGTTGCTCCGGTTTTGAATTCACGCTTCTGTACTTTTGGGGCTCGAACACACTTCTCGACTCGTGCCAGAAAACGCTCTGTATAGCCATTGCCGGCAAGCTCACGACAAGCCGTTCTTGGCTCGTTCTCTGCACCATGTCCATCAGTGCATACACGCGTGGCACGTGTCATCAGGCACGACGCAACCAACAACTTGTGGGCTATGGGATGGTTAGAATTAAAATCCAGATAACGGCCGGTGTGAGTAGGATTCCGGTAGACTATGAAGCTGAGACAGTTCGTAGGTCGACGAGCCAGTACGTCCAAGAAAGGCAAACAACCATCCTTCTCCATTTCAACTGTGAACTGTATGTGCCGGATTTCGGAATTGATGCTATTCAAGAATCGCTGCACGTTGTGCTTTTTGATGACGCAAAAGCAATCATCTACATACCGGTAAAAGACTTTTGGTTCCGGTTGGAATGTTCGAAGTAGTTTAGCTTCCAGGGATTCCAACACAAAGTTGGCTGTTGTGAAAGAGATTGAAGCCCCTGGGGCTGTACCATGCGTCTGCTTGTAGAAGTTGCCGCTACACGAGAAATATGTGTTGCGAAGTATGTTTAGTTAGTTTAGTTTATGAGGGTTTAACGTCCCAAAGCGACTCAGGCTATGAGGGACGCCGTAGTGAAGGGCTCCGGAAATTTCGACCACCTGGGGTTCTTTAACGTGCACTGACATCGCACAGTACACGGGCCTCTAGAATTTCACCTCCATCGAATTTCGACCGCCGCGGCCGGGATCGAACCCGTGTCTTTCGGGCCAGCAGCCGAGCGCCATAACCACTCAGCCACCGCGGCGGCTTGAAAAGTATGTGTTGCGGAGACAAAACCGAAGTGGGTCACACTGTTGTGAGGCGTGAAAAGATGTGCGGTTTAGAAAGTTATCTTTCTGCAGGACTTGTTCGCACGATGGAACAGCCAGATCCACTGTTACGCTGGTGAATTGCGACGTTACGGGTTCCGAAACTTCTAATTGTAACTTCACATGGTCAGTGACCTTCAACTTGTTCAATATCCTGCCTGACCAGACAAATTTTTGTCGAAGCCTAGACCATACTGCTCTTTTGATGGTAAACGGTTGTGCCACGTCATAGAATCCAGAATGGTGCGTTAAGTTCTTGTGCTCTTGAAGAAATGTTACATTGTAGTCACGAAATAGTGCTCAAAAGCTTAAGTGACAAGAATGGTTTCAGCCATGCCGAACAGCCTGTTTCTTTATATTCGTAGTTTTTCAGCCGTCAAGACGCCACGATGTCCGGATATCTACTTGCCGCTTATTTCCTCTTAACAAATATGTTTTATGCGGTGCTAAGCGACTTCACAAAGGAACCAATGCACCCCAACATCGCACACATCAGCTCGAAATCGGTAAGTGACGAAAAGGGAAATGCGCTTTATATCAGCGAAAGCACCCCTTGGAAATTTTATCTGTTGTGTGAGGTGCCGCCTATTCTTGCCGCTATGTCACTTATTAAACTTCTTCACTGTGTACCTCTCACCTCTCCGGCTATCTAAGCAAAATATGCAGAAATCCGGTGCGCACTCACAGAGCAACCATTTACTGCAAAACCCGCGGAATAGTCTTCTTAGTGAATAATACGAAGAAAAAAAGTCACAGGAAGGTTACTAGCTATAGCGCCAATACCCGCGACAGCTTCGGCGGGACGCAGTGCTGGACCTTCGCGCCACGCCGTTTTTCGACGATCTCGGAGGCGACACGTACGCTTGGTTTTTGGAAACTGCGGTATCTTCTAATAGAGCACATTTTGCGGCCATGTTCCGAGCGCGTTTTTCCTTTATTCACCCGTCACACGTTTGCGTGCTCAAGCTTATTATCACTTACGTGCAAGATTTCGAGCCGCACGTTTCCTATAGGCCGCATCCATGGCCGCCTAGATCAGACATTAGTTCATCCAAACCCTCATCCAAATGTTGCTGCGAACGTCAGTGCAAGCTTTTTGTCCAAAATGCGGTTAAACGATAATGTTGTCCAATAAAACTCTTAAGCTTGATGCGCAGCCTGTTTCAGAAACTGCGCGTCTCGCTTAGCTGCTACGTCCCAATCACGGGTACATGTACTGCGCAAAGCACACTGGTGTAGATTAGAGTTACTGTGAAAGTACCTAGAGTTGCGCGTTTCTTTTCCTTGCGCCGCTCATGCCTGTATTGGCTGAACGCGATCAGAACAGCGGTTGATAAGCATTCATGCACTGCGCAGAAGCCAACTCCTTTCCGTCGTTTAGCGCCAGACCGCTGCTGACATGTCGTCCATTCGTACACCTACCGTTCTCGTGCTTTGCGGCATTTTGCCCGAGTGCATGTGTTCACTGAAAACGATGTTTTCTTATCAATGACACGCAATATCCTCACAAGTGTTCGCAGACTGCTACAGAGAAAACGTTTTCGATTTGGGGCGTTTACAACAGATGGCGCCACCCGTCCGCCGCATGGCGAGTATTTTGTTCGTAACTCATTCAAATAGGCCTTGATGCAGCTGACGCATTTCTAGGAAGCTGTGCCATTGAATGCAACAATAATTTGCCTAGAATAAAGCAAGTTTAGCAGCCAGACTCAAGCGGCTTGAGCCTGCACTCGCTCTAACCACTGCACCAAGACCGCCCCTGCATGCAAGAGTTGCGGCTTTCCCTCATGACTTAAATGCTTGGGGGAGCAATGTGATGGACCTGCGCGCAACTCTAGCTATTTATACAGTAATTCTAGTGTAGATGGACAATCCACGCCACACATCACGCCACGGCGTACGCTCTATTCAGCCCTCGCTACTTCACTTCCTCCATCAAGATCAGGCTTTTAATGACGCCTGCTTCAGCCCTCGGCTATGAAGTCGCCTGTCGGCGACCAATGGGAGGCGCCATTTTCGCCACCACTTCCTCGCCACTCCCCCACCTCTCTCTCCCTCTCCCTACCTCAACCATCGCGCGCCTTCCTTTTCCCTCTCCTACTCTCAGTCCCTTTCTCTGTAGACGAAAGACTACGGTCCCCTCCCTACATCCCCTACCCCCCTCCCCTGGTCCCCAAGAGTGATGCCTAAAGGGCCAGCATACGTCGGGACCAGTATCCCCCCCCCCCCCCCCTTTCATAGCAACAACCACCACCACGTACCGATAATGGAAACGAGGCATTAGCAGATCTCTCTGTGAAACAAAGTTGAGGGGAATTTTCGACCAACAGTGCTTTGCCAGTCTTAAACGAATTAAACATAACGGAAAAGTATGTTCAACAGGGAATTTTGTCAAACCATGAATGTCGTAACTCTTACTCTTTCTTCCTTCGTGCATCTGCACAGGCCAGCAAGGGCCGGCACAGGCGGCCTTTCTACATCATAGGCCACATGGTTAACTCGCTCGAAGAGGTGGACGACTTCCTGGAGAAGGGATCCAATGCTCTCGAGGCAGACATCGAGTTTGCAGATGACGGCACCGTGCTGGGCACGTTTCACGGAACTCCGTGCGACTGCTTCCGCGGCTGTTTCAAGCGAGAGACGATTCTGGACTTCCTGGAGCACGTTAGGGATGTCACCAGCAGCCGTGAGTTTGATTCACAATGCACAGAGTTCGCAGTTCAGCTAAACTTTGTTGTTACTGTCACTGTCTATCGGCATACTGTCCCACGCAACTCCGTCAAAGATTAAAAAAAGTGGAATATGTGAAAATTAGGAAAGGCGTGGCCAAAGCTTTGTGGATCGCGGTCTCCTATCGCAAGCACTACAGTGCCTATTTCTTCATTATCTAACAGCTCACTATATTAAATTGAACCTTACCGTCTCTGAAGGGACCAAAAATGTACAATCTGCAATGTGGAAAATCGAGCATTTTGAAAAAGAAATAAATTTCTCTGTTTATGTTTTTCTTTCTTTTTACGGACCTTGAACGGAGCGCAAGAAATCCATGTGGTGCAGTAAACCGTCAGCACGCGCGCTGAGATTCAGTCAGCAGCGCCATCTCTTGATGCCTGGGTACCTGCGCCACTGTAAAGTGTGGTCGAGAGGTGCCATATTTGAGCCCAAAGACTGTGTAAACCTCCAGTATGCCCAAGAAGTTTTCTAAATACCTACATGAAATAAACCTTCGATACCTGAAAGCAATACTTGAAAGTTTCTTGGTACAAAAGGCCGAACATGTTGCCTTACGGAATAATATTGTGGTGGCGCAGCGTTGATCCATGACACAAGATGGCGCATGTGTCCTCACCCTGAGCGAAGGAGGCCGCCATTGACGCACCCAACGCAATATAGATATTAGGCGTAGCCTAGCGCGGGACGTCCAAAACAAACCCTAATCTTAAGACACCTTGCATTTCACCTGCATTCTGAAACGTGTAAAGACAGTTTGCAGAAGCAGAACTGCTGAAAAATAAAGACTTGTAACCCGTTCAGTGCTTTAAAATATACACAAATCTTCTATGCATCTACTATGGTATGGTCACGAGATTCTGTTTCCGTGTTTTTCTTACACCACTGTACAACGTAAAGCAACTTATGAGAGACATGTGTGGCACTTGTTCCTTCTTTCAGCTGATTCAAAGTTCAGAGGAAAAGTGAGCCTGCTTCTGCTGGACTTGAAAACAGCCAAGCTTCCGCAATCTGCCAAAGCGAAAGCCGGAGTCACCCTAGCAAAAAACCTTTGGAAGTACCTCTGGGAAGGTGGTAGGTAATGCTTGATCTGGGGTACACATTTCTAGACTGTCAACGCAACAGCCGTCCGCACAAAAGCCTTAACTCCATTCTATCCAGTCACACATTTCACGCGACAGCGTTAAGGCTCCCGTTGTGTACAAAATCCCGCGCAGTCGTCACCGTCGTAACTACCTAATCTGATGTGGTGCAAAAAAAAAAAACTGCTGCAAACTTGTATTAGAAGACCATAAGCATAATCGGTGAAACTTTGAGTTTGAGTTTCTTTATACTGCAAGAGCCAAAATTTAACATGATAAAAACATACGAGAAAAACGCTGTACAGCAAACTGTGATAAGGAAGGCGAGAAAAAAAGCCACGGTTTTGTGGCTTGACAGACCCCACGTACCATAGAACAAACGTACATCGACAGCAGCAGCAGCAAGGAAAAAAATATCATCAATAGCAAATCATCACCAAACAGAAATTCCCAACAGAATATCATGTAGTGGCAGAAAACAAATAAAATGACAGAGCTAAGGAACAACGCCACATTACCGCTTCTAAGAGAATTTCACTGGAAACTACTTTGCCTATGCCTTCACAGTGAGGCAAATAACGCAACATCATCATTAAATGAAAAGGAACGATCGCAAAATTTATGTTTTGGGGCTGCGCTCATATCAGAAGCCAAAGCAATGCCCCCATACCCTGCTGTGTATAGATGCGGAAAACAGATTGAACTTTCAATGCCCCGTGAGTTTAATCTGCAGTGAATTCAGGATGTAAATACTTTACCCACATTCTGAAACTGTCAGTTAATAAGTTATAAGACATCTTTAGCAACTGTGCTCTAAAAGGAGCAACGAGCAACGCTTCCTTGTTCTGATTTCTTCAGCAATGATTAGTAAACGCAGCTTTCCTTGCCTCCTCTTTTGTCTATGGTATTATTTCACGCGCTCACTGGCTGTGCTTCGTTGTGTTTAAGTTCGTACTTGTATTTTATTGTTGCTCTTTGTAAATGTCGCTTTGGTTCAGCCCTTCGGTACATTTATTTTATTCCATTTATGTTCCGATTAGTACAGCCGTTGCCTCCTCTATATGTCAGGGAGCGAGGAGCTCATGCTGTAGGTCCACTTGTATTACTCGAGTTCTCGGGAAATTTTTAGCATCTAAATTGTTCATCAAGCATCAGTTATCAATGACTAGAACTAATGTAAGAAGTGTTATGAAAACGCCCTTGGTTCTAATTACTTTTTATCGTGTCCATCCACTGCGGCCCAGTGCCTCCTAAATACAGGGTGAACGTTGTGCTTTCCATCGGCTACGTCAAAGATAAGGACGTTATCAGAGGTGCTTTGGCATACTTCAAGCATAAAGAAAAGGAGCACATTTTGGACAATATTGGTGAGTCAAGATTTTGCTATAAAACTTATCAGCCAACCGATAACGCAAAAACAATTATCTATTCGAATATAACATTGCTTTCTCGAAGTATCTAAACTAATCTAGCGTTCAGTAATAATGCAACCAGTTAAGCCAACTGGCTGAGCTTACTGAATTATCCCCCAAGGTGATGGAAAATGATAGTGGGCGCAATTTCTTAAGTTTGAGCATCGGCGTAGATTGTTTTGGGACTGAATAAAAAAAAAACAGACCTACTTGTATATATGTGTGTCCTGACGGTAGGAACTATTTTTGTCTGTCTTTTTTTTTCGTAAAACACTACTATATCAATGCATCTGGCAAAAAGTCCCTGAAAAAAAAAAAAGGATTCCTAAGTACTTTCCCTCGCGCGGTAACCGTCTGCGGTCAGTTAGAAAAATTCCGCACAAAGGAGTTTCACTCCTAATGAGCTCGCTTGTAGCTTCATGGCGAGTAAATAATATATATTTCATGCGCACCTGTTATTAATCGCTAGCCCGTCTTGGAGACCGCGCCTGCACCTTGCTAATGAAGCATGCATGTGCAATACTATCGCTCTTTCAGGTTTCGACGTGGGCATGAACGACCCACTGAAACGGATTGGGCTAATGTACAAGCAGCTGGGTATCAGACGCCATCGCTGGCAGGGCGACGGCCTATCCAACTGCGTACGCTTCCTGGTGCCAATCGACAGGCTGGTGGCGGCCGTCAAGGCCCGCGACAACAAAAAAGGCTTCATGGACAAGGTTTACCACTGGACTGTCGACCTGCCGCTCTTCATAAAGAAGAGCATTAAGTAAGTCACCCTGGCTGGAACTTCGTTGAAAGACGTAAAAGGTAGTGGCCACCACTCGAACAGCTGGCAAGAGACAGAGGACAAAGAAAAAGGAGGGGAAGATAAGGCGATGAAGGAAAGATGGTTACAAGGAGGCTGCACAGCAGGATGAAACGAATACAAAGGGAGAAAGACAGAGCGGGCGAAACGAAGAAAATGTAACACATAGAAGTAAGAATAATACATGCTGAGGCTATCGCTATCATGAATTGTTTACCCATGGTCGCTTATCGAATATTAAGAAGGTGTCGCGGATTATAGAAATCGTGATGGTGATAAACGATCAGTCTGCGCTTGCCTTAATCAAAATGTCGGCGAACTGTGCAAGGTCTTAAAAACGAGGATTTAGTAATGAATTATAGCCCACCTTCGTACTGCTTCAGACATGACGGTAATGAATTAATGCCTGAAGTTGCCAGAAGCAGTATATCGTAAAAATGACTACAGGATGCGGACAAGCAGCTAAGAGCAACACACTGGCCGCAACGGGCAGCGGTGGTTTCGTTTTTCTTTTTCTTTTTACGGCGGGAGCTTTAAATGTGGAACAAAAAAAAAAACAACAGGATTAAGAAGATGAACCGGAAAATGAATCACGATAGAAAGCGGCCCCGCCGCGGTGGCTCAGTGGTTAGGGCGCTCGACTACCGATCCGGAGTTCCCGGGTTCGAACCCGACCGCGGCGGCTGCGTTTTTATGGAGGAAAAACGCTAAGGCGCCCGTGTGCTGTGCGATGTCAGTGCACGTTAAAGATCCCCAGGTGGTCGAAATTATTCCGGAGCCCTCCACTACGGCACCTTGCTTCTTTTCTTCTTTCACTCCCTCCCTTATCCCTTCCCTTACGGCGCGGTTCAGGTGTCCAACGATATATGAGACAGATACTGCGCCATTTCCTTTCCCCCAAAACCAATTAATTAATTAACTATAGAAAGCGGCTCCTTGTTGACGCCATCTACAAGAACCTCAGTAAAAAATTGGTTTTTAAGGAAAGGAAATGGCGCAGAATCTGTCTCATATATCGTTGGACACCTGAACCCCGCCGTTAGGGAAGGGATAAAGGAAGGACTGAGAGAAGAAAGGAAGAAAGAGGTGCCGTACTGGAGGGCTCCGGGAATGTCGACCACGTGGGGATCTTTAACGTGCACTGACATCGCACAGCACACGGGCGCCTTAGCGTTTCGCCTCCATTGAAATGCTGCCGCCGCGGTCAGATTCTCAGTCCGAAGGGCAGTTCATGGAACTTTCTTTTTCGCACGCTTACGCAGCCACGGCGTGGACGGCATCATCACGAACCGGCCAGACAACGTACTTCGAGTGGTGACCAGTGCACCCTACCGGAAGAAACTGAAGGTCGCTGACATAACCGACAGCCCCTGGACGCGGTTCAGCCTATACCCACAGGAAAGGAGGATGGACAGAGACAGAGAATCGGAAGTCCTGGGTGGAGGAGAGGAAAAACTGCTGCCTTCTGCTAATTCCTAGCAACTTTTACAGGGTTAACACTAAAGCTAACTGTGACGCTCAGGTTTAGCGGTGACATCACTTTGGTTATCTGGTTAAGATGCAATGGACACTCTTTCGGCATTTAAAACGCAGTGTAGAATACCATGCAGGCACGAATACTACGTACAGCATCAGGCAGGCCTCACAAGATGGAGGGGATAGCAAGTCCGGGCCCCATGTTTTGCTTCAGCTGACACGTTGACAACGAATCGCGTCGGCTGCGAACTTAGTGCGCATGCGCTGCGGCTAGGGCTGGGCGGGGCGGTGCCACTGTGTCATTTTGTGCGCGGCCCCCGGCCAAAAAGTGTATTCGTAAATGAGAGCGCTTCATAGAGGGATGTTCAGAATGTGCCTATTCATAAGTTAGAGCGCTTAGCCGTGTGAAAGTGCGGTTCTTTAACACAGCACAAAATAATCTGCACAATTCGCGTGAAGAACACAAAATAGGCAGTGTTATACGCTATCGTCTCTACGACGGTCGTATTGGGACACTAATCTCGCACTTCATTTTTTTTACTTTTTCTCCAACGAAGAATTCGCAGCGTTAGCGTCGTAATTTATTGCTTCTCGTAAACTTTATGCCGAGGTTCACGATTACACAGCGGCGACAGAACGCACAGAGCACGGCACAAGTGCCACTCGCTGTCATCTGCTACTCGCTATCCCACACGCCGTCTGGCAGGAGAGCAGCAGTGTGCACCTCATCTGACGACCAGACTACATATTTGTATTAAATGTTTGAACGACATTTTTTTCGTGATGTATTCGTACACCTATGTTCGTCAGCAGTACTCTTGGCGCATTCCACAGCCAAGCGGTGGGTGATATGTCTCCTTTAACCAGCGAAAATTCCATCATGACTTCTAGGAAAATGCAAACTAGAAGGTTTTAAGTATTAACCGCAGTAACCCTTGCCAACCACGACGCTTTCAATGGAGCAACACCGGAAGGCTCAATCATGTTCATGGGAACGCTCTAGATAAATGACGGCAATTTCTGCAGCCCTTTCACCCAAGTTTGTCTCCCATAGACTTGTCCGGCAGTAGCGCTTTCTTTAGGGTTTTTGGTGGTAGTGCTCGCCGTATTCTGCAATAACCGTCTTCTTTCAGACCGGAAATGCAAATAAGTGAAAAGACGAAGGTGCATTTAAGGAAAGCTTAAGATAGCTGCGACGTCAGTTATATCCCTGCCGCTGCTTGCAACCACTTATATTTTTCGTTAACGACCCTGTCATTCCATGAGCTGCTGGCTTTTTCCAACCTAAGCGAACGCGACATCAAAACAAAGAAAGCAGCCCGCATATGTGATCTCGAAGTGACTGCACTTCACACGATTCACTGTCGCATAATGCTTTTTCGGTTTTTAAGGGACAGTTAAATTGCTTTGTCATTCAAATAAAGCTGTAAGACTTCAATGTACCACAGTCTTCCAAAATGAACAGCATGGCAATATGCGTATTAGTGCGCTTTTCGATATTTTAAACCGACAAATGACACTATCAACATTTTAGGCATACACAACAATGCAGCCCCGTATTAAACAACTGCGTATCTATCACCAGAAAGCTCGTCAATGCGCTTGCTTAATGACACTCCATTACGTGCTCAGGCAGCCATTTACATATTTTATGATGTTCCCGTTATTTTCTTTTACATGCTTTTAAAGACATTTTACTTTTAGATACCTTCTTATCCCTGTCACACAGGCAAGTTTCGTGTCACTTTCAGTGAATGACACTCTCCTTTAGGGTCATTCGCGCAGTAGCACACAATGAACTTAAGTGACATTCGTTGAAAAACGCACTCGTGCCGAACTCGCTACGCTCAACTTAAACGTACTATCACCAAAAACTCAAACGCGAACAAGAGAATTGAAATGCCGACACAAAAACAATGTCAGTCGATTTGGGTAATTAGGCCAAATGCGGATACGTGCGCTAGCATGATGTGCTTCGGTGCTGCGCTGCTGTCTTAGGTAAATGTGGCTGTTGTCGTGTGTGTTCTTTCATGCAAAAGTGAGAGAAGGACATGGCAACACCTGCCATAGCACCTGCCTTGCGCCACTGCTAACCTCCCCTCCGGCAACACCTTGGCAATTAGGCCACCCGGTGGGCAGGTTAGCAGTAGCGCAGTGGCACAAGGCAGTTGCTATGGCAGGTGTTGCAATCGGTGGAGCTTGGGTTGCTCTTCGCGAGCAGCCTCTCACGATTAAATGGGCTGCTGTCTGTCATGGTGAGCAGGTAGCCCACTACACGGTGGGCAGGTGAGCGCCTGCCACACAGCCGGCTTCAGACAAACAGTCAGAAACATACAGACAAACCGACAAACACACAATCCCCAAATGCGGTGAATGGCCACCTTAAGTATTAGCGCGCTAAAACACAAAATATTTTTGGAATACCAGCGAGGTTCATTAACGCCTCTAAACAGCAGCCTTGGAGCCTTCGAAGTGAAATTTACCTGCGCTAGTATTGAGCACCCCCCCCCCCCCCCCGTTACGATCTCCCCAATTTGCTGTTCGTGTTTCAATTGTCTTCTAGTTTCGTTTATTGCTGACAGTACTTAACGCTGTCTGTCGAAAGACTGTCATGACGTCACGATTAATCCGTCTGCACCTGTCAGGGTGACAGCGCGGAGGGCCGACAGGTACAAATAGATTAAATGCGACGCCAGTGGCGGGAGGGCCGTGTTTAAGAGGCATTTGCCCCTGCGTTATCGATTTCTGTCGGCCTATAGCAATGAACCTAATAAACCACCCCGCAGTTCTTCGTTTCATTCTCTGAGGAAATGAATGTTGAGGACGAGCAGGTGCGGCGAATTCACCTTGAAAGAACGGCGGCGAGGAAGGAAAGTACAGTCTTTGTCAAAAATATATAGCCCAAGTGGTTTGCTTCCAAGCCCTGTAGCGAGGCTCTCTAGCACATCTGACAACCCTAAACTTGGGAGGGTTGAGGACTTAAGTTCTTCCCGCCTTCGTGTAGTTAAGGACCCTGAGTATGCAGGAGGAGCCGCGCTGCAGGGCTCAGAAGCAGATCCTTTGGGCTATATACTTTTCACAAAGACTGTACATGTGCAGCATGTTGCCGGAAAGGGTCCATTCTAAATGACACTTTTCTTCCCATGGGCAGCATCATACCGCCAAAGCGACACCTCACAAGATGAAGATCATCCGCTGGAAGTGTCACTAAACTTGCCTGTCGCACCCGTATTAAGCCATAATGTGGTCCTTTGACCAGCTATTCAACTTTACTCGTATAGAGATCACAGGAGATCGACTGAATAGTCCAAATCTTTCAACAGGTGAGGGCTACAGAGTATTCGGCTCGTGCCTCTATAAATACTAATGCGCGTTACTCCAGAAGAACACAACAGCCTTGCTGTCTTTGAAACAATGCTGTCACTGGCTGCACGAACTTAGAAGAGACTCGGCTTTGTTCTCTCTGTGCAAAGAAGAGCTCTCGCCTTTCTGCTCGCACATGGGCCCCGCAGGCAAGTTGCAGAAAAGCTTGCAGAAAACAACTACGCAGGAAGAACAAAGAAAAAAATTTGAAGCTGTCAGGTCTGCAGTCATGTCGACGGTGCTGGAGTAAACCTGGCTCGCCAGACAAAGAATGGTGCAAGCAAAACAACTATCTGCGTGCTCGACAGGTAACCCTGCTTGAGGTAAGTGATATGTTTCTCTTTTGTTACAGTAACTCGACGACATTTTTTTGTTTATTTCATAGAAACGAGAAAGTAGATCTGTCTTATTCGATAACTCACACAGGTTATGGTGAGTGATACTATACACTGCTCTTTTTCCTGTTTTGTTGGTTCATTGGAGACTGCGTTGAGAATGTTATCAACGAAAAAGTGACATGAATGCGCATCTGCTGGGCATGACACTACACGATACCATTATGGAAAACAGTCCTCACGCTTGTAACGACTCTAAAAGTACATGCACAACTTGTCATAAGGAAAAAAAGCGAGGAAAATTCCTTTACGAAAAAAAAGTTTTTTGAAGTACGAGAACTATACTTCGTCTCACAAGATGTTTGCAGCACTACGGAAGGTAGAGCTCTCTCGTCCAATCAGGGCTGCAGAAACGCAGAAAATAGTCCCTCGAATATTTGAGGAGTGTATGACTATTAATCAAAACAATAAGCATTGCAACTAAAAACATGATTTGGACAGGTATATTTAAATGGTAGGGAGCGCTTCAATCACTGGTGAAATTACCAGACAAAGCCCGTACGGACACAGCTCTGCGGAGGCCTGCTGCGAGGTAGTGATGCGTCGCCACTTTCCAACATGGCGTCGGACGAGTCTGTTGTGTCTCCTGTGTGCTCTACACCGACAGTGCGCTGTTTCCCCAAGCAGGCGAAGCAGGTGGCTTTAAATGTTCTTGAAGCGCTTCGCGTCGAGTGCGGGGGCAGTTGGAGTACAAATGCGCTCATCAAGAGGACGGCAAAACTCACGCAGGTGAGCGAGCGAACGCTTTACAAGTGGACAACGGAGACGTTGAACGCGGGCCGAGTGTTGTCACCGAAGAAGCGTGCTGGCGGAAGAGGCCGCGAGCAGACGAAGAAGCTGGACGATTTTGACCTGAGCGTGTTGCGAAGGGTGGTACACACCTTTTTCCAGAGAGGGGAAATTCCAACTATCGCGAAGGTGGTTGCGCATTTCGAAGAGGACGAAACGCTACCGACCGTGTCCGCAGCGACAATGCAGAGGATGTTGAAGAAACTTGGCTTCCGATTTAAGAAGCGCTCTCGGAATGCGATGTTAATCGAAGCGACGCACATTGTGCAGTGTCGCCGCCGGTACCTGCGCCAGATAGCGGAGCTGCGACGCCAGGGTAGGCCTATTTTCTTCACCGACGAAACGTGGGTTAACGCCGGCCACACGCGAAGTCGAGTGTGGACTGACTGCACCATCCAATCTGCACACCAAGCGCATCGATCCGGACTGTCGACTGGTCTACAAAACCCCAGTGGCAAAGGTGGCAGGCTTATTGTGACGCATTGCGGTAGTGAGCAAGGTTTTGTCGAAGGCGCCGCGGAAGTTTTCCGAGCGAAGAAAAACTCGGGCGATTACCACGAGGAAATGAACGGGGAACACTACGAAAACTGGTTCTCCAGGAGACGTCTCCCACTACTACCACCCGGCAGCGTTATAGTGATGGACAACGCGCCATATCATTCTGTGAAGCAGGATAAAGTGCCGCGGATGAGTAGCCTCAAAAAGGACATACAGGCTTGGCTGTCCGGAAAAGGTGTCGCGTGGAGCAGCGGCATGGTGAAGGCCGAGCTCATGCAGCTTGTCAGCAATGTGAACACAGGTGGGGAGCAATACCGTGTCGACTGCATTGCTAAAGCTGCTGGCCATCTCGTTGTGCGCCTGCTACCGTACCACTGCCAACTGAACCCGATAGAGCTTGTCTGGAGCGACGTCAAGGGTTTCGTGGCCAGCCAAAACAAGATGTTTAAGCTCCAAGACGTCGAGCCTCTGGTTTGGCAAGGCATCACGCAAGTGACTGTTGAGAAATGGAAGAATTACGTGCAGCATATTATAAGTTAGGAAGATGTGATGAGAAAACTGGACCACATCATCGACGATGTTGTTGACCAGGGACCGGCCATTGTTGTCAACCTGGAGGACGACACAACCAGCAGTGCTGAATTCAGTTGTTATGGGGACGATGAGATGATCGAACCCGTTTAACGTGCGTTGCCTCTCGCGCAGCACATGGGCTTGTTTTGCATTTCGCCACCATCGACACTCGGCTGCCTCGGCACGCTGGAGTAAATAAATTTATATGCACATGACACGATTACTGAAATTTACTGCGACGCGACAACAGAGGAACTGATGAGAACAGTACCCTGGTTGTCTCACATATATCGGTGGACACCCGAACCGCGCAGTAAAGGAAGGGATAAAGGAGGGAGGGAAAGAAGAAAGACAATATCTCGGTGGACACCCGAACCGCATCGTAAAGGAAGAGATAAAGGAGGGAAAGAAGCGAGAGAAAACTGAAAATTGATAGTTGGATTTTGAGGAAAGGCGCGGCGCTGCGCGGTGGAACGCCTGTGGCTCGGTGCTACTATAAATAGAGGTAGAAAGAAGCCACCTGGACATCAGGTGGATCGAGCCACAGGCGCGTAGGAACACACTAATGTAGTGCGCGCCATCCTGATTGGACGAGAGAGCTGTACCTTTCGTAGTGCTGCAAACATCTTGTGAGACGGAGTATAGTGCGATGTCGACGGAAGTTTCGAAGATGATATCGTGTTCTGAATGGATGTTGTGTAATAGTGTACTCAATCTATTTGCACAGTGCAAGATCACTATACAGCTCACAAACGGCGCACTTCTGTTCATACAGACACAGTACATCGATGGGTCATTCGCCATATAATGTGGCACAAAGGTCTTCATACTCTCTTCTTTTTAATGCATTTTTACTTTTTACGACTAGGCTTCGAGCCTCTCGCCGGACGCTCCCTCCTCAGTCTTTTTTTCTTTCCTCCATGGCTACTACCTACCGCCTACCATGGACCGTCGCTAAGAGCGCGCTGACTGATCACGGTGAGCAAGGTGAACGCGCTGTTGACGGGAACGTGGCGCCATCTGGCGCCGCCGCCCGGTGATACTCCACAAACTGACGATGCGCACTGCTAAATGTGAAACAAATCGCTTTTTTTTTCTTTTCATCCTTCCTTGGAAACGAAACGAACGCTTGTAGAGTGCAATGGCTCGATTAGATCGATTCCGCAAAGCCGTTCTCAGATACATAGAGAGAATATAGCCATAAGTGTTGTCTGTTAGGTCGTAGGAAGTCCTTCGATGTAAAATGTAGCCAGACTCTCTGGTGGTGTATTTTTGTTTTTCTTGCTTTACAGCGCTTTTATCAAAGCCAAAAAAGTTGGCTTTGTTGATGTAATATAAGACACAAAACATGAAAAACATATCTGTATGTATTAACACAATTTGCAGTATATTTCCTGTTTGTCCAATCATGAAGCTCCCGTCCTGTGATGCCGTATCCACTGCTAAAAACCACCACTGTATGGAAACACCGTCAGCGCCATGTATTTGTTTTGCGAGAAAATTAAAATATTAAAACCGGAGTATACGCGGTACGACCGATGCTAATAGCATCACTATAACTTAATGCCCACAATATGCTGCTTCCTTTACAGGCGCACCTCTCGACAGCCATGTAATTGCTAAACATTTAGAACGTTTTCGGGTGATGTTAAAATACATTTTACTTTTGTTTTATTTGTATTTTATTCAAGTATGTTCTGGATATAAAGTTCCAGTTAATATAAGTCACAGTGCCAATTTCATTAGGCTTTCGCAAAAAGTGTGCTGATTTCATTGAAAAGGTTTCCACGTAGTGAATCGCGACAAGCTCTGCCTACATTCTTACTTGGGCTCTTTGCTCGTTATCTTGGTGAGCATCGTGCCAAGGACGTAATTCTGACGTTACCAGAAAAAGGCAACGCGGAGAGAAATCTGTGAGCCTGTGAGAAACGAGTCAGAAACTTTAACGACTGATCCATCGAAGCTGCTGCCGGAACTGTGGCATCCCTAAATTTAGAAATGCCTCCCCCCTCCCTTACTCTTCCCCCTCCGACGCAGGTTTCGACGTGGGTATGAATGACCCGCTGGAGCTGATCGGTCACATGTACAAAACATGGGGAATCATTCGCCATCGGTGGCAGGGTGATGGCCTCTCCAACTGCGTGCGATTCTTGGTGCCCGTCGACAGGTTGATTGCGGCCATTAAGATGCGTGACACCAAGACCGGCTACATGAACAAGGTGTACCACTGGACCATCGATCTGCCGCTTGCAATAGCGAAGAGCATAAGGTCAGCCAAACTCGTTGTAACAGTATGCGATACAACACCCAGCCACGTGGTGACACTTTTTCCCGCCCCGATACCAGGCAGTGATTAAGTAATGCCAACGGAAAAAGTCTACTCTTATCCTTGCATGTGCGTCACTTTTGGATAAGCATAATAGGGGAAGAGAAATTAGAGGTCCGTTATGGCACACATGAAGGAAGCCAACAGTCAATGAAACGCTTCAAATATGCTTCATAAGAGAATGTTTCCATTTTTTTTTTAAAGCGGAAGCTTTACTGGCCGCAGGTTGAGCAGTTTCGCGCGATTCCTGGAGAGCCGTGCTGCGCATGCGCGAGGAGCAGTGACGACACACGGCGCATTTCTCTCTCTCTGGCTCCCTAGTCACAACTGCGCATGCGCCACTAGTAGCACCGAGCCACAGGTGTTCCACCGCTGCGCAGCGCCGTACCTTTCCTCAAATAATAATAATAATAATAATAATAATAATAATAATAATAATAATAATAATAATAATAATAATAATAATAATAATAATAATAATAATAATAATATTAATAGGTTTTGGGGGAAGGAAATGGCGCAGTATCTGTCTCATATATCGGCGGACACCTGAACCACGCCGTAAGGGAAAGAATAAAGGAGGGAGTGAAAGAAGAAAGGAAGAAAGAGGTGCCGTAGTGGAGGGCTCCGGAATAATTTCGACCACCTGGGGATCTTTAACGTGCACTGACATCGCACAGCGCACGGGCGCCTTAGCGTTTTTCCTCCATAAAAACGCAGCCGCCGCGGTCGGGTTCGATGCCGGAAACTGCGGTTATTTAACGTGCACTGACGTCGCAAAGTACACTGGTCTCTTGCATTTCGCCTCCATATAATTGCAACTCCTGCGGCCGGAATCGAACCCGCGTCTTTCGGTTCAGCGACCGAGCACCGCAACCAGTGAACCACCTCGGCGGTTTTCCGACATTGTTGTGTTCGCGTTTATTTGTGTCTTTACTTGATGTTTTTCTTTATGCCAGTCCACCCACCAAAGCGTAAATCCAGCACGACGTTGCTCTCGTTAAACTTTATTTTTTTTCTCTTTTCTGCGTTTTCTCTTCCTTCTCGCCTCGCAACGCCATTACCAGATCACAGGACAAGCTGCGAAGTGTATTAAGTAAATATGAAAACATAACACAATACGTCGATAACAGCAGCATGCCGCGTTTGTAGGCGGCACAGAAAAGATTATTTTTCGTTATAGATTGAATCAAACTCTTGCTAATCAGCCCTCGTAGGTATTTTCAACCGCATCCAGCGCACATGCTCGCCCCGCGCACGGGGCACCGAGTTCATGCCCTAAAGGAAGAAAAAGAGCTGTCTGTCTTACAGGTCCTGTGCCATTTTTATTTGAGGCCAACCAACCAACCCTACGCCGCTCTGCACCACGATTTGTCAGTTATGGCCGAGTCAAGTGTGAGTAGCGAGCTCTTGATAGCTCACGAGGGCTGAACGCGCAGTGAATTTAAGCAGTACCCACGTCCGTAACGAAGTGGCAGACGGGATGTCAATCCTCCCGTCTCAAGGCTTTTAATTGCTGGGATGCCTCGGTTTGCTTCCTTTACAGCCTCCTACCCCCTCCCCCCTTTTTTTTCATTTTTAGCACAGCACAACATGAGAGAAATTTCTCTGATTCCGACGTCAGCTATAGCAAGAACGCAAAGAAGACTGCCCAAGTTTGTCAAGTTGGGGCAATGTCGCGTACAAGTCGCGCGCAGGAATCGGGTGTCGATGTGAAAAAAAAGTCGGCTTGTCGTTTGACGGCAAAAAATTATTTCTTGGGCAAACTATATGCAGTCTTGATTTAAACGACACTAGTGTTCTGAAGTTATTGAGCATGTAATGCTTCCCGCGGTGCCGGCTCAACGACAGTGCGAAGGCACTCCTGAGCACAAAGCTACAGGTTCGATACCTAAAAGTGGTAGCCAGAATTCCAAAGGACGTAGTGAAGACGGGTCCCTACCTGTGTTTATATCTTCGTGCGTGTATTAAAATCGAGGTCCCCAAAACAATTCCAGTTGGGTTGGCGCAAATCGAGGCGCTGACCGGCGGGAGGGAAACTCACTGTCACTAATCGGGAAGTGACACTAATCAGGATATGACGTCACAGACAATTCGGCGGGCTATGTCAGCAAAGCCACAAATGCCGTAAAAATATCGCGCTACAGCTATCGTAAAAGAAACAGGCATAAAACAGCCGTAAAACCTCGTTGCAATATGCCTTATATCTTTGGCGACCCACAAAC